>NC_064920.1:794894498-795205459 GCF_023897955.1 Schistocerca gregaria
GTTTCGTATAGTCTTCGCTGCTGCATGAACACATGCAATCAGCATTTTAACGTTATGGCGCGGAATTTTCACCGTAAGTAAGTAAAACATTTTCCTTTAAACAATTGGTTTGCCTTGTTTCAAATCGTTACGAGGTACATTTACAGTTAAATGGACAGTTTCCTACATTATGTCTTCGTAGTAGGGCATCACTACCCAAAGCAATTTTCATCATATGGGTGACAGTGAAAACTACTGTAAACCTTTCAAAAATGTACCTTACGTGAACAAACCGTCTGATGAAATCTTTAACGGCGCTATTTATGAAAATAAACAGCATTATAAAATTGGCTGATTGCTGTTGTCTTCTCTGCAACAATCCACATGTAGGATACAATTGCCTTTTGCCGCCTACCGTAACCAATATCTGATACTCATTATCACAATACAAAACAACTGTTAAGTTGGTTCATAGGCGCTTCATGCAAATAATGTTCTCAAACGAGTTTAATGATCAATACCGTTAACAATTTATTTGTTAACTGCACACAGAAAGTGCAGACTGATGAAAAATTAAGGCACTGTAGTAATCACATCTAATATGATTCTGCCCTAAGCACAGTGCATTAAAACTCTTATAAATTTTAAGTAAGTCTAGTTACACTGTTATAACTATTTAAAGTACATGCGTTCACTGTCGCAAAATGGACTGTGTCGAGACCAGCACTAATCGTAATAAACAAAAGTTCATTTGGTACTCTACTGAATCGTTCTGAATGACGACAGGTGTAAAACATTGAGACTCCCGACTGAACAGTCTGTATCATTCCAATTTTCACCAAGATTATTCTGATTACAGACTGGCACTCATCGCTATAAACAGAATTCTGTCGGACACTCGATAAAGTGTCAATAGAAGAGAAAATGATGAGTCCAACTCTGCTGGCTCAGTTACTATGAAATATTCAGAGTCCGCTCAGAATCGCTATGAAAATGGCTCTAAGTTCTTGCTAGGTCGTCTCAAAAACTACGGAGTCTATTGTTACACAACAGAATAAGTCTGTTGAGACAAACGCAAACACTGCCGTGCCACACAACGAGGCACCGTGTAATAGCGCTACCTTAACTATACAGCCAGAGCAAAATCAAACGAAGGCAGAAAGAATCGAGCACGACGACGCATAATTCACTCAGAGACCCACTTCCACCGAACTGGAAGATCAATTGTTTCACCGAGGAAGATAGTAATCCCTTCAATCGGCGTCCAAACGTCGAAACGGCAGATATTGAGGTAACCGATCGTGGAATAAAGAAACAACTACAGTCGCTGAGTAGTGTAAGGCGTCAGGACCCGATGAGATACTTATAAGATTCTGAAAAGATTATGCGAATAAACTTGCTCCCTTTCTAACAGTAATTTATCGTAGATTGCTTGAGCAAAGAAGGTTAGTAGCACTCGCAGACGGCGACGGTCATTCCCGTTTATAAGGGCCGTAGACAAGATGCACACAGTTACATACCAATACCATTATCATCAGGCTGTTGTATAATTATAAAACATATTTTATGCTCAAGAATTATGACGTTCGTGGAGAAGGAAAATCTCTACAAAAATAAACGTGGATTCCACAAACAGAGGTTTTGGGAAACTTAGCTCGCTGTCATCCTCCATGAGATCCACCGTGCCGTAGACAATAGCTCTCGGGTTTATGCCATATTCCTTGACTTCAGGAAGGCATTTGACACCGTCCAGCACTGTCGTTTAGGGAAAAAATACCAACCTATAGAGAATCGGAGCAGATTTGCAACTGGTTTCAAGACTTCCTTGCAGACAAAAATCAACACGTCAGTCTTAACGAGCAAAATTAACAGATGTAAAGGTAATTTTCAGAATTCTTCAGGGAAGTGTGATAGGAACATTGCTCTTTACAATGTACATAAATGATCTAGTAAAAAGCGTAGTATGCTCTGTAAGGTTGTTCACCGATGATGCAGCTGTCTATAACAAAGTAGCAACGACAGAAGATAGTAACGATTTGCAGAATGACCTCCGGAGAATCGATGGTTGGTGCAGCTCTGGCAGTTGACCTGAACGGAAATAAATATAAAAGATTGCGCATACATAGGAAAAGAAATACACTACTGTATAGCTACACTATTAAGTGAAAATCTGATGCCCGACTCGTATTCATAGGAAGAATCTTAAGGAAATGTAACTCATCCACATAGATAGTGACTTACGAGGCTCTTACTCGTTCGATTCTTGAGTATTGTTCATCTGTCTGATATCCTTATGAGACAGGACTGGATCGTTTAGTTGGCACGAGAGCATTACGGAAGTAATCAAAAAAATTCCATTGGAAGAAACTTTCTGACAGATGAAAACTCTGTGCCGGACCAAGACTCGAACTCGAGACCTTTGCGTGTCTCGGGCAAGTGCTCTACCGTCAGAGTTATCCAAGTACGACTCACGCCCCGTCTTCACAGCTTTAGTTCTGCCAGTACCTCGTCTCCTACCTTTCAAACTTCACAGAAGCTCTCCTGCGAATCTTGCAGAGTTAGCACTCCTGAAAGAAACGATACTGCGGAGACATGTTTCAGCCACAGCCTGAGGGATGTTTCCAGAATGAATTTTCATTCTGCAGCGGAGTGTGCGCTGATATGTGAAGTTTTCAGGGCAACTAAAACTCTGAGGACGAGGCGTGAGTCGCGCTTGAACAGCTCAGACGGTAAAGCACTTGCACGCGACAGGCAAAGGTTTCGAGTTCAAGTCTCGGTTCGGCACACAATTTTAATCTGTCAGGGAGTTTATCAGCGCACACTCGGCAGCAGAGTGGAAATCTCATTCCATTGGAAGACGTTACAAGTGAGGCGTTGTGCATCACGGAGGGACCTACAATGGAAATTTCGAGAGAGCACTTTCTGGGAAGAGTGGGACAACGTATCACTTCCCCCACATACGCCTCGCGTTATAACCTTAAGGAGAAAAGGAACAAGGTTGGAAGGCTCATTAGTGATACAAAAGTATCCTCCGGCACACATCATTAGGTGGCTTGCGGAATATGATCTAGATGTAGGTACAGATTGAATTACAAAGCGAGACAAGGAGCGCTGACGTGTCCCATAAACGAAGACAAATGTACTCATTCGCTCGGAACCACAATGTCGGAGTCCTGGGTTCGGCTCTTTAATCCATGTTCCCTGCTTGGGAATCATATCTAACCTAGGGTTAATAACAAAGTTAGTTAACATACGTAACTCTGATGTATAAAATCTTCATGTCAGAGATATGCACTTCTGGAAACTCTGTATATTCCGTAAGTAACTAAACACATTATAAACACTGAAATAGAGTTTACGCGTAGGATTTAATGAGAGTGGGTCATAAAATACCCCCAACAGGTATAACGATGTTTTTATTTCTTAGTGTATTTTAGATTTTATCGATTCTTCTGTTAGTGTCGACCATATTTCTTGCATTCAAATTTCTGAGTAGGAAGCAGAATACGTTGCTTATTATATTTAGTTTCTGTATGTTATCCTTACAAAAATGCCTTCCAGATACGGTGACGGTCATGGTGAGGAACAATTTGTAACTTTAAAAATAGGAGATGCAGGTGATACAAAGACAGACCACATTAACCTATTAGCGCCATATTTCTTTTCTTATAAACATGTTGTTGTGGTCTTCAGTCCAAAGACCGACTTGATGCAACTCTCCATGATACACTACCCTGTACAAGACTCTTCATCTCCGAGTAACTACTGCGAACTACATCTTTCTGAATCTGGTTACTGTATCATCTCTTGGTCTTTGGCCTTTACTATTTTTACACTCCACGCTTCCCTCCAACTATATTGGATCTTTTGATGCCTCAGAGTGTGTTCTATCAAGCGACAGCTTCTTCTATTAAACTTCTGCCACAAATTCCTCTTCTCCCCAGTTCTGTTCAGTACCACCTCATTAGCTACGTGTTCTACCCACCAAATCTGCAGCATTCTTCTGTAGCACCACATTTCAAAACCTTCTATTCTTTTCTTGTCTGAACGGTTTATCGTTCATGTTCCACATCCATAAATGGATACACTGCAAACAAATACTTTCAGAAAAGACTTCCTGACACTTCACTCTGTACTCAGTGCTAACAAATATCTTTGCCACAGAAAGACTTTTCTTGCCACGGTTGGCTGCATTTTATCCTCCCGACATCGACCTTCATCTATTTTACTTCCCAAATAGCAAAACTCATCTGCAGCTTTAAGCGTCTCACTTCCTAATCTAATTCCTTCAGCATCATCTGATTTAAGTCAAGTATATTCCATTATACCTACTTTGCTTTTTTTGAAGTTCATCTTATATTCTTCTTTCAAGACACTGTCCACTCAGTTTAACTGCTCTTTCAAGTCCTTTGCTCTTTATCTCTGACAGAATTACAATGTCATAGGCAAACCTGTCTCACTCACTTATAAACCACTGCTTCCTCTTCGTCTTCCACCACTCTTATAATATCCATCTGGTTGCTGTATGAATTGTAAGTAGGCTTTCGCTCCCTACACTTTATCCCAGCCGCCTTTCAGATTTTAAAGAGAGTTTTCCTGTCAACATTGTCAAACCTTTCCCTAAGTCTACAAATACTACAAACATTGATTTGCCTTTGCTTAACCTATCCTCTACGAGACATCTTAGAGATAGTATTGCCTCGCGTGTTCCTATATTTCTCCGAAATCAAAAGTGATATTCCCCTTCTACCAGATTTTCCATTCATATGTAAAGATTCGTGTTAGAATTTGGCAACTGTTGTTTTTTAAACTGACAGTTCGGTAATTTTCCCACCTATCAGCACCTGCTTTCTTTGGAATTGGTATTCTTATTTTCTTTTGGAAGTCTGACGGTATTTCACCTGTCTCATACATGGTGCTCACCAGTTGGAAGACATTTTTCACGTCTGGCCTTCTCAGCGTTATCAGTAGTTCTAACGGAATGTCGACTATTCCCGTGCAGCTTCTGATCATATCGTATGCTTAGTACATAAGTCCTAAGACACGAGAATAGTTTTACTGGTCTTCCCTTATTGCTCCTCATTTCAAGGCCTTTCTTGGTGTGTGTTCTGGAAACCTGTTTTGTTTTACTTAAAAAGAAATTCCTTCATTGCACCTCTTCAAAGCCATGTACGCATCTACAACAGTTCTACCTACCATCCTTGTAAAAAGACACAAGTGTCACTTTTTACCACGTACTCCTATTTTATGTTTCTCCCTTAGCCAGTCGTGAAACTCGTCGTCTCCCATGAAATTCTTGTATGTAGTAATTACATGTGGCTATGGATGGTTCAAATGGCTCTGAGCACTATGGGACTTAACATCTGTGGTCATTAGTCCCCTAGAACTTAGAACTACTTAAACCTAACTAACATAAGGATATCACACACATCTATGCCCGAGGCAGGATTCGAACCTGCTACCATAGCAGTCACGCGGTTCCGGACTGTGCGCCTAGAACCGCTAGACCACCGCGACCGGCTGTGGCTATGGAGCACTGAGATTTTCCTTCTAAGATGAATTCCATCGTTGAACATTGATGATAAGGAGCAGGGTGTTAAAATTAGATGCTAGTGCAGCACACTTGTTATCGTTCAATTTTGTAAACAAAATTTCCTTCCCACTACAAACGATAAACTCAAAATATTCCCTTCATGTCTTTTTCGAATTATTATCTGGCGGTGGTTCTATTTCCACTAATGCTTCCACTTTCACTGAATCATAGCCCCCTTCAGTTGGACGAGCAGATTATGTTTAGCAAAGAAATTGTCAAAACATACTTTGTAACAATTCAGCCCAGCCATAGTTTTGTTCTTGAGTCGTCAGTCTTTTGGCTGGTTTGACGTAGCCTGCCACGAATCCCTCCCCAGTGCCACAGTGCCATCCTCTTCATCTCAGAGTAGCACTTGCAGCCTATGTCTTCAGTTGTTTTCCAAATTGCTGGATGTATTGTTCCTTTGCAGTTTTAGCTTTCTACACCTCGTTCTAGTATCATGGAAATCATTCCCTGATGTCTTAATAAATATCCTATCATCCTGTCTCTCCTCCTCCTCCTCCTCAGTGTTTTCCAAATAATCATTTCCTCTCTGATTACGCACAGGACCTCCTGCCTCCATTGGATAAGCAGCTGCAGCAGTAAGTCGTATACTCCTAACAAACTCTTTTGTTACATAGTTTAATTCTTAATTTCGTTTCGTGTTTTTGGTACTTGCAATGTTTAATTCATAAATTTCGGGCGTGTTATAGTACTTGAGAGTTGTAGCGTCGCGGTTTTAGTACCTGAATAGTGTAAAATCGCCTAGTCTCCTTCCGCCGCCGAGCAGTGGGCAAGTAGCAGCATTACTGCATTTAGTAGGCACTCTTGTATTTTAATAACAGTTTAAATTTTGTGTCGAATTGTTTGTGCTCTCTGTAGATTAATTCAGACGTTCTTTGCACAACAGTTTTTAGCATAGATGGGGACTGCAACTGCTGTGTTCGGATGCAGGCTGAGTTGGCATCCCGTCGTTACCAGCTTCAGGAAGTGTTGGCTTCGGTCACACAGCTTGAGGCTGTTGCCAATGGGCATCACTGTGGGGGTCCGGATGGGGGTTTGTCGGGGACGGCCAGCTCGTCCCACGCATCCCCCGATCGGACTACGACTGTGGCTACCCGGGATACTGCCCACATTGAGGCTGATCCCTCACCTGTGGTAGAGTGGGAGGTCGTCTCAAGGTGTGGCAGGGGGCGAAAGACATTCCGGAGGGCTGAACGGCTGGCCTCTCCAGTTTGTCTGACGAACCGGTTTCAGGCTCTGTCTCCGGCTGATACTGGTGTTCGGCCGGAGATGTCTGCTTGTCCTGTTCCAGAGGTTGCCCCTCAGTCTGCAAGATCCGGGCAGTCGCAGAGGGTGGGCTTACTGGTAGTTGGGAGCTCCAATGTCAGGCGCGTAATGGGGCCCCTTAGGGATATGGCAGCAAGAGAGGGGAAGAAAACCACTCCGTGTGCATACCGGGGGGAGTCATTCCAGATGTGGAAAGGCTCCTTCCAGGTGCCATGAAGGGTACAGGGTGCACCCATCTGCAGGTGGTCGCTCATGTCGGCACCAATGATGTGTGTCGCTATGGATCGGAGGAAATCATCTCTGGCTTCCGGCGGCTATCTGATTTGGTGAAGACTGCCAGTCTCGCTAGCGGGATGAAAGCAGAGCTCACCATCTGCAGCATCGTCGACAGGACTGACTGCGGACCTTTGGTACAGAGTCGAGTGGAGGGTCTGAATCAGAGGCTGAGACGGTTCTGCGACCGTGTGGGCTGCAGATTCCTCGACTTGCGCCATAGGATGGTGGGGTTTCGGGTTCCGCAGGATAGGTCAGGAGTCCACTACACGCAGCAAGCAGCTACACGGGCAGCAGGGGCTGTGGGGCGTGGACTGGGCGGTTTTTTAGGTTAGATGGCCTCGGGCAAGTACAGAAAGGGCAACAGCTTCAAAGGGTGCGGGGCAAAGTCAGGACATGCGGGGACCAAGCAGCAATCGGTATTCTAATTGTAAACTGTCGAAGCTGTATTGGTAAAGTACCGGAACTTCAAGCGCTGATAGAAAGCACCGAAGCAGAAATCGTTATAGGTACAGAAAGCTGGCTGAAGCCAGAGATAAATTCAGCCGAAATTTTTACAAAGGCACAGACGGTGTTTAGAAAGGATAGATTGCATGCAACCGGTGGTGGCGTGTTTGTCGCTGTTACTAGTAGATTATCCTGTAGTGAAGCAGAAGTGGATAGTTCCGGCAAAATATTATGGGTGGCGGTTACACTCAACAACCGAGCTAGGTTAATAATTGGCTCGTTTTACCGACCTCTCGACTCAGCAGCATTAGTGTCAGAACAGCTGAGAAAAAATTTGTAATACATTTCACATACATTTTCTCAGCATATTACAGTCTTAGATGGAGATTTCAATTTACCAGATATAGACTGGGATACTCAGATGTTTAGGACGAGTGGTAGGGACAGAGCATCGAGTGACATTATACTGAGTGTACTATCTTAAAATTACCTCGAGCAATTAAACAGAGAACCGACTCGTGGAGATAACATCTTGGACCTAGTCATAACAAACAGACCCTAAATTTTCGACTCTGTAAGTGCAGAACAGGGAATCAGTGATCATAAGGCCGTTGCAGCATCCCTGAATATGGAAGTTAATAGGAATATAAGAAAAGGGAGGAAGGTTTATCTGTTTAGAAAGAGTAATAGAAGGCAGATTTCAGACTACCTGACTGATCAAAACGAAAATTTCTGTTCCGACACTGACACTGTTGAGTGTTTATGGAAAAAGTTTAAGGCAATTGTAAAATGCGTTTTAGACAGGTACGTGCCGAGTAAAACTGTGAGGAACGGGAAAAACCCACCGTGGTTCAACAACGAAGTTAGGAAACTACTGCGGAAGCAAAGAGAGCTTCACTCCAAGTTTAAACACAACCAAAACCTCTCAAACAGAACCTAAACGATGTCAAAGTTAGCGTAAGGAGGGCTATGCGTGAAGCGTTCAGTGAATTCGAAAGTAAAATTCTATGTACCGACTTGACAGAAAATCCTAGGAAGTTCTGGTCTTACGTTAAATCAGTAAGTGGCGCGAAACAGCATATCCAGACACTCCGGGATGATGATGGCTTTGAAACAGAGGATGACACGCGTAAAGCTGAAATACAAAACACCTTTTTTCCAAAGCTGTTTCACAGAGGAAGACATCACTGCAGTTCCTTCTCTAAATCCTCGCACAAATGAAAAAATTGCTGACATTGAAATAAGTGTCCAAGGAATAGAAAAGCAACTGAAATCACTCAACAGAGGAATGTCCACGGGACCTGACGGAATACCAATTCGATTCTACACAGAGTACGCGAAAGAAATTGCCCCCCTTCTAACAGCTATGTACCGCAAGTCTCTAGAGGGACGGAATGTTACAAATGATTGGAAAATAGCACAGGTAGTCCCAGTCTTCAAAAAGGGTCGTTGAGCAGATGCGCAAAACTATAGACCTATATCTCGGACGTCGATCTGTTGTAGAATTTTAGAACATGTTTTTGCTCGAGTATCATGTTGTTTTTGGAAACCCAGAATCTACTCTGTAGGAATCAACATGGATTCCGGAAACAGCAATCGTGTGAGACCCAACTCGCTTTATTTCTTCATGAGACCCACAAATTATTAGATACAGGCTCCCAGGTAGATGCTATTTTCCTAGACTTCCGGAAGGCGTTCGATACAGTTCCGCACTGTCTCCTGATAAACAAAGTGAGAGCCTACGGAATATCAGATCTGCTGTGTGGCTGGATTGAAGAGTTTTTAGCAAACAGAACGCAGCATGTTGTGATCAATCGAGAGACGTCTACAGACGTTAAAGTAACCTCTGGCGTGACACAGGGGAGTGTTATGGGACCATTGCTTTTCACAATATATATAAATGACCTAGTAGATAGTGTCGGAAGTTCCATGCGGCTTTTCGCGGATGATGCTGTAGTATACAGAGAAGTTGCAGCATTAGAAAATTGTAGCGAAATGCAGGAAGATCTGCAGCGCATAGGCACTTGGTGCAGGGAGTGGAAACTGACCCTTAACATAGACAAATGTAATGTATTGCGAATGCATAGAAAGAAATATCCTTTGTTGTATGGTTAAATGATAGCGGAACAAACACTGGTAGCAGTTACTTCTGTAAAATATCTGGGAGTATGCGTGTGGAACGATTTGAAGTTGAATGATTATATAAAATTAATTGTTGGTAAGGCGGGTACCAGGTTGAGATTCATTGGGAGAGTCCTTAGAAAATGTAGTCCATCAACAAAGGAGGTGGCTTACAAAACACTCGTTCGGCCTATACTTAAGTATTGCTGAACAGTGTGGGATCCGTACCAGATCGGGTTGACGGAGGAGATAGAGAAGATCCAAAGAATAGCGTCGCGGTTCGTCACAGGGTTATTTGGTAACCGTGATAGCTTTACGGAGATGTTTAGCAAACTCAAGTGGCAGACTCTGCAAGAGAGGCGCTCTGCATCGCGGTGTAGCTTGCTCGCCAGGTTTCTAGAGGGTGCGTTTCTGGATGAGGTATCGAATATACTGCTTCCCCCTACTTATACCTCCCGTGGAGATCACGAATGTAAAATTAGAGAGATTCGAGCGGGCACGGAGGCTTTCAGACAGTCGTTCTTCCCGCGAACCATACGCGACTGGAACAGAAAAGGTAGTGACAGTGGCACGTAAAGTGCCCTCCGCCACACACTTGTTGGGTGGCTTGCGGAGTATGAATGTAGATTCCTTCCTTATCAGTCCACTTAAATTCTACATTCGTCTGTAACACCACATCTCAAATGCTTCGACTTTCTTCTGGTCCGGATTTTTACAAGTCCATATTTCACCACCATACAATGCTGTACTTCAAAAGTATATTCTGAAAAATGTCTTCCTCAAATTAACACCTATATAGTAGTAGACTTCTCTTTCCCAGCAAGGTCCTTTCGCCAGTGCTAGACTAATTTTGATGTTCCCTTGCTCAGTCTGTCATTGGTTATTTTGCTGCCTAGGTAGTAGAATTCCTTAGCGTGATTTACTTCGCGAGCATCAATCCTGACGTTAATTTTCTGCCGGTTCTCGTTTCTGCTACTTCTCATTACTTTTGTCTTTCTTCAGTTTACCCTCAATCCTTAATCTCTACTAATTATTCAATACATTCAACAGATCATCCAATTCTTCATCACTTTCACACAGGATAGCAATGTCATCAGTGAATCGTATCATTGATATCCTTCGACCTTGAATTTTTATTTTACTGCTAAACCTACCTTTTATTTCTACCATGGCTTCTTGGATGTACAGATTGCACAGTATGGGCGAAAGACTACATACCTGTCATACGCCCTTTAAATCCGAGCACTTCGTTCTTGGTCCTCCTCTTATTATTCCCTCTTGGCTCCTGTATATATTATAAATTACCCGTCTCTCCCCATAGCGTACCCCTACTTTTCTCATAATTTCGAATATTCTGCGCTGTTTGATATCGTTTGATGCCTTTTTCTAGGTCGAAAAGTCCTATGAACGTCTCTTGATTTTTCTACAGCCTTGCTTCCATTATCAACCCCAACGTCAGAATTGCCTTTCTGGTGCCTTTACCTTTCCTAAAACCAAACTGATAGTCATTTAACACATCCTCAATTTTCTATTCCGTTCTTTTGTATATTGTTCTTGTAAGCAACTACGATGAGTAAGCTATTAAGTAGATTGTGCGATAATTCTCGCTCTTACCAATTCTCGCATTCTCCAGAATTGTGTGGATGATTTTTTTCCGAAAGTCAGACGGTATGTCGCCAGACATATACATTCTGCACACGAACGTGAATAGCCGTTTTGTTGCCGTTTCCCCCTCATGGAATTTTTATCCGTTCTGCCTTATTGGGTCGTAAGACCTCCAAAGCTCCCTTAACTTCTGATTCTAATTCTAGGCCTCCTATCTCTTCTAAATCGGCTCATGTTTCTTCTTCTACTATATCAGAAAAATCTTCCCCCTCATAGAGGCTTTCAAAGTATTCTTTCCACGTATCCGCTCTCTCCTCTGCATTTAACAGTGGAATTCCCGTTGCACTTTAAATGTTACCACCCTTGCTTTTAATTTCAGCGAAGTTTTTTTTTTTTTTTTTGACTTCCCAGTAATCTGAAACAGTCTTTCTGATTTCTTCCCATTTTTCGTGCCACCATTTCGTCTTAGGCTCCCGCCACTTCCTATTCATTTCTTTCCTCAGCAACTTGTACTTCTATATTTCTGAATTGCCCTGAAAGTTGTTGTACTTCCTTCTTTCATAGATTAACTGAAGTATTTCTCCGCTTGACCATGGTTTTTTCGCAGTAACCGTCTTTGTACCTACGTTTTTCTTTCCGTGACTGCCCTTTTTAGAAATGCCCATTCCTCTTCAACTGTATTGCCTACTGAGCTATTCGTTATTGCTCTTTCTATAGTCTTAGAGAACTTCAAGTGTATCTCGTCATTTCTTACGATTTGCGTATCTCACTTCTTTGAGTATTGATTCTGCCTGTCTAATGTCTTAAACTTCAGCCTATTTTTCATCACTACTACTTGTCAATCTGAATCTGTATCCACTGTTGGGTACACCTTACAATCCAGTATTTGATTTCGTACTCTCTGTCCGACAACAACGTAATTTCATTGGAATCTTTCCGTATTACCTGGTCTTTTCAAGTATACTCCTTTCTCTTGTGATTCTTGAACAGAGTGTTCCCTATTACCAGCTGAAATTTGTTACAGAACTCAATTAGTCTTTTTCCTCTCTCATTCCTTGTTCCCAGCTCATATTCTCCTTTAACATTTTCTCATACTTCTTCCCCTACTAATGCATTCCTGTCCCCCATGTCTATTAGATTTTCCATCTCCCTTTATGCATTCTATTACCCTTCCAGCTTCCAAATATACTTCGTCTACCTCTTCACCTTCAGCTTGCGACGTCATCGTGTACACCTGAACTATTGTCCGTGTTGGTTTGCTGGCGATTCTGATGAGAACAACTCTTTCACTGAACTGTTCACCGTAACACTTTCTCTGCCCTACCTTCCTGAAGAGGAAGGATTCGTTAGGAATGTAACGAATCCTACTCCCGTCATACCGTTTTCTGTTGCCGATATTACCCTCTATTCATCTTGCCTTCTATCAAGTCCTTTCGTTGGTTATTCAATCCTTTTCTCTTGGTCACCTCTCCGTTGGCAGACCCCTTCCGGAAATCAGAAGGGGGAGGGGGGATATTCCGGAATTTTTGGCCAATGGAGAGATCATCATGATATTTTTTAAATTACAGGCTGTATGTCCTGTGGATGCACATTACGTGTCTTTAATGCGGCTGTATGCGTTGCCTTCTGCATCCTCAAATTGATAATCATTGTTAATTCTTCCACCTTTAGGGGCAGTTTCCCACCCCAAGGGCAAGGTAGCACCCTGAACTTCTGTCCTCCGCTCCTCCGCCCTCTTTCATAAGGCCATTCACAGAATGAGGGTGACTTTTTATGCTGAATTCTGCGGCGAGCGATGCTGATTATTAATCAAAATTGAATTCGTGGAGGGTCTAGAAGCCGGGACCGCTTTGATTATAAATCACAGACACTACCTACGGACCGCCTGTGCTTCCATCACATAATATATAACACTTTCAAAATACTTTGGGAGCCAATGGTAGATCCTCATTGTCATCGTTCTGGCCCTTCCAACCATACAGTAAGATGTTGTAACACCAGCCATCAGTAACACATACAGCCCGTAGTTTATATGCAAAACATATCGGCCCGAGTTTGATAAAGTCTTTTTTAGGGTGATGCTCTTAGTACTACCTGAAAGACTAGACATCTTGGGTAATTTTGTACCAGAGTAACTGCTAAGGATTTTGTTTTGAAAGATTTGCCACTTTTGCTTTCATTGATCTATTTGTGATCACTGAAATGTTGTACCAATTCAAGACACCTATTACAACTCATTGCATCTTTCACTACTTAAACGTGAAGACCATCATCCTTATATGAACTCTTACAACGGACAGTTTGCGATAGCCAGTGAAGACCAACACCCCAACAAATCCGCGAATTTCATCAGTTACAACTGAAATATATATTTTACTTTTACACTCGCTTGCGTATTTTTCAGTTTTCTGTATAATCAAGCTCACAACTTCTTCTAGCAAGATTTCTTCAAAACTTTGTACGGGGGTGAGACCATACAACTTCTCTTTCAGTTCACCTGAAATAAAAGAAGCGTTCTTCCCTAATTCCTAATTTCGGAATCTCATCACGCCATTCGACCTCTTCGTTTCACCCTCTTTTTGAAGAAACATGAGGAATGTCTTTATTGTCTCTTTCACCCAAAATTTCAGTATTATCTGCAATATTGCTTACATAGGTATTTCCTAACAAGTCATCATCATTATTTTGTTCATCTGTCTGCTCATCTGCACCTGAGGGTAGAACAACCAACTGTGCTCACATTTCTTCGTATTCAACTGCTTCATCAACATTTTTAAGAATTTGGTGAGCCATGACATAGATATCTGAAAAGGCCTAAAAATATAACATTTTTAAATTTTTTATTCTTTTTACGATGGAATTTCCCAGTGTCCTCAAATGAGGACAGCCAGTTTTCATGCACTGAAACACCAAATGCAATAAAGTGTTTTGGCCTTCATTAGTACCCAACACTATTACAACAGTAAATTACGTAGCATTCAAAAGTAACGGTGGTCTTACCTTTTAAGAAGAGAAGCTAATAAAAATAGAAATAGACAGAATTCTTTGCAATAACACTTTACTCTTATTAAGTCTTGAACTGAGCAACTGTAGCAGAGAGCTTGAAGGAAACCTCATTTTGTCACAACAAAAGTCCATTTTTTGTTTGAAGTAGCCTATAATGTAATAACAACGGGAAAACCGACTGTCTTCAGTGGAGGATGACGGGCACTATGGAACACGGGAAGAAGTCTCTAATGTTACTGACGATGATAATGAATGTGACGGTCTGAAAGTTCAGACACACCACTTACAGGCAAAAAGGGTGAAGCACTATACAGTAACATTCAGCCAAAAGTTAAGAAGCGGTGGTCCGGAAATATTCTTAGGCAGAGTTTGTCGGTGTCTCGAAGAGCAATAATTACACCAATAAAATAATTTTATGTTTAATTACTGAGGAGATAAGAAAAATTGTGTGTAATTACAGTTGCCGCGTGGAAGAACTGAAGGCAAAGCATTCTTATCGTGGAAGACGGAAAGAGCTAGATAACATTAAACTGGTGCTTCCCTCAACCTTCTGTACGGTGCACAGAAATGCAATGGTACACCTCTTCATGAGTTCTGGTCCCCACATTATGTAACCCGATTATTCTGAATAATTTTGAGAAGAATCAGGTTCGAGAATTTACTACGATGATCGAGATTTACCGATAAAGCTACAAAAAACAAGAAATGAAATGTCGGAAAATAAAGAGGAGTCTATACAATCCGTGATTGAGATCTTGGCTGAAATTTCTACTTTATCGTACATACCAAGTGACAGTATTTCAGCGGACAAGCATTTATGCACGTTTAGAGGAAGATGTAGCTTGTAATTAAATAAGCTTTCAAAATCAGCGGAATTGGTATGAATATATGGATTGCAACAGACGCTGAGGCACGGTACCTAGTAAATATACAGATGTATACAGTTCGAGGAGCGAGCGCAAGAGAAAACCACAGGCCAAGAGTGTTTTTCACGACACGATTGGTCATGTGAGAGGCAGTGGAAGAAATATCACAACAGCAATTAATTAACTATCTCTGAAATCAGTGAAGTGCTGGAGAGACAGAAAATCTTACCCTCCTAGGAGCACTCCGTTCTAATTGCGGGGAAGAACGAAAGGAAACTCTGCCGAATAGAGCCAGAGAAGGATTTTCCAGAATCTTCGGGATCGTGGGGAATAAGATGGTATCATCTATCTCGCAGAGAAAAAGTCCATCATCCTATCGTCTACATGCCATTATAGTAGACACGAGGTGAGATGAGAAGAAAAAAGCCAGAGGCTGTTATATTCACAATAGCACAAAGTCTATAGCAGACACTGCTGACATGATAGCAGGCAGTACTCACCTAAATGCGTTACGAGGAGATGGCCTCGTGCTGTTTCATATGACATTATAGATAATGCCCATGTATGAAAAAAAGAACAGAGCAAGGAAGTAGTTACACCTTATTAAACAATTGGCAGCAACCTAAAT
This sequence comes from Schistocerca gregaria, assembly GCF_023897955.1. Taxonomy (NCBI): domain Eukaryota; kingdom Metazoa; phylum Arthropoda; class Insecta; order Orthoptera; family Acrididae; genus Schistocerca; species Schistocerca gregaria. The sequence continues at coordinate 794,910,286 of NC_064920.1, forward strand.
AAGAAGAAGATTGGAGCACCCGTAGAAAACAAGCATGGCCATAACAGATGCAGTAAAAGCAAGAGGATTTCAGCATGTGAGAGGATCTGATACAAGAATTCTGACAGAGAGGGGGATGAGGAAGAAGAGGTTTATGTTTGTCTCATGTCCACGTGAGAAAGATGAAAAGGAAATCGATCATGCGATGAGTACGGTGACTTTGTATGTAAAGGTCACTTGATGAAAAAAATAGTTAGTAATAAATATGTTGATTATTCTGTGATAAAGGTCTGTGAGCAACTGTAATGAACACAGGAGTGGAAAAGAAACTGTGAGTATCCCGTGAAATATTTATTCTATAAATTTTCTTATGATTTGTTTAAGTCTGTGGCTAAATATATCTAGACTTCATAACTAAGTAATTTGTATATCGAATTCTTGATTTTTTGTAAAGGTGAACAAAAAAAATAACAATAAAATGAAAGACAGTTGAATAAATACACTCCAGGAAATGGAAAAAAGAACACATTGACACCGGTGTGTCAGACCCACCATACTTGCTCCGGATACTGCGAGAGGGCTGTACAAGCAATGATCACACGCACGGCACAGCGGACACACCAGGAACCGCGGTGTTGGCCGTCGAATGGCGCTAGCTGCACAGCATTTGTGCATCGCGGCCGTCAGTGTCAGCCAGTTTGCCGTGGCATACGGAGCTCCATCGCAGTCTTTAACACTGGTAGCATGCCGCGACAGCGTGGACGTGAACCGTATGTGCAGTTGACGGACTTTGAGCGAGGGCGTATAGTGGGCATGCGAGAGGCCGGGTGGACGTACCGCCGAATTGCTCAACACGTGGGGCGTGAGGTCTCCACAGTACATCGATGTTGTCGCCAGTGGTCGGCGGAAGGTGCACGTGCCCGTCGACCTGGGACCGGACCGCAGCGACGCACGGTTGCACGCCAAGACCGTAGGATCCGACGCAGTGCCGTAGGGGACCGCACCGCCACTTCCCAGTAAATTAGGGACACTGTTGCTCCTGGGGTATCGGCGAGGACCATTGGCAACCGTCTCCATGAAGCTGGGCTACGGTCCCGCACACCGTTAGGCCGTCTTCCGCTCACGCCCCAACATCGTGCAGCCCGCCTCCAGTGGTGTCGCGACAGGCGTGAATGGAGGGACGAATGGAGACGTGTCGTCTTCAGCGATGAGAGTCGCTTCTGCCTTGGTGCCAATGATGGTGGTATGCGAGTTTGGCGCCGTGCAGGTGAGCGCCACAATCAGGACTGCATACGACCGAGGCACACAGGGCCAACACCCGGCATCATGGTGTGGGGAGCGATCTCCTACACTGGCCGTACACCTCTGGTGATCGTCGAGGGGACACTGAATAGTGCACGGTACATCCGAACCGTCATCGAACCCATCGTTCTACCATTCCTAGACCGGCAATGGAACTTGCTGTTCCAACAGGACAATGCACGTCCGCATGTATCCCGAGCCACCCAACGTGCTCTAGAAGGTGTAAGTCAACTACCCTGGCCAGCAAGATCTCCGGATCTGTCCCCCATTGAGCATGTTTGGGACTGGATGAAGTGTCGTCTCACGCGGTCTGCACGTCCAGCACGAACGCTGGTCCAACTGAGGCGCCAGGTGGAAATGGCATGGCAAGCCGTTCCACAGGACTACATCCAGCATCTCTACGATCGTCTCCATGGGTGAATAGCAGCCTGCATTGCTGCGAAAGGTGGATATACACTGTACTAGTGCCGACATTGTGCATGCTCTGTTGCCTGTGTCTATGTGCCTGTGGTTCTGTCAGTGCGATCATGTGATGTATCTGACCCCAGGAATGTGTCAATAAAGTTTCCCTTCCTGGGACAACAAATTCCCGTTGTTCGTATTTCAATTTCCAGGAGTGTATATAACAATAAATACCTTCATTTTAAGATTATGCACATTTGACGTGTTACTTCAGACAGAGTATGCATGACGATGGAAGAAACAGGTTACAAGGTTAACAAACGTAATAACAAGAAAATGAAAAACAGTAAAATAAATATATAACAATAAATACCTTCATTTTAAGAATATGCACATTTGACGTGTTACTTCAGACAGAGTTTGCATGACTATGGAAGAAACTGGTTGCAAGATATAAATATCCGGCCTGTAGGTCATTAAGAACACATTCTGTCGTGCTACCAATGTGCCCGTGTCACTAATACCATGGAGACTGACATTCCATGGAGCTTTCGTGAAACCAAAACACAGCTCATCGAAGATGGCCATCGTGCTATCTGCTTACTAACTTCAACATGAAGATGCATTTAACCTTATGGAAACAACAGCTATGGGCTTCCATTGCTGCATACTGCGTCATTGCACATGGGGAAGACTAGTGGACGGCCAGCCCTTCTGCAGTACAGCTGTGTGCCGATGACCTGTAAGCAGGCATCTCCATTTGCGTCTGTGCGGACTGCTAGCAGACTCGTGAGCATTTACGGTACAGCACTGCCTTTGTTATTCCGAATTAGTGTTCCATGTCTTTTTTTATATGCATGCATGTCCGCAGGAACAGCCATCTGCTGCCGTCTTTTTTTCCTTCATAGTAGATGGTAAGGGTCTAGTCTTCACGACAGCTGATGTCCTTGAACTTAGACAGTAGTTTGCACCTGAGCGTCCAACGGGGTGTCTTCGAGAGTGGAACATCTGGGCAGGCGGGGCCTTCTTGACCCTTCCACCATCGCTAGCACAGCACCCTACCGTGGCACTGGCCTATGGGTGACACGTTACGTCCAGCTGCCGAGGCATCAAAGAAATGGTTCAAATGGCTCTGAGCACTATGGACTTAAGATCTATGGTCATCAGTCCCCAAGAACTTAGAACTACTTAAACCTAACTAACCTAAAGACATTACACAACACCCAGACATCACGAGGCAGAGAAAATCCCTGACCCCGCCGGAAATCGAACCCGGGAAAACGGGCGTGGGAAACGAGAACGCTACCGCACGACCACGAGCCGAGGCATCGGCACTTCTCCACGGCATGAGCCTATATGCTTGGCCACCGGCAACAGCTCTCTAGACACTTGTAACTGCACGACAAATATATGTTATTTCAGATAACAGTGTCTTACTGACGTCTCCCGGCGTGATCTGGAACATTTACCCAGACCCCATGCTGGATCTCCGTTCACAACGTGACATCGGCTCTCCGGGTGGCAGCACTGCAAAACTGTGCAGCTAAATCGTCACCCAAAGAAGCACAGATCTGGCCCCTCCAATTGCATAGGGGCAACACACCCAGATTAAGGATGGCGTTCCCCTCTTATAAGATCAGTTCCATTAACCCAGGAATTTCTGAAAATGTGTGTCATTTAGTGAAATTACCAGTCTGAATTGCGATACGGAAATGCGGTCTTAAAGCTAGAGATACCAGTAGAAGCGTACTGAAATGCTATTTAACATTATACATTACAATAAGAAATAGGATGAGTAGATGGTCCACAATCTTAATTAGAATAATTTCAGATTTCAAGTAATGAGTGTAATATTCAGTTTTTTTTATAGCTCGAATATTTATAACATACACGTAAGTAGCATGTCACCTTAGTAGGGAATGATCTCCTCTTTCCATGTTTACGTGTCTAATAAAATTTAAATTGTGGGCGAAATTATGAAAGATACTGATAAATTAATTAAACACGGTAAATTAGTGTAGAAAAATTACGTTGTGATGATCACGATGTGCGATTATGCTGTTCATGTATTTGTCTTATTACTATAGACTTCAGCTGAACACATGGTTAAATCGTCTGTCATTGGCTAATTATGTACGTAAATAAATATGTAGGAAACTGACAAGATGCATATTTTGAGCGCTTGTGTGTGGTGGGTGAGTCTCTTTTGTTGTCAAATTATCACAGCTGTTATTAAATATACTGTCAGAGGTCGTTACAGATAATTACTTGGCTCAGTAATAGGGTTGAATCTTTATATCGGCTGAGCCGGTCGTGGTGGTCTCGCGGTTCTAGGCGCGCAGTCCGGAACCGAGCGACTGCTACGGTCGCAGGTTCGAATCCTGCCTCGGGCATGGATGTGTGTGATGTCCTTAGGTTAGTTAGGTTTAAGTAGTTCTAAGGTCTAGGGGACTAATAACCACAGCAGTTGAGTCCCATAGTGCTCAGAGCCATATCGGCTGAATCGTCTCTCGCTATTCTCCAAGATAGTTACCGTACTATGCTCAAAATTTCGTGGTTTACGAAGGACACGTGCAGACTTGCAGCAAGCTTTCCAGTTCATCGTGCGAGCTACTGGGGTTGACGTCACGTCCAGGCTAGCGCGGGCTGACAGGCCACGTGAGCTGAGCGGCATCCACCACGCGGGGCTCTACATCCCTGCGGTACTTCCGCCAGACGTTGAACCACGTTTAACCAAAAAGACGAACTGCCTCTGATCTTTCTACTGCCCGTCGTCTTAAATATAAGAAATCTGATGTACAGGTATGGACAAACAAATGCTTACAATTTAAGAATAACTGGATGATTTATTCTAGAGAAAGAGCATCATAAATTGAGCAAGTTAATGATGCGTTAATCAATTTGTGGCACTTATGAAAGCAGTTACTCACTTTGCACTGATTGATAGATTTGTCTGATGTCCCTCTCGCATATATTATGATAAACGCTGCCCTTTTCGCGAGTTATGTCGTCAAAATCTCTAAATGAGGGGAGGCACTTCCGTTGACACTCCAATCGTTCGCAGATGGTCAGAGATCCGGCGACTTTGCTGTCTAAGACGGGGTTTGTAGAGTACGACTAGCAGTTGAAACTCTCTCTGCGTGCAAGCAGGCATTATCTTACCTAATTGTGAAACCTGGATGCCTTGCCATGTACGCCAACAAAACGGCACATCGACGTACCTCTGTGCTGTAAGGAGGCTTGTAAGTAACGGTGTTCTGCTATGAAAAGAAACGGCATCCAAAACAATCACTCCTTGCTCTCGGGCTGTATAGGGGAACCAACTCGGGTTGGTATCTCACCGCTGGATGGGGCGTTTCCAGACGCTTGTTTTGCCTGGAATTTCATAAAGAAGTAGAATTGTTTTCAGTGATGTGTCTCGCTTTGATCTGAGCTCCGATGATGAGCGAGGACGTGTCTGGAGACTCCTGAGAGAGCGGTGCGATACCAGTCTGGTTGTTACGCGCCATGCGTCCTAGAACCAGGAGTGAAGGTCTAAGGTGTCATTTCGTTTCGTAGCAGTGCTCCTTTGGTTGCCATCACAGCGGTACTTCAGCGATATTCCGCTCCCTGTTTTCTTGCCCTTCTTAGTAAACCATCATGGGCTTATGGTTCAGGAAGATAAGGCTCCCCACTCCCCTCCATACACACACACACACACACGCACACACACACACACACACACACACACACACACACACACACACACACACACGCACACGCACACATACGACGAGAGTTTTTAGTGATTGCCTTCGTGCTTATCAAACTGTGCCATGGCCAAACAAAGTCCCTGGATACCTCGCCAAATGTGAACATTTGCAGCAATACGGGGAGGGTCCTCCAACCACCCCCTCCAATCGCCCTGCGATTTTTACGATATAAGTCGTCAGTGTAACAGAACTCGGCACGATGTGACAGCTATCAATGAATGCCAAGATGGGTAACCGTTTGTATAAGGGCCACGGGTGCACCAAGACATTACTGACTTGCACAGTTTGTGCAGGTCTTGCTCTTAAATAAATTACCAATTTCTTCTGAAATTGTAATCATTTGTATCTCTGCACATAAACATCACGTTTATCTGTTTTCTCTCCCACGCACATAATTCCTTTTGGGTAAGTAGCGCTTTATTTTTTATTTTATCTTTATTCTTTTTATCTTAGAGTGTAATAACTACATTACCTTTGTGAAATACAGTCAACAACCTACCAAATAATCACAACAAGTGGCTACCAACCTCACAGTACCACAACCAGAGCCCAAAGGGCGAGGCCACTATCGGCACCACATGTCAGGCCGCTAGTCATGCCATCTAGCGAAAGACGAAAATTACTGAGAGCGTGATACGACCTATCGATTCGTAGGACGTCTCAGAATTATCTGTAGTTACACTGCTGACAGTGTTCGAAAACCTCCGCTGAGAATCTGCCATGACTCCATCAAGCCGTAGTGATTTATTATGCAGAGCGAACCCCAAGATCATCCACTTACTCGTATGTACAGAAGACAGTGTCTTCCTGATTGTGTTGAACAGATCCAGTATTTATTGTGGGTAGGTTTATATTCCGCAATTACGGATTTCTATAATCTGAAACCGAATCTCTCGACTAGTATACGTTTTTAATAGTCTATGAGAAAGAATGAATGGATCAATCTAAATTTTTCGTTATGCTAAGAAATTTCAATTGTTCGTCCCATATGGTATGGTGGCACCTTTAAGAGAGTGGTAAGGTGCCAGGCTAACATGAATTCACACATCCTTGAAAACAAAATCATTAACGAACAATTCTAACTCAAGAGCAACTAGATTAAACCAATTTATAACTACAAACTGATAGCAATTCAAACCTAAGAACAGTATTAAGATAAATCGAGTTTAACAAAAGCACTTGAAAAACACGACAAATTACAACGGGGCCCCCTTATCACAGGTTTTGTACACGACAGTTTAAAATTTGTTCATTCACTATACAGGAGTACCAAACAATTTCAAAAAAGATTAGGTGCAGACTTCTTTAGATGAATGCCATATTAAGGGTCGTGAGCAGTTCAATTACAAAAGGTAATTACTTAACTCAAGAACGAATCTGCAGCATCAGGATTCATCCGCTACTACCTCAGTGGATTTGCAGAGTCATGACCTTGCCATCTTATTTATTTCGCACGTCAGTATTGCACACGCTTCTTGGCAATACATAACAAGCGTCATTAAATTGGTGTGATAAGACCCAAATCATAAATCAGATACCACTCGTCACAAACATACATACTAATGATGGGCCCCACCAGAGCAAACTCAATGATGAGCTTGCATCAGAAACACTTAAAACAATGACCAGCCACGACATAGTGGAACTAATGGTGCCCCACAAGAGCACACTCAATTACAATTTTGCAGGATGGACAACTAAAACACACATATGGGCAACTGCTCAATAATGATGTTACTCAGCTTCAGGTGTAGTGAGCCAGAACTCCTGTGTCAATGCAACAAGGGCGCAGTGACAGTATAGTCACGACTTTACAGACCTCCAATCATTGTTTTAAGGTCGATATTCTTCGGACAACACCAGTATTATGCAACCGAAGGGAAGCTGTTTTCCAAATTACAGCTTCCAAGTAGGCCGCACTGTAACTCCAGGTCCGGCCAAGTCGTTTTCAGGTACATACTTTGACTGCTCCCAGCACAGGGCTCCGCTCACCACCTTCCTCGTGCCACTGATAGCTCAGGACTCTTTGGCTGCCCTGGCCACGCCGCCTGGCGGACCATATTCGCATCACAAGCCTCTCTGCTTACGAGAGAACACACAGCCAGCGATTCCACCAGAGATGCACAAAGTCGAACAATACCAAAACATTGCGGAAGGTTTGGACACAAGGGACACCATATATCATGTGTCCTAACTTCTTGCTAGAGTTATACCAATGCATAATTTGGCGTTCCTCAGTAAATAGAGTTTTGAGCAGAGTAGACCGAATTCGAATGCCTGTCTCGCATAGTCTTTTTCTTCACGCCATCTTGTTCGAACTCATTAACGAGATGCCCTTTGTGCTTTCAGACAAATGAAAATTTTTCGCGTAGTGATAAGACCACACTATGATCAATGTCCATCGCCAGAATGAAACTTGTTTCATGCCGCTTCGGACACGTGACGCAGTAAGGATGGTAAACAAGAGGAGCAGAGACGAATAAGGAATCATTCTAGCGACAATAAGGATCGCAAATTGGGAAATCCACTAATGTAAGCCACTTTGTTAAAGAGTCGATTTTCATGTCCCGATTTATAAGGACGAGCAACTGATGAGCGTCAAAATCGTTTGGTGTTCACGTACTACTGCCGTGAGCATCTATAGAAAGTTGTTAAAGGACGCTGAAGTCACAAATTGGCGACAAAATCTAGGACGTCAACGCTTCAGCAACGTAGCGCTCTCAATGACTGGTTATAGTGCAGGTGCAGGCACAAGTACGAGCGTTTCGGAGCATACCGTCCAGTGCAAACAGCTGAGCGAGGGCTCCACAGCAGAAAACCGCTACGTGTTCACATGTTGACGGAACGACATTAGCAATTAGCGGTGTACCGTAGGTCTCTAGAAGAGCGAAGCGTTCCAAAGGATTGGAAAAGGGCACAGGTCATCCCCGTTCTCAAGAAGGGACGTCGAACAGATGTGCAGAACTATAGACCTATATCTCTAACGTCGATCAGTTGTAGAATTTTGGAACACGTATTATGTTCGAGTATAATGTCTTTTCTGGAGACTAGAAATCTACTCTGTAGGAATCAGCATGGGTTTCGAAAAAGACGATCGTGTGAAACCCAGCTCGCGCTATTCGTCCACGAGACTCAGAGGGCCTTAGACACGGGTTCACAGGTAGATGCCGTGTTTCTTGACTTCCGCAAGGCGTTTGACACAGTTCCCCATAGTCGTTTAATGAACAAAGTAAGAGCATACGGACTATCAGATCAATTGTGTGATTGGATTGAGGAGTTCCTAGATAACAGAACGCAGCACGTCATTCTCAATGGAGAGAAGTCTTCCGAAGTAAGAGTGATTTCAGGTGTGCCGCAGGGGAGTGTCATAGGACCGTTGCTATTCACAGTATACATAAATGACCTGGTGGATGACATCGGAAGTTCACTGAGGCTTTTTGCAGATGATGCTGTGGTGTATCGAGAGGTTGCAACAATGGAAAATTGTACTGAAATGCAGGAGGATCTGCAGCGAATTGACGCATGGTGCACGGAATGGCAATTGAATCTCAATGTAGCGAAGTGTAATGTGATGCTAATACATAGAAAGATAGGTCCCTTATCATTTAGCTACAAAATAGCAGGTCAGCAACTGGAAGCAGTTAATTCCATAAATTATCTGGGAGTACGCATTAGGAGTGATTTAAAATGGAATGATCATATAAAGTTGATCGTCGGTAAAGCAGATGCCAGACTGAGATTCATTGGAAGAATCCTAAGGAAATGCAATCCGACAACAAAGGAAGTAGGTTACAGTACGCTTGTTCGCCCAATGCTTGAATACTGCTCAGCAGTGTGGGATCCGCACCAGGTAGGGTTGATAGAAGAGATAGAGAAGATCCAACGGAGAGCAGCGCGCTTCGTTACAGGATCAATTAGTAATTGCGAAAGCGTTACGGAGATGATAGATAAACTCCAGTGGAAGACTCTGCAGGAGAGACGCTCAGTAGCTCGGTACGGGCTTTTGTTGAAGTTTCGAGAACATACCTTCACCGAAGAGTCAAGCAGTATATTGCTCCCTCCTACGTATATCTCGCGAAGAGACCATGAGGATAAAATCAGAGAGATTAGAGCCCACACAGAAGCATACCGACAATCCTTCTTTCCACGTACAATACGAGACTGGAATAGAAGGGAGAACCGATAGAGGTACTCAGGGTACCCTCCGCCACACACCGTCAGGTGGCTTGCGGAGTACGGATGTAGATGTAGATGTAGAATCACGGTGGGTAGAGACTTGACCGTGGATAAGTGGAATCCTGTCTCTTGGTCCAACAAATCACGTTTCTAGTTACACCAGTTGCATAGCGCCACCGACACAGAAAAATGGGGGCAGTATTATCCTGTAAGGGACAAACACTTGGGTTTCCATGGGACCTGTTTTAGTAAACGAGGTGAACAAACGCGTCGAGGAGCATGTGGCCTGTACGTATCCCTCATTGATGTGTATTGGTACGTACTGAGTACCTCCATTCTGTGCACCATTAACATTCAAAATTAAAATGACCTCGACTTCTTGGTTTTTAAGTAAAAGAAGTTTTGTATAATTATTGTGAACATCTGTGATTCGATTTGACTGAGAGTCAACGTGGTTAGATACCACGCAGGAGATGAGATACGGATTCGGAGAACGTGAATCGCATTCACCTCACCATGGCAACAGACAGTGCAATCTAATATATCTGCATTGTACTCACGAACTGGAAATGAGATGTAGGTCGAAGGATGCAGAATGAATTAGACTCATACCTCACATCCCTGTTATTTCGCTTCTTTACGCGGGCTAACTGATAGTCGGTAATCCTCGACATATGTGCTAATATGACCATTTTTACTTACATGGTCTTTTCATAGTTTACGAGTTGGGAAAATTAAGATTTTTTTGTGAATAGCAAAGGAATGTGTTCAAATACCAATGATATACAAGCCTTTCAAGTAAGAATTTCCACCTGGTTTAGCATTTTAGGCATACAGGTGATGCTCTCGCACTGAATCGACTAATTTGTGAATAATCAAGCAACTCTTTTTTGAATCACATCTATACGTTAACTCAAATCCGTTTGGTAACATAACCATACTGACGAAGAAGGCCGAGTCTTTTGTGCGTGGCGTAATCCGTGCCTGAATTACACTTTCTTAGGTTTCTTCCACTGCATTCTTACGTTTGCCTTCCCCAACCACGTAAAGTCTTTATACATACTTGACAGATTCACAAGATGCGAGTCAGCTGCAGATAAAAACAATGATCCACAAAGTGTAGAATTTGTTACTTTCATTTCAGTGTATGATCACAAAAAAGAATCTGCGCTACTTATTTCGGTCAGTGGTGACCGCCTACAGATCTGCAGAAGAATGGGCAACCACATGCAACTAATGGACAGTCTACACCTTTTAATCAATAATTTAAGACATAGTGGAAACTACGAGTATTACTTCATACTTACAGAATACATGAGATTAAAATTGTTACGAAGCACACCAGTTCAAAACACATTCATTCCCTTGACTTCTGAATGGGTAATCAAACAATACTGGATTTTTCTTATGTTTAGACAAACCATATTACACTCGAGACAGATAACAGTTCTTGCACTGAGGGGTTACCCCCTAGGAGTCTTTCTGTATCTCATAATTTGATGCCCTGTTTAAAATCGTATTGATTTTGGACAGTTTTAGGGAGCCAACAACCGGCCGGGGTGGCCGAGTGGTTGTAGACGCCACATTTTGCAACCGCGCGACTGCTACGGCCGCAGGTTCGAATCCCACCTCGGGCATGGATGTTCATGATGTCCTTAGGTTAGTTAGGTTTAAAGTAGTTCTAAGTTCTAGGGGACTGATGACCTCAGATGTTAAGCCCCATAGTGCTCAGACCCATTTTAACAACTTTTAGAGAGCCAACAACATTACTTGTAGCAAAAGTTGCGTATCGAATTTCTAAACTCGGAGGTCTATCACTATACACAAGTACCTCTGACACCGCTCTTCCATATCACTCGAGCTACATGACGAACAATGAATATGGCGTGGTACTGTGGGCAAAGTTATGGAGTTACTTAAAAGTTATAATCAAATGATTGAGAAGCGAGTTCTCATTGAAGACGATTACGAAAAATTAAAACGTTTCCACAACAATCGGCTTCAAAAAGCTGCGCTTTCGTTCTGTGCGATATTCGCTGTTGAAGTTTGATGTTAGGAATATTGGATTGTTTACGCGGGTAGTTGTTTCCTGCAGTGTGGTGTTTCACTGAAGTAATGCGACGTCAGAGCGGGTAGCAGAGCTGTTTAACTCGCTGCTGTTGCGTCCAAGTAGACGGCAATAGCGCGCTTTCACAGCAGATGCAGATCACAGCATCCTGCTGCTGAAGTGCTGTTTGCGGCGTAAACGTGATGATGCGCGGACAGCCGCTCTGCTGCAGCCAGAACCCGTCCCTGCTTGGAAGCTCTGGGAGGGCCCTCACCTCAGGAATGGGTGACCAGTTTGTTAACTCCAGCAGTGTACATCGTATGTACGTGCTGTTTCACTCTCCGGCACTGTCATTCCCCATTTCTCTAAAATTTTGACCTGCGTGTACTTTCCTGAAATATCTAAGAAAGGAACATAGGCAAAATCTGTATACAGATTAGAGGTGCTCATTAAATACTATTAACTAGCAAGTCATTGAAAGTTTAAGACTGGTGAGTTACTTCCCCACACCGATGTACAGTTGTAGTACGCAATGAGAAAATCGGAGGCTGTCCAGAAGGTACAGAGGATACAATCATTTGACTGAAGCGGGAAGAATATAATTTGCTCCCTGGGAGACGATGAGGGCTAGTCCAGCCACCTATTCACAAAAGACATTCTTCCGAAATGCGGAATCACACCTTTCCAGACAGTGCAGGAGAGCAGTGCCTTAAATGTATATATTGAGTGTAGATGTCTATAAGGGCTACGTGTAGAAGGTAGATCACGTTTACGGTTTGTGGTAATGAGAGAAGAGAGGCGACATCTGCTGCCAAGTGACTATAGATAGCAGAGTAACCAGTTAACAGAGCAATTCCTATGACCAGTATCGATTTAATACTAATATAAAGGACTACTGCTTGCACAAATGAGTCGTCATGATGTATCCCACGTGTATATGATCAGTTTCTCCTACAAGACTCTTGCATAGAAATCAACGAAATATGTCACAGAAACAACAGCAGGCCTCGCGAGTATCTGCACTATACGGTTTATAAACTCCTATCTCCAGTAGGAGTGGAGATACAGGTTAAAACAAGTTTTTCGAGCCCTGGCGTTAGGCTGCTCACCATGGCAGGTATGTTGTGTGGAAGTAGTATCAGCTGCCAAGTCAAATTGCTTTGCAAGGCAGCCTACAATGGCAGGCATGTTGTGGGAGCAATGTAGGCGTGCTTATTTGAGATGTATTGGAGGGGAAACATGTGCTGATGAGCATGGCTGGAGATGCTGGGATGGATAGAGGAGGTGACTGGTACAGGATAGATAAAGGGGAGGGGAGGAGGTGGATGTGGCAGGGGAAAGTGATGGGGAGGTGGAAAACGAAGAGTGGGAGGAAGATATGTTCAGAGGGAACGGGTAAAAGGTAAGGTCAGAGAGAAGGGGTGGAGAAAATGCAAAAAGAGGTGGGATGATGATGTGGACAGGTGGAGGAAGGAACAGATGGCTACAGAGAGTGGGAGCAGAAGTTAAGTTCATTATATTTGTTGGATGGATATGCGGGTCAAGCAGTGGAGGAAAAGTTAGTACTTAATAAAACGTGAATAGACTATTTTGTTCACAAAATTTAAAAAGAAAAACGGAATTTCAACTGATCTACGAGAACAGCAATACTTTTTACCCTAGAAATCTGTAGTGCCATTACAGCTGGTACCACGCCACTAACGCTAAAAAAGGCGTTTGACATTCAGCGGTGTTACGGACATTTGTAAACCTTCGAAATTAATTTTTACCAAAATATGTCATTTGGTCCTCTCTTTGATTCTTTGCTATCAATATCACATAACAATTTGTTTCCTGAGATTTCTCGTGTAAAATACACCCTAATCGTTGATTTACAATTTTAGTCTCAGTAGAATTCTGCACTTTGAGCCACTGATTTTCAGTATTGTTTCGATATGGTTTCTGATGTTACTCCCTTTGGACGATGTTCGTATTGAGTAAATAAAACCGGCAATTATTTCTTTTTATGGAAAATTTAAATGTTTAAGAAGCTGACAAAACACTTTTAACGCCTACGTATTTACGTTGTATAGCACTTTCTAATATTACACCAGTGATTTCGAGAGATGCATCAATGGTAAGCCGATTGTACTGTCGAAGTCAGAAGTGTCACGTACCATTACCGCACACAAGAAAAGTTAAGAACAGTAATTTATTTCACCAAGTTGATGTCGTTATCAGGAGAAAGAAAACTGGCGTTCTACGGATCGGAGCGTGGAATGTCAGATCCCTTAATCGGGCAGGTAGGTTAGAAAATTTAAAAAGGGAAATGGACAGGTTAAAGTTAGATATAGTGGGAATTAGTGAAGTCCGGTGGCAGGAGGAACAAGACGTCTGGTCAGGTGACTACAGGGTTATAAACACAGAATCAAATACGGGTAATTCTGGAGCAGGTTTAATAATGAATAGGAAAATAGGAACGCGGGTAAGCTACTACAAACAGCATAGTGAACGCATTTTTGTGGCCAAGATAGATACGAAGCCCACACCTACTACAGTAGTACAATTTTATATGCCAACTAGCTCTGTAGATGACGAAGAAATTGAAGAAATGTATGATGAAATAAAAGAAATTATTCAGATAGTGAAGGGAGATGAAAATTTAATAGTCATGGGTGATTGGAATTCAAATGCAGGAAAAGGGAGAGAAGGAAACGTAGTAGGTGGATATGGATTGGGGCTAAGAAATGAAAGAGGAAGCCGCCTGGTAGAATTTTGCACAGAGCACAACTTAATCATAGCTAACACTTGGTTTAAGAATCATGAAAGAAGTTTGTATACATGGAAGAACCCTGGAGATACTAAAAGGTATCAGATAGATTATATAATGGTAAGGCAGAGATTTAGGAACCAGGTTTTAAATTGTAAGACATTTCCAGGGGCAGATGTGGACTCTGACCACAATCTATTCGTTATGACCTGTAGACTAAAACTGAAGAAACTGCAAAAAGGTGGGAATTTAAGCAGATGGGACCTGGATAAACTGAAAGAACCAGAGGTTGTACAGAGTTTCAGGGAGAGCATAAGGGAACAATTGTTAGGAATGGGGGAAATAAATACAGTAGAAGAAGAATGGGTAGCTTTGAGGGATGAGGTACTGAAGGCAGCAGAGGATCAAGTAGGTAAAAAGACGAGGGCTACTAGAAATCCTTGGGTAACAGAAGAAATACTGAATTTACTTGACGAAAGGAGAAAATATAAAAATGCAGTAAATGAAGCAGGCAAAAAGGAATACAAACGTCTCAACAATGAGATCAACAGGAAGATCAAAATGGCTAAGCAGGGATGGCTAGAGGACAAATGTAAGGATGTAGAGGCTTATCTTACAAGGGGTAAGATAGATACTGCCTACAGGAAAATTAAAGAGACCTTTGAAGATAAGAGAACCACTTGTATGAACATCAAGAGCTCAGATAGAAAGCCAGTTCTAAGCAAAGAAGGGAAAGCAGAAAGGTGGAAGGAGTATATAGAGGGTCTATACAAGGGCGATGTACTTAACGACAATATTATGGAAATGGAAGAGGATGTGGATGAAGATGAAATGGGAGATACGATACTGCGTGAAGAGTTTGACAGAGCACTGGAAGACCTGAGTCGAAACAAGGCCCGGGAGTAGACAACATTCCATTGGAACTACTGGCGGCCGTGGGAGGCCAGTCCTGACAAAACTCTACCGTCTGTTGAGCAAGATGTATGAGACAGGCGAAATACCCTCAGACTTCAAGAAGAATATAATAATTCCAATCCCAAAGAAAGCAGGTGTTGACAGATGTGAAAATTACCGAACAATAACTTTAATAAGCCATAGCTGCAAAATACTAACATGAATTCTTTACAGACGAATGGAAATACTAGTAGAAGCTGACCTCGGGGAAGATCAGTTTGGATTCCGTAGAAATACTGGAACACGTGAGCCAATTCTGACCATACGACTTATCTTAGAACAAAGATTAAGGAAAGGCAAACCTACGTTTCTAGCATTTGTAGACTTAGAGAAAGCTTTTGACAATGTTGACTGGAATACTCTATTTCAAATTCTAAAACTGGCAGGGTTAAAATACAGGGAGCGAAAGGCTATTTACAATTTGTACAGAGACCAGATGGCAGTTATAAGAGTCGAGGGGCATGAAAGGGAAGCACTGGTTGGGAAGGGAGTAAGACAGGGTTGTAGCCTCTCCCCGATGTTATTCAATCTGTATATTGAGCAAGCAATAAAGGAAACAAAAGAAAATTTTGGTGTAGGTACTAAAATCCATGGAGAAGAAATGAAAACTTTGAGGTTCGCCGATGACATTGTCATTCTGTCAGAGACAGCAAGGGACTTGAAAGAGCAGTTGAATGGAACGGACAATGCCTTGAGAGGAGTATATAAGATGAACATCAACAAAAGCAAAACGAGGATAATGGAATGTAGTCGAATTAAGTCGGGTGATGCTGAGGGAATTAGATTAGGAAATCAGACACTTAAAGTAGTAAAGGAGTTTTGCTATTTGGGGAGCAAAATAACAGATGACGGTCGAAGTAGAGAGGATATAAAATGTAGACTGGCAATAGCAAGGAAAGCGTTTCTGAAGAAGAGAAATTTGTTAACATCGAATATAGATTTATGTATATAGATTAAAATGTCAGGAAGTCTTTTCTGAAAGTATTTGTATGGAGTGTAGCCATGTATGGAACTGAAATATGGACGATAAATAGTTTGGACAAGAAGAGAATAGAAGCTTTCGAAATGTGGTGCTACAGAAGAATGCTGAAGATTAGATGGGTTGATCACATAACTAATGAGGAAGTATTGAATAGGATTGGGGAGAAGAGAAGTTTGTGGTCACAACTTGACAAGAAGAAGGGATCGGTTGGTAGGACATGTTCTGAGGCAACAAGGGATCACCAATTTAATATAGGAGTGCAGTGTGGAGGGTAAAAATCGTAGAGGGAGACCAAGAGATGAATACACTAAGCAGATTCAGAAGGATGTAGGTTGCAGTAGGTACTGGGAGATGAATCAAATTGCACAGGATAGATTAGCATGGAGAGCTGCATCAAACCAGTCTCAGGACTGAAGACCACAAAAACAACAAGAAGTTGATCGTATGTAAGAACCTTTTGCAGGCTGCGTAACTGTAAAATGTGATAGTAGTTACTTACGCCGCATTCTAATATTCGACATGTACTGCACCTAGATGAGCATTAGCGTGGATAAGTGTCCGTTGTGTCTTGCTGTACAAACTGGGACAGCACCCACTGCTTTCACAACTCCACACACATTGCCGCATTGTGGAATGCTTTACGTTAATTTGCTATGACATTTAAAAAGAGAAAACTATCAACAACTGATAAGATAATTAATTTTTGTTTTCTGTACAAATACCTAGCAATAATGGAGAGGGTTGTTTAGTCAACATGTACAGGCTCTGCGGTGCACGGTAATTGCCTTTATAAAATACTGTTATCGGAAATAACTTTAATAAGAGAACAATATTCAGTTTCAAAGCGTAGCCGCCGGCTGTTGATTAGCGACCAGAGACTGAAAACCATTTCCTGAATGGCTTTACTGTGTTATGGTACTACCTTTCACTGTCATTTAGTCGAATGACGAGGTAGTGCACGTACGATTGGACTCACTCTTCTTCAGCATTGTAAATTTACGATTACTGTAATTTAAGTGCAACGCTTCAACAGCGCATTCATTCGCTAGTGGTGACAGGATCAGAGTGAAAGGATCGGAGTACATATGTACTCAGATCCGTCCTACTAAGTAAATTAGTCGTAACTCTGCCAGCTGGGATTAATATGTCCTCAATTTCGTAAATAGTAGTCACAAGCAGTGAGCATTAATGGTGATATTGTTTGTTATAACCACAAAACGGAAAAGGGAACTACCTCACGACTACAAAATAGTAGACCGACCTCCGTGTCAACCTCAGGCATTCATTATCGGATGCAGTACAGAAGGTCCTGGGATCAGCACAGCGCACTCTCACCCGTCCTCGACGTTACGACTTACAAACCGCTACCTCTGTCAGGTAGCTCCTCAGTTGGCATCACGAGGCTGAGCGCACCTTTGTGCAACCATCCCACCAAGTAAAAATCCGTGTCATAACTGGAAATCGAAACAGGGACCCCCAGATGAGGCTCTGTCGCACTGACCCCAGACGAGAGTCTGTCACATTGACCACTCATCTAGGGAGGTGGACAAACCATAAAAGTATTTTCCATTCTTTCATCTTTCGATTTTTAACAAAGCAACTTGGATGAGATTGGTGTGAATAATCGTAATCGTTGGTTATTTTCCTCTTGAAGAGGTGTTGCTTACAAAGTAATCTCCCCATTCCACATAGAATCACTGGTTATATGGCCCTGTGGGTAGCCCACCAAAATCTGAACACGGATGAAGCATTAACACAGGAAGAAGGTGTAAAAACCTGTGAAAAAAGAAGGAAAATAGAAAGTGAGCGACCGAAGCTCAAGATCTGTAACATCGAGCGAACTACGCAAATCACGGGGTCGTGGATGTGTGGTCACAGTGCTCTACTGCAAAGGGAGAGTTCCGTATTAAAATCTGCATCGTGCTCCTTTTTTTTTTTTCACACAGTTATGAGCTTTCCGTCCGGTCATGGAGGCGTCTGCTCTCCATCTGTAGTCCTGGCAGCTGTCATGCTGTACAATGGTTACAGAATATGTGTCATGTTGTAAGGACATATTATGCAAGTAAATGTGATGACGATGACGATGATGATGATGAAGATGATGATGGTGTCGTGTGACGAGGGCCTCCCGTTGGGTAGACCGCTCGCCTGGTGCAAGTCTTTCGATTTGACGCCACTTCGGCGACTTGCGCGTCGATGGCGATGAAATGATGATGATTAAGACAACACAACAGCGGAGAAAATCTCCGACCCAGCCGGGAATCGAACCCGGGCCCTTAGGATTGAGTCTGTGTGGCTGACCACGCAGCTACCTGGGGCGGACAGTAAATGCGACGAGTAGTGAGGGTAGGCGAGATGCTGCAAAGACCTCTCACAGAAATGGAAACCACAAATAAACAGGTATTGAACTATGTTACAACAAAGGAATAGTCGAAACTTCCAAAAAGGAACGCAAGAGTCATAATATGTGGTATTTGTGTAGAACAAATAGGAGGAACTTACATATGGATGTTCCTTACTTACATCTCACTGTTGCAAACGGACGTTGCAACACGACACAGACATTTCAATGAGCGGATGAACAGTTCAAAATTTTGTAAAAAAAAAATGATTTGGGGCCTGAGGAAGATTTGAACACGAATCTTCTCCTTCACGGTCCAACACTATGACTACATAACAACGATGCTGTGGCGACTGACTTTCGTTCGATGTTGCAGATCTTGAACTTGGACCGTTCAGTCTCTCGATTTTGTCTTTTTTCACAGTTCGGTACAACTTCTTCCTGTTTTCATTTTTGATTTGCGTTCAGTTTATGCCGAGAAAACCACTGGGATATCCTGTTAGAAACAGGAATAATTCAGGAAGAGAAATCGAATATATATTTTAAAATATTCAAAGTATGGTTTTCTGGTTGGAATGTAGGATTGTTCTTGAATTACAAATTAATCGAACTCCGTAGGTACCATGAAGATAAGATAAAACCAATTACAACTGGCTCAGGAGCTTGTAACTGGTGTCACTTACGATGCTCCACTTGCACCTGTAAGAGAAAAGATGAACAAAAAGTGCCATCTGCCACTCGCCTTTATAGCCTTTTGTTCAATACAGAGGTAGTTGCAATTTTAAGTTTAATACCTCTGATAATAGGACTTGTTACACAACTGTAAAGTTTATAATCAGTTGTCTTCGTGTTCACAGTGGTGAAGTACAAACACAGTGCTATGTAGAAGCCCACAGCAACATATCTAATGTATCTAACACTCAGTGTTTAACGAAAAGCTATATAACAGCTCAGTTTTCTCCCTCCCTAATATTTTCATCTTTACATAGGTTTACTTTTAGCTTTCTCAAATAACAATGTACAAACCACCGTGAGTAAACAAGTAGCACCGCTCCACAAAAATTTACTTATACTGAAATAAGAGTAAATTTGTATGACATGATGGGGTAAGAGCTGCTGAAGTTCGTTCGACTGGGCGTCACTTTGCCTCCTTGTGTGCCCTTTAATGTTCCGCAGCAATACTACCAGGGAGACGAGATCTACAGTTTAAAGTGGAACCAAACCACATATTTTTCTTGTCATATTTTCATATCATTAAGAAGATAAATCTAGCGTAAAAGTTGACCTAAAAGTTTTGGTACCTGACTGGGATTCGACACTACGACCTTGACGTTTGTAGGCTGTATTGACAGAGATTGGTGTTGAAGCTCAACAGTGTCCTCTCCCACTTGGCATTGTTGTCCTCTAGTCTGTTCCGTAGGTGCCACACCACTTTCTCACTTAAGTCTCTCATTAAGTAGTATTTTGAACGATTGTTCCCTATGCTTCAGCCCACTGAGTAGTCTTGAGTAAGAAGGATCCACAGTCACATGGGTTGTCATCTCCAAGCATCACACGTTCACAAAGTGCCAGTGCCTTATGTACAAACATGCGTTGTTTGCTGTGAGTTTGTGGAGGTGGTGTGTGAACATAGGCAACAATTTGTTGAGTCCGCTGACCAAATCCGTTAACTTGGTGAAATCAGGCGGTGGGACAGGGGCCATTAATTCTGCCGGCAGAATGAGAATTTTACCATACAAATTTTCTCCTGTGGATACTTTTAAGCCTTCCCTGTAAGCCAATTTAAACCCTAGAAGTCAGTGCATCTATCTACTTGTCGTTGTGGCACATGTGACTTTTGGATGCGGATCACCACTCTACAAGGTCATGGTTCTATGGATGGTAAGCCATTGACCTAAAGTATTGCACACTGGATTGTTTGCACAGTTCAGAAATCAGCGTGAATTCGAATTAACAACCTTGGTCTATGTATGGTAAGGACCACTAGATAATCAAACAGTTTTATCTACTTTTAGAAATGACTTTGCAGTACTTTTTGTCGCTACCCATCAGGTGACGCAGTATGTTACTGATACGCCGATGGACTCAGGATGGGGTCACAAGGTCGAGATGTACCGGATGATCAAAAAGTCAGTATAAATTTGAAAACTTAATAAACCACGGAATATTGTAGATAGAGAGGTAAAAATAGACACACATGCTTGGAATGACATGGGGTTTTATTAGAACCAACCATATTTGCTAGACGCGTAACAGATCTCTTGCGCGCGTCGTTTGGTGATGATCGTGTGCTCAGCCACCACTTTCGTCATGCTTGGCCTGCCAGGTCCACAGACCTCAGTCCATGCGATTATTGGCTTTGGGATTACCTGCAGTCGCGAGTGTATCGTGATCGACCGATGTCTCTAGGGATGCTGAAAGACAGCATCCGACGCCAATGCCTCACCATAACTCCGGACATGCTTCACAGTGCTGTTCACATTATTCCTCGACTACAGCTTTTGTTGAGGAATGATGGTGAACATATAGAGCATTTCCTGTAAAGGACATCATCTTTGCTTGTCTTACTTTTTTATGCTAATTATTGCTATTCTAATCAGATGAAGCGCCATCAGTCGGACTTTTGTTGAACTTTTGTATTTTTTGGTTCTAATAAAACCCCATGTCATTCCAAGCACGTGTGTCAATTTGCACCTCTCTATCTACATGATTACGTGATTTATTCAGTTTTCAAATTTATCTGACTTTTTGATCACCCAGTACATGTTGCATGCGTTCCTTTGGTATTATAAATAATGTCTGAGGAACACGTGACATCCGACCTGGCTGCAGTGGCAGCTGATGCATGTTTAGGTCCATATTCTGCAGTCTAGCTTTAGGTTAGATTAGAACAAACGTTCTGTGAGCAACTAGGAGGGTCGACATACTCTGTAGTGAGACATGGTGTAGATACTGTCAAAAATTATTTTGCACATTTTCTGTGGAACAAATACGTATAACCTTTGTTGAAAGGCTATCATCTGCTGTTAGGCCACACAAATGGTAGTGGCTGGCGTCAGTTGTAATAAACTACTGTGCCAAAAGTATTGGATGTCTCAAAGTAACAGCATGGTATAGCTAGTCCTATATTTTATCAAATGTAGGTGAATTCGGTCAACCCACTGAAGTGCTTGCTCACCAGAAGTGCTCTCCCCTGACAAGTTTGTGTTAACGGTGCTTGTATTGCAGCTGTCTGTATTAATGCTGACAACAGAATTTTATCACTCTCACAAAACGGTATAGTTTGCGCTAAGCTGCCGGTTCGGGCATGTGCTTGATGAGGTCCGTTGAATCTTGCGTTGGCATAACTGCTGTCCCAGGTCAGTGAGTGACCCAGTAAGTTTATTTCTGGTATGTATTTCTGGCACGTTTCTTCATTGTCGGCGTTCCTGACTTGCTCAAAAGTATCAAATGTTTGCTGGTGATGATCCTTACGCTCTTCAAAGGAAGACGAGAATATGAGGATTCCATTCTTGTAGGGATAGTAGAAAGGAAAGTTACGGAGAACTCTGTAAATGGAATGTTATCATGTGTGGGTGGCCTTCTTCAGACCAAAACACAGGGATAAAAATTCATACAGCCTAAATGGCATAATAATTCCTGTTGTGGATGTATCTTCGAGGGCTATAATAATTTTTAAGTATACCTACTGACTGTCAATAACACTGAAAACTCGTATAGGCTACTGGCTAATGTGTTGGTTAAATTCTGAACGTCTTGTATTGTGTACCTATCAGGAGCCGTATGAGCATTCAAAGCATGGTAAACTCTGCATAACCAATGGGAGCATGTAGCTAGATGGAAGCCATGTGCAAAACAGGAGGTACCAGGGGAGTATTGATTTCATGAACCGTGTTGTCTTTGACACTTCTCTTTGCTCAAGGATGGGCACTGAAGGGCTAGGCACTGGTAACACTAGGGTGTGCGAGTCTTGCGGTGATGCCAGCGGTGGTGGCCTGTATTGGCCTGGAAGATTTCTCTCAAAGTTCATGTGAAGGACACTGTGACAAACTGCGAATCTGTTCCACACCGTGGTGGCGATTTATGACTCAAGCTGACTGGTACATACTTGACAATCGAATTGCATCATTGCGTAATTTTGGGCGTTATTTTGGACCTCTGAATGTTGTGATATCTTGCTGTCCCCAGAACGGTTCTCATCTTCATACCTGTGTTTGTAAGGAAATAATGGTTCTTCTTCTTACGTAGGAGGACAACTAGCTAGACTTTGTCGCGAGAATTTGAGCTAAAGTTGTTTGATCACCCGTCTGGAATGCAGGTGCTCTTGAAATGTTCCATAATCCACATCACTTACTGGAGGTCCCGCCTGGAATTTGGGAGGTAGCAAGGAGTGAGATTACGATTCCCAAGATGTGAGTGGAACTGCCACCAAGAGTTCGAACTCTTGACCTCGTTGATTGTGAGCGTGACTGCCATAAAAAGCTCTTGACTGCGATTCGCATTAGCTACTGTAGTCTGTCGCTTACACCTGGCGTCGCTATAGTGACCCTCAGCATTTGGTCACTGCTCGTCGGCACCTCGCTGGCAAAGCAGAGGAGTAGAGGGGCACTGCCGGCGTAATCGTTGATATTTCCCTCACAGTAATCCCTCTATTGTTCGAAAGCAAAAATTCTTTCAGCTATGCGCAATCAGTCTTCTCAGGTATGACTTTCAGAAGAAATAACTGAAGCCCGTATTTTCAGGCGTTGTGTACTTACTCATATACACTGATGTGACTAAAGTCATGGGACGCCTCCAAATATCGTGTCGGGATTCCTTTGCCTGGTGTAGTGTAGCAATATTTGGCATCGGCTCGATAAGTCACTGGAAGATCTCTGCAGAATTACTGAGCCACGCTGCCTCTACACCCGCCCAGAATTGCGAAGTTGCTGCTAGTGAAAAAATTTGTGTACAAACTGATCTGTTAATTATGACCCACAAATGTTAGATGAAATTCATGTCAGCCAATCTGGGTGGGCAAATTGTCCATAACAATAGTGGCACATTGTCATCCATGAAAATTCTATTGCTTTCTGGGAAAGTGAAGTCCATGAATGGCTGCAAATGGACTTCAAGCAGCTGAATATAACCATTTCAAATCAATGATCGATTCAGTGGGTCCAGGGCACCCTGTCCATTGCCTGTAAACACAAGCTACACTATCGTGGAGCCATCGTCAGCTTGCACAGTGCCTTCTTCGTAACTTGGGTCCATGACTTGTTGGGGTCTGTGGCACATTCGAAACCTACCATGAGACCCTACCAACTGGAATCTGGACTCACCAGACCAGGCCATGCCTAGGTTCCAGTCGAAATGGTCACGTCCCCTGGAGGGGCACTACCGGCGATGTCGTGCTGTTAGCAAAGTCACTCGCGTCGGTCGTCTGCTGCCGTAGCCCATTAACGTCACATTTCGCCGCACTGTTGGTCCGTCGTACGTCGCACTTTAATTTCTGCCGTTATTACGTGCAGTACTGTTTGTCTGTTAGTATGAAAACGATACGCAAACGCCTCTGCTCTCAGTCTTTAAGTGAAGTCGTCGGCCACTGCGTTGCCCGTTGTGAGAGGTATTACTTGAATTTTGATATTCTCGGCTCACTCTTCACATTGTAGATGTCGGAATACTGAATTCTCTAACGACTTCCGAAATGGAATGTCCCATGCGCCTAGCTCCAACTACCACTTCGCCCTCAAAATCTGTTTCCGGTCGTGCGAACATAATCACGGCGGAAACATTTTCACATAACTCAGTGCAAATAACAGCTCCGCGAATGCGCTGCACTTTATACCTTGTGTACGCGAAACTACCGCCATCTGTATGAGTGCTTATCACTATCCCATTACTTTGCCACCTCAATCTAGCCCAAGGCGTGTCTCGCATGAGTGCTGGATTTATTCATTCGCGTAAATGCCTCCAAAACTGTGAGGACGTTTTGCCTTC
Source organism: Schistocerca gregaria (assembly GCF_023897955.1). NCBI lineage: Eukaryota > Metazoa > Arthropoda > Insecta > Orthoptera > Acrididae > Schistocerca > Schistocerca gregaria. The sequence goes on from NC_064920.1 coordinate 794,934,949, forward strand.
TAATTTATCTGCTAAATCACCCACCGTATCAGTTGTTCAGGGGCAACTGAAATTCGTTAGTGGCAGAAAGTGATTGAATCACATCATTAATGAGGTGCGTATAGTCAACAACACTGCTCAGTAAACCAGAAAACTTCCAAGCGTCACCCACCACGAAGTGGATAACCATTATAGTCTCTGCAATAGCAAATTATGTCACTGGAATGCAAAGTGAAACGTAGGCAATTTAGTTGGAGATCGCCGTTTCCCAGAAAAATGCGTCCTTATGACGGACACTACGTCTTGTGATCGGAGGGCTTTGGCGTACGATACGCCGTCGATCGTGATGGCCGTGGTACGAAACCTGGAAATTTTCTCATCTAACCCAGCCGTCTGGGAACCACGTGGTGAGAGAAACGGCTTAGACTACATTTTTTCCTGCACAGAACCGGAAAAGGATTGATGTGAGGCGCTATAACGATGCTTTGAATTGGTAGAAAAACCAGAATCGTCCACATGAACACTTTCCTGTATCGCATGAACTGATCTCTAACGTTAAAGACAATGATAGGGACAGGTGGCCCCGCATGATGTCCACGGTGTAGATAAAGATGCTCCACATGCTCGTTATCAGGTGAAGGACGTGAAGGATAGTTACTTTCTGATTTCACCACGTACATTTACACTTCAGCGTAATTCACTACATGTTGAGAACCACTAAAATAACATTGGATTGGAAGAAAGCTCCGCGTAACAAACACACGTTGTCACTGTGTCGTATTCCGTTTCACATTTCTCAGGTTAACACGGGATTTTACGTCCTTGTGGCGGGTCATCACTGTAGGAAATCCGGATGAATAGGTATCCAAGGAAAGCGCACATTTGGAAGAGCAAAACTGCGCTACTTGTTGGATAATTTAGCGATTTCATGTCCAGAAAACGTTGGCATAAAAAAGATACAAAGAACCGAATAACTCTAAGTTACAGTACAAATATAAAACACAATGCAATGAAACTAGCAACTCTGAGATACATGGTTGTGCAATATGGATTCTGTTAGGAGGCCAAGTCGCCACGTATGTAACGTTCGGGTCATAGTAACCCGACATCAAATTGATAAACCTAATATCAAATATTTCTTAGTTTTCTGTCATAATTGTTGGCAATAATGAATTGTTCCAACTTACTTTGAACAATCAACAAACCTCTGTGTTTCGAACAGTGGGCTTGTTAACCAAGACAATTAGATCACTGACTGATATTAAGTTGTAGAAATTGGTTAATACTTCAAAAGGTGAAGGAATACATTCCGAAAATGGGAATTCACCAGCACAACATGGCTGCCCATCATCTTCCAACGTCATAAGGAGTACTCCAAGAGTTACAAGAAAGCAATCAGCAGAATGAGTGACGTAAAACACTTATCTGAAGTAGTATTTTGTACAGCGCTTCAAATTAAGTCGATAGTGATATCAAATAATGTGGGTCAGCGAGTTTATGGTCCACAATGAATAAATTGATAATTATGTTTTTCATCCATACTTAGGACCCTTATTTCTTGCAGGGGTATATCCATCGCATGTGGAATGTACAAAATGTTTGTAGCATGTTGATACTGAATGGAACATATTTCGAGCAACCATGTCCAGTGAAGCATTCTTTCAGACATCACTTGTCCTTCAGTTTGATAATAAATAGACAAGACGTACTGACAAACATGCAGCAGTTTGTAGAATTTGGGAGAAGTGTGTAGAAGTAGGACCTAAACTCTGCGACACAAGACAATATTTCACTGTTGACGAGCGGCTAATGGCCTTTAGACGTCGCTGTCCATTCAGACAGTATATCCTATATAAACCGGCAAAATATGGGACACAAATACGGACTCTGCGTGACACCAAATCTTCATAGGTAGTGAAAGCAGAGCGAAGGGGCTCCACAAAAATGAGTGTTATTGCCTATCTCAGTTCGGCGTCATGTCAAAATATCGATTGTGGTAACATCGTAATATAGTGGAATTTGAGACAGCTGCTCCTGAAAAGAAAATTAACGGTGTTGGGAATTATACGAAAAAATAAGCCAGAGCCTCCACAAAACACGGCCAACCAGGAGGTTCATAGTATTTAATTCTTTGCAAATGGCACTACTAAGGGAAATAATAATATTGTAGTAATGAGTGCACTCCACGCTTATGATGAAATTAGTGACAGGGCTGATAAGAAGCCAAAAATGACTCTGGATTATAATCCAACGAAAGTAATGTAGAAACACTTGCTCGGAATTCAGGTACATATACAAACAGAAATGTGATCCATGATGATTTTCCACAATATCCGTAATAGTTCTTCTTATGACGAACATATCTCATGAACTTCGATTAACCCTAATTGGAATCCAAGGAAATTGACTACAAGGACAATATTCTTGGAGTAATTGGGAAGTCACAGCTATGACAATAAAGCCAACATATTGTGCGGAAAATGTAATAAGCATGTTTGCAAAAGAGGCGTCACCTATTGTCTCCAAAATGTAATGAGTAAGACCAAATGTTAGAAAATAAATGATGTTGTGTTCAAAAATAATTGCTTGTCTCAAAAAAAGTTGTTTTATATTTTCTTCATTTTGTCCATTTTTATGTGCTAAGTCTGCTATCAGTAAAGTAGTAAAGAAAGTAAGAGTAATAAAAGTAATGTAATGTTCTCTAAGAAGAATGTAGTGTTGAAATCTGTCTGCAGTTTCAGATTAACCGTGTGAGAATATTAAAATCATAAATTTTCTTAAATAAAGCTGCGTCTACTATTTTTATTGTTATTATAAAGATTTTAAGATATAGTTCTGAGTTTTATTATTATTGTCGTCTTTTATTATTTTAAATGCAGCCTTTTAATGTCGTGTCATAGTGATCCTAACTGTATATTCACACAAGAAAAGAGAATAGAACAGGAGTGATGAACTGCGTAAGATGTCAGTGGAGTTTATCCTTAAGTACTGCCGAGATTAGCACAACATACCATAGAAACGGTGATACCCAATGAAGAGGACGTAAGTCTCATAGCTTATATCATTCAGATTTCACTTATTTCTGCCACTGATACCAGAAGCAAGGTCCGCAATTGATGGGAAGGGCTTTTAGCCGTAACAGTACATTTCTGTAATATTGTGCTGTTATTCTACTGAAATTCAGAAAAATATCAACGTAGACATTAGGCCTTTAGTAAAAGAAAAAAATTAAAATGAATTGTAGCACTACGAACATTAGCGTCATTTGCCGTAGAATACATGAACTGAATAACGTCTGAATGTTCATTTGGTTTGTGGACAAATACTTCCTCCATTTGTTTCAAAAGACCTGGTGCCCCTGGGCATCCGTCTCTGGCGATAAGCGCGGTCGGTGATCTCTGACCCGTTATCTGCTGTCCGGCGGCGGACGCGTCGAGGCAAATATATGCCGTTTGTCTGATTTAGTGCCGGCTATTAACTTAATGGGCTTTTAGGGACAGCGTAGAACCGGATCATTTGCCACCATCGCGTGCCAATGAGACTGATTCTGTCTCCCTTCTCCGTTACCGTAACAGTGGTTTCCATTAGAACGGAATCCGATCTACAAAATAGATAAAGCATCTCTTATAATGAAATTGTATATCTTACAAAAAAGTATGGGGAATAATATTATGCTTAATATGATTTCGGACGTAATGTGCTGCTCCCCCTGAAGTCATCTACTTTCCTGTGTGTCATACATATTTTGAATTTGTGAAGTAATGATGTGTGTCAGTTAAGTCGTATTTTACAACAAAAAATATTTATAATAAAATAAAATTAAATTTACTTAGGGTAAAAGGAACACAGATTTCGTTTTAGATCCAACTTATGTATGATATTATAGATTTCGTTAATATCCAACCGTAAGTCCTTCATTAAGAAACTTCCTGGCAGATTAGAACTATCTGCTTGAACTGGAGTTGAGACATTTGCGTTTTACAAAGAAATACCGTACTGAAGTACCCAATCATGAATCACGACACCCCAAACTCACTTCCTTCTTTCACAGTCGTACTTCCTTTAGTACAGCTTCCTCTGCAATCTTAATATCACATAAGGTCTGCTACTTTCCTTGCGAGACAAGCACCAGCATTAATAAAATTTCAATGTCAGCATTAAAATTTTAATATGTACTACGGTCACAGTTTAAAACGTACTTATATGTAAATAAATTTTCAGTATATAAAGTATGCAGCGAACTTGATGCCTAAGTTTATTATAAAAACCATGACTAGATTTCAGTATCACTGAAGGTATCTTTTACACAAGGTAAGTGGCCTACGATGTTTTAAATATTTTCTTTACTGTTATTTCATTCCCCAAGCCACTATGGACAAGGAGTGTGCTGCCAGCGGTACAATACTCTGCTCTTCATCCACAGAAAAAAATAAAATTTCATTTTTACGTTTTAAATTAAAAAGATTATTGATGGACGGCTTAAAGGACGAAAAATATTTGTAATTTGAGAAACATAGTTGCTCATATTCTGAAACAAAATGCTGGAGCATTGCATATTGACTTAAAATATGAAGGGCCTGCACTGAGTGAAAAAGTATTGTGGTGGGAGAGAATATGCCCCATAGAGGTTCCCAGGAATGTGTAAAAAGATAGGAATCTGTTAGCTGGGGAAACCATGGAGATGATAGGTAGGATGTGAATCAGGTAGCGAGGATACAGATGGTGGGAAGACAGAGGGTGAGGAAAAGTAATGTTGTGTGTGGAAAGTAGTGGTACAAGAAGAAAGAAATAAGGGTGAATGTAGAGAGAAAACGAGAGGGGAGCCCTGGAGTGTAGTGGGATAGGTGGGGGCAGGTTAAGGTTGGCAGAAGGATAAACTTTGGGTGTGGGGAGGGGTGTGGATCTTATTATCTGCCAGAGAACGTTGGTTGAAGTTGGGTTGAGATAGTATATGGAGTGTGTTGGTATCAGGATGGAGGGATGTGTTTGTGTAGGAGCGGCAACATACCATGGGTAATGATCAGAAGCGAGGCAATGGTGTTACCAGATTAATTGATAGATGGTATAGAAGATGTGAGGGTGTCCAATGTAGGTGAGAAAGGGTAGGAATTTGATAAAAAGTTAGAGGATATAGGCTTGGGAAGGAAAACGAATGCAAGGAAGAATGAGTACATATCGTTCGAAGATTTTGAGGGGTGTGTATCCTTGCAACATTATCATAGCCGAGGATGGGTTGAATCTGGTGTGAAGAATAGTAGAGGGATGTAATACTTAAGTTCGGCCTATGTTGGATGACTAGTAGGTGAAGCTTTCACTTTAGTTGCTGGTCGAGGGTTGGTCCGAGATATCTTCCTGTAGAAGTTAAGTGATTAGGATTAGAATGTTAAATATATCATAAATTAAATATCTAAAAAACTTAATTCTTTACAGCACTGAAGTAGATTACATGGAGCAAAACTAGTACTTATTAAATTTGCATGACCAGTATTGTAAAAATACACGCTGAGCTTTGGAGTTGAAGTCAGAAAGTGGAAATATGAAATACAGTCTTCCATGGAAGGAGTAAAAATTATTGCATAGGTTAGTTGGTTAAAAGAGGAGACTCCAGGCTGAACATATGGCAACTAGTAGCAACACCAGGTAAACGTGGTGTAGAGTGCGCCACTTTCACAGCGCATGTAGCACGATGAACACTTAGCTACGTCAAATACGCAACTGTTACAGTAACACGTATGCGAGAGAGAGAGAGAGAGAGAGAGAGAGAGAGAGAGAGAGAGAGCAGAAAATTAATTACAATGTTAATTGCAATAAACCTCTGATTATGAAGAAAATACGCAGCAGGATTTTATCGTGATGTTACAATAAGCAAGAACGTGAACCAAAGCATCATACAGTTACGAGCAGTGTTTATTTCTTTTTCTTTTTTTGTAAACAGTTATTTGTGTATTTGTGGAGAAAACGGCCTTGTGTCCATATCCCTTCACTAACATGCTCTGAATCCTGTGTGATACATTTCCCTTTATCATTATTTTCGTTCAGGACGTCACCCAGAATAATGCTTCTTTTATTAGTGTTCTCTTCTAAAATTTGACCCATTAGTGAGGTTTCATAACCATTATCCAGTGTTTAATTAAATGAATTTCTTTCTTTAATTTAATTAGTGATAATAGTGTGATTACAGCTGTACTAAAGAAAGTTGTCTTATGGGACTGAGAATGTGGTGAACAATCAGATCACTATTCTTCACCGTACCTCACGCTTTTCCTTTTGCAACTCGCAACTGAAACTAATTTTCCCATGAAGATTGTTATAAACGTCTTGGAGATTGAGATTTTCACTCTGCAGCGGAGTGTGCGCTGATATGAAACTTGCTGTGTGATTAAAACTGTGTACCGGACCGAGACTCGAACCCGGGACAAGTGGTAGAGCCCGCGAAAGGCAAAGGTCCGAGTTTGAATGTCGGTGCGACACAGTTTTAATCTGCCAGGAAGTTTCATTTCAAACAGCTGGTTAACACCTATTAGTTCCATTGTATGTAATCGATATATTCCTCCCGCACCCTACAAGCGAATGACCGGGAAGAAACTGTAATAACTATTGCAATGAGACGCCCTCTATGCATGACGGATCTAGAGAGCGGCAAACCGGGTATCTGGTCCGGGTGCCAATTTCAGGTGGGGCCAAATTCATGTTCTTGAAGAAAAAAATCTAGTTTCACAAACCGCCGAGTGTCCAGCGCATGTTGGTCTATCGATTGTTCATGTAATTTTGAAACAATTGATTTTTAACACATTCTAACTTGATTCCCGAACGACTCACACGTGAATAGTATACGTGATGTCTCTGCCAGGTGAATCCCCGTCGCATCTACAAATATAAAAAATTTCCCGCAGACAAAATGATAGGGGCTATACGACCTGAGCTGAATGCCAATAGCTGTGTGTTTATGTTGTGGATTGGTTGTGCATATGATAAGCGTTGTACTAATTAGTAGCGAAATCCATAGATTCAGATTACCAGAATGTAAATAAACAACTAATAGGAATAACAGGTAAGAAAGATTACATATTACCTTCTTGGTGCATCTAAGAAAATGAAATTCCGACAGGAAATTTTTGCTAGATCGCTACACTACTAAGGGCAAATTGTACAGTCCCCGGTTATCAGACGCCTAGCTATATTCTAGGACTAGCACGGAAAACGCTTTGTACGAACACGTAATGACGCCTAACCGCAGAATAAACGCGGGATAACTAAACCTGTGATTCTGGCAGGGTTAGTGAAGTTAGCCGGAGAGTAAGGTTAGACAATGGCAGGAATAGTTTCAGAATTAGTGATGACAAGATTGTTTGAACTGGGAAGGAAAAGAAACTGTCTCATCACACAAATTATATCAAAGAATGTGACGATTCAAAATTTCTCTAAAAAGTTTGTACTACTACTACCTTTAGATTTCATTTTTGAGAAACTGGAGCATATGAACTAAATGTCAAATTACTTCCTAACATAAAACGTTTTGCTTCTAGTAGGCCTGATAGACATTAGATGTAGGCACTTCGTGAATAATATTTTGTCGTATTATTTATATAAATGTGGTAGATAAAAATGACCATGTGCACCAAAACATTGTCGCTTATTTGGCGTGTGTTAAAGTTACTGCAATATTAGAAAGGCCTGTTTCGTTTTATGTAGCAGACAGTGACAAAATAGACTTAATCAGATCGATAAACCACAACAGTCTTGGTGTATTATTCGTATTAAGAGCTCTTTCAGAATTAGAAAACAACATTTTGATTTTTCATGTAGCAAACCGGTTGACGAACTTTGAGGAAATAGATTCTTTCGCAGAAAGGAAAGCACCCCATGTAAAGAATAGAGAGAAAATAATGCTGAGACTAACGACCGAAGAAATGTGTACTGTCTTGCTTGTCTCTTGTGTTTACGGCTTTTGTGTTCCCTAAGCCTGTGTCACATTAAAGAGAAACTAATTCACTAGTACACAATTAACCGTCCAAATTTTCTGAAGAGTTCTTCTTCTACCGGCCACCAATAATCCCACCCAGTATTAATCGTGATAGTTTTTATGGAAGGTAGGGTGTCAAACCAGTCGACTTGGAGCATGAGAGACACCACAGGACGCTTTAATTTCCACTGTTCTGAATACAGGTTTAATGGCTTCCATTAAACCAGCCGACTGGGAGCAGGAGGGACACCACACCACACTCTAATTCCCACTGTTCCGAATATGGGTTTGATGGCTTCATTACAATATACTAACGTCTGTATTCCAGAGAGTGAAATACAGTGCCATGCGGTAGAATTATGCTGCTTGAAGAGGCATGGCACTGCAGTTGGGCACCCTTAAGACCAAATAATATCCCCTACATTTCCTCGACCGTATATGTTTTACGTATAAAACTCTTCAGGAAGACGTGTGCTATACAGTGAACGTATTGTTGAATAACCGTTTTCTTTATACACACATGAAAAATAGTTTTACATCACCCCGGTTCCCAAAACTCCTGAAGACAGACTCTGGTTGTGGATATTGTATCACAGACACAGTCCCTTTGACTGTTCAGTGATGTCACTAAACCCGCCCAAAGATGTAAGCAACCGTGCATGACCAGCGCCTATTAGACGGAGTGGTCCGACAGCCGGTCAGTTAAAGTGATTCCACCAGGAAGGAAGTACACTGTTTGTGTTGTCTGTAGTTCAACTACGCCTTGACGGTCAGTACCACCGTTCGATCGCGTCCACATTGTTATTTGGTGCCAGAAAGGGCTCTCAAAAAGGGAAGTGACCAGGAGCCTTGGAGAGAACCAAAGCAATTTTGTTTGGATATGGCGGAGATACAGAGAGACAGGAACTACGATGACAAGTCACGCTCAGGCCGCGTAAGGGCCACTACTGCAGTGGATGACCGCTACCTACGGATTATGGCACGGAGGAACGTTGACAGCAACGATACCATCTTGAATAATGTTTTCCGTGCAGCCACAGAACGTGGTGTTAAGACTCAAACGGTGCGCAACAGACTGCATGACGCGGAACTTCACTCACGACGTCCATGGTGACGTTCATCTTTGCAGCCACGGTGCCATGCAGCGCGGTACAGATGTGCCCAACAACATGCCGAAGCGGCCGCTCAGGATTGGCATCACGTTCTCTTCGCCGATGAGTGTCGCATATGCCTTCGACCAGATAATCGTCGGAGACGTGTTTAAAGGCCACCCGGTCAGGCTCAACGCCTTAGACACAGTTTCCAGCGAGTGCAGCATATTGGCGAGGAATTTGTCTTCATAGACGACAATAAGCTCCTCTATCGTGCACGTCTTGTGAATGACTTCCTTCAGGATAACGACATCGCTCGACTAGAGTGGTCAGCATGTTCACCAGACATGAGCCCTATCGAAGATGCCTGGGATAGACTGAAGAGAGCTGTTTATTGACGACGTGAACAAGCAACCATTCTGAGGGAACTACGCCGAAGCGCCGTTGAGGAGTGGGACAATCTGGACCGACAGTGGCTTGATGAACTTGTCGATAGTATGCCACGACGAATACGGGCATGCATCAATGGAAGAGGACGTTCTACTGGGTATTAGAGGTATTGGTGTGTACAGCAATCTGGACAACCACCTCTGAAGGTCTCGCCGTATGGTGGTACGACATGCACTGTGTATTTCTCATGAGCAATAAAAAGGGCGGAATTGATGTTTATGTTGACCTCTATTCAAATTTTCTGTACGGGTTCCGGAATTCTCAGGACCGAGGTGATGCAAAACTTCTTTTGATGTTTGTATTTTGACGTCCTATTTCAAATGCCCTGGTTCGAGAATATCGTAGACCCGAGCCTAAAAAGTAAAGTGCCATCGATGCCATGAAACTTGATCCGTAAAAGATGGACGCCATACCGAAATTAGTCATAGTGTCTAATTTAGCTTGCTCTAAATTTCCCACACGTACAGATACGACAAGTAGAGGATACCTTGGGTTTTGCTTCAGCACTTTACATGTGGCTCCCAATTCTTATTTTACATTTCATTTGTAGTTTGTCACATGAGTGTTTACCTTGTAATGAAATTGAAGTAAATATGTCGTGTGAGTTAGTATGGGTCGAGTTATACTTTGTTTATGTCAACAATATTACTCATTGAGGAAGGCTGTGTGTCTGTCTGCACTGTATTTTCCGTATATATATATCTTCTAATCTCAATTTACATCTACCCTGGGGTTTGGTCATCAGCTGTAGACATCCTTTCGGGATGTGGCCAAGCGCTTCTAGGCGCTTCAGTCTGGAACCGCGCGACCGCTTCCGTGGCATGTTCGAATCCTGCCTCGGATATGGATGTATGTGACGTCCTTAGGTTAGTTAGGTTTAAGTAGTTCTACGTTCTAGGGGACTGATGACATCAGATGTTAAGTCCCATAGAGCTCAGAGCCATTTGAACAATCCTTTCGGAATCGGAAAAAGGAACGATGATTGATGTTTAATGCACTGTCAGTGTCAATATCAAAAGCGTGGGTACACATTCTGTTATTGACGAAAGTTGGGGAAGATAAAAAACCGAGTCCTTTTCAAACCAAAAACCACATCGTGTAGCGTAACCGATTCAGGAAAACCACGGAATGCGGTTCGAGTGTTTTAACCACCGTGCCACCAGCTACTCCACACTAGGTATCCACACTACGCATGTGACACTAAAGGACAGATTGTTTCCTAGTACATTTATCGGATGTAACTTAACTGCTGCTCATTCTTTCACCATTCCTGAGGCGTACCTTCACTTCAGATATCACTTCTGTATATTCAGAGATAACTATGAAAGTCAAAATTGCAGTACATGTACTCAATATTCAGCATTTATTTAGAGTTTCGAATAATGTTTTAATAAAAGAAATGAGTTAAATTTCGAAAGAAAAACAAGATTAGAAAACACTGTGTGGAATAGATATGCAGCACACCAAGTCAAAGAGAAATTTAGTAAAATTTTGAAGAGATAAACAGTAGAAAGTTAAAACAATTAACAGACCTTGAAGCATAAAATACATAAATGTCCATTATTTTAAAGGCGTATTTGACCTTACTCGAATTTTTATATGTGCTTAGTACAAAATGAACATAACACACACGGCACCTGCAATTACTTGAACCGTTTCAAGCAAACAATAAAGCGCTAACTCATCCCACAACAGACTACAATTTTGTACCATGCACGGCATCAACTTAAATTTATTAACTCCATACACACGTGAATTACAACATTTACAGTGTAAAATAAAGTGCGAGTTGCTGCTGTTCGCTTGCCTCTGGTGGCCGAGCGGTTCTAGGCGCTTCAGTCTGGAACCGCGAGACCGCTACGGTCGCAGGTTCGAATCCTGCCTCGTGCACGGATGTGTGTGATGTTCTTAGGTTATTTAGGTTTAAGTAGTTTTAAGTTCGAGGGGACTGATGACCTGAGATGTTAAGTCCCATAGTGCTCAGAGCCATTTTAACTATTTTTTATGCTGCTGTTCTCTTAGCAAAATATACATCAAATTTGGGATAATAATACATTTCAACCATTCTGTGTCGATACTCGAATGAAAATATTACATGACTTTTATGGCCATTGTAAAAATGTGAACGTGAGACACAACAGAAACATAGCACCGTAAAAGATACAGAATGGAGATACAATTTATGATGGGATATGAAAATAAATTGATCACAGCAGAACGGAAGATACTTCATTTGAAGAAACCACTTGTTAAATATGTAAAGCTTGCTGCTGAGCAATAGAATCAAGAGTGTGAAGATCTCTCTCTGTCTCTTTCTCATACACACATACACCCACATTCATCTCCCCAGCTATCCATCCACTCACACACATAAATAAAACAGACGTGGAGAGGAAGGAGACAAAGTTTTGAGCTCTGCATGGTTAAAAGACCGGGAAGGAATTTTTCAATTTACTGATGGGTAGAGAAGCTACCTCGCAACACAGCGCAAGACACCAGTAGGCTGTTCTGCATGAAAGCTCCTGACACAATGCGGAGGAGACGGCGTGTGAAGCTTCCCTGGTGCCTGAGCTCTGACGGTGACTGGCGTGGCGCTTCGCCACTAAATTCTTGTTTCACTGGCAGCTGCTAAATTTTTGGCGTAATGGCCTGCTAATGTAAGGGATCCCACTTTCAGTCCAAGATCCACTAAGTCTTTTCGTGTGAAAGGAACTTTTTTAAGTCCGTACAACCGCAATCAAATGATAATAGAGTAACGGAGTCGAGTGATAGCTCTCCTAGCAGCAATAGTCGTGACAGTTTCTTATTTTAAATTCGTCAGTGTTCCTTAGCTTCAACTCCAGTATTTTGTGCGTGTTTGTTTATTTATCAGACACAGTTCCGCTCTTTATTCACTGTGTAGTCCATAGAACCGCTGTTTCGATCGCGCCAGGCAATTGTTTATGTGTTTCAAAAGCGATTTGTTGTAGTTAGATCCTCCACTCGGGTGACACCTGTCGCAGGAGCAGGGCATTATAGAACTGTGAGTTTACACAGCTTCTCAGAAAAAGTGACTTACTTTAGATTTAGACACTGTTCTTTAGCTTCAACTACTATATTTAGCGCGTATCTGTGTATTTATCTGGCCCAATTCAGTATAGATAGAAGCTGTGATTACTGTTTTCAGATGCGAGCCGAGTTGGTGTCACTTCGCTCATAGTTCCAGGCGGTGTTAGCTTCAGATACGCAGCTTGAAGCTGTTGCCATTGGGCCTCACTGAGGTGGGCAGGATAGGGCGATTTCATGGACGCTCAGGAGGTTTCACGTGTACCCCGATCGGTCCACTGCTGTTGCCAGCACTGAGGTTGATACCACACCTGTGGTCGAGTGGGAGGTCGTTCCAAGGTATGGCTGGTAGCGAAAGGCTTTCTGAGGGGCCGATAGGAGGGCCTCCCTGGTTCCAACAGGTTTTGGACGCTATCTGTTGCTGACGAAGTCGCTCAACCTGTTCCAGAAGACTCCTCTCGGCCTGAAATGTCCAGGGACTAGTAGGTTGGATTACTGGTAGGTAGAAGCACGAACGTTAGGTGCGCAATGCCACTCCTTAGGGATACCGCTGCGAAAAAGGGGAAGGAGTCTAATATGTCCATACTAAGAGGGGTCATTCAAGATGTGGAATGGTTGATTCTGGATGCCAAGCAGATCACAGGGTGCAGGTAGCTGCAGGTGGTGGCAGATTCTGGTACTAACGATGTCCATCGCTTTGGATCAGAAGGGCTTTTCTTTGGTTTCAGGCGACTAATTGAAGTACTAAAGACTGTAAGTCTTACTTGCGAGACATAGGCGGAGCTCATCTGGCTCTGAGTCAGAGGCTCAGACGATTCTGCGACCTTGTAAGTAGCCGATTGCTCGACTTGCACCGTAAGGTGGTGGATTTCCAAGTGCCACTAAGGACGATTACATAGGAACAATCAGTATTGTACTCGCCAACTGTCATAGCTGTACTGAAAGACAACCAGAGCTCCAAGTGCTAATAGAAAGCGCTGAATCTCAAATAGTTATGGGTACGGAAAGTTAGCCATAGCAGGAAATAAGTACCGCCGAAATTTTAACAAAGCCTCTAACTGTATTCAGAAAGGATAGGTTAAATGGAGTTGGTGGTGGGAGCTTTACTACTGTCAGAAGTAGTTTATCTTGTAGTGAAATTGAAGTAGATAAGCCTTGTTAGTTAATATTGATGGCCGGCCTATGTGGACTAGCGGTTCTAGGCGCTTGAGTCTGGAACCGCGCGACCGCTACGGTTGCAGGTTCGAATCCTGCCTCGGGTGTGGATGTGTGTGATGTCCTTAGGTTAGTTTTTTAAAATATTGATGGAAGCTATACTTGGTAGCCGGAATAAATAAATAATTGGTTCCTTTTACCGATCCCCCGACTCAGATGATACAGTTGCTGAACGGTTCAAAGGATACTTGAGTGTTATTACAAATAGGTACTCCACTCATACAATTATAGTTGATGGAAACTTGTATGTACCCTCGATATATTGGCGAAAATACACGTTTAACTCGTTGGTAGGCATAAAAGGTCGTCCGAATAGTAATGAATGCCGTCTCAGAAATTTTTTTAGAACAACTAGTTCAGGACCTCACTCGAAGCGTAAATGGTTGCGAAAACATACATGCTATCTTAGTAACAAATAATCCTGGCCAAATAAGGAGAATCATGACAGATTAATGACCAAAATGTTGATTTAGCTGAACCGCACGCTGTAACATCCAAACCCGCCAAAAATAAAAACAAAGTACACCTATTTGAAAAAGCAGATGAAATATGCGCCTTACGCCTTCGTAAGAGATAGGTGCACTCCTTCCAGTCTTATTGTGTAGGCGTGATTTAAATTGAGAGAAAAAATATCGACGGTGATATATATATATATATATATATATATATATATATATATATATATATATATATATATATATATATATCATGGTACACAAAATAGATCAGAACACTATTACAGAAGCAACGAAGGAAGAGCGCCAAATTTGAAAGAACGCAAAATTCCCATGATTGGCGAAGTTTAACAGAAGCTCGAAATTTATATCTTTTGTCCGGTAAAAACATCACACAATTTACTTGGTTTCACCTACAGCTGTTATGCGTGACCAGATAATTACGCAGTCACACTCAATTTCGACCTCAATAGATACAATATTTTTTCAGCTGCAATGAACACTCGCTCTCCTATGGCCTCTAAACTGTTTTTCCATGACTCGCTAAATAAGTGACAGCTTTCTACTTCGGGTTTCCGCCACACCTCGGGCTCCAGAAAAATTTGAGCGTGAGAAATTTCATGGAGGGGAGCAATCTCGAGAACTTTACTACGAACACTTCGGTAATTTACTGGTAACATTTTGACAGTCGAAGTGTCTTTACCTGAACAACGTGTGACTTCAGTTATTGCGTGTCGACTGGTGAGCGGTCATCTGAGCACCTCACTATACCGTCTGGCCTAAAACACTCTCAAGTCTTTTTCGTTGGTGTGCGACTGGGTGACTTGCGTGTCAGTGATGATGAGTCCTCGAACGGAGAAAATCTCCGACACTTTTGGAAATAGGACCCGGGCTTACTGCATGGCACTCAAACACACTCATTACTCAGCTAACGACCCGGAAATTAAATTAAATAATTTCATTTGACGGGTGTGAATTACTATAAAATGTTAAAGGGACTGTGCAGAGTGCATACTCTGGCCGCACCAGTGTTTTAATCAATACTGCCCACCTCTTGAACTACATAAGTATCACGTGTATTATTTCATGACGTTCATAAAATTAACTGTCTTCGTAGAAACCACGTGAAATGTCGGCAGTGAGTATGTGTTCCTACGTTCATATTGCCTTACACTAGAAATCTGGTGCCGTTATATCGGGCTTTACCACTGTACAGCAGGATTCTAACATATCCGTTCACATTAACAGAAATTGATAAACTCTCTCCAGAGCTATGTGCCTATTCCGCGAACATGACACTATCCCTTTATTTCTGGTAGAAAGCACAGATTTTCGAAAGACCAATTGCTGTTATCTAGTGGTAGTGCATGACCCGGTGACTGCTACGTTGCATTTGAGTATGTGAGCTACTGTGGGTGCGTTAGACCCTTGAGGTGGAACCGTGGTGTGGAGTGAAGTTTACTTTTATCTGATAGAGACCGTTATTGTCTTGCAAAAGAGTTGAGTGAGACCATTTAGATTCAACTGCTGTGAGGAAGACTAGTTCTCTTCGCATTGTTGGAACGGTACTTTTTAGTTTCGATCACTCTACGATCAGATATCGGGTTGTGATCTAGCAGGTAGCGGCATCTCAGTTCGCAGTGTGCTCATACGAAACTGATTGGCAGATGGCTATGGTATTGTAAATTAATTTACCTCACATCATGGTACTCTAAATTCAAAACTGTCACCCCTCATGAAAAATAAAAAATAGGTATCGTTTTCTCATTTAATTCTGATTGAGTGAATGTTTCTTCAGTTGGAAAATCTAAATATTGCAATTGCACAATTAAATATTTCTGTGGGATTTAAAGCTATTTTCTAGTATTCAATGACAAAATATTGCTTGCCAATTCACATGTCTCGGTTTGATTTTTAATAATTTCTTTTATTAATTTTTAATAATTCATTTTATTCAGTTCGCTGAGCGTCAAACATAGCATGGGCACTGTGATTTTACAACCTGTGGCATCGAATTATCACCCACATACGGTCAGGGTGTATTGTAAATCAGGCTATGAATTTAATCATATAAGACAATGATAATATGTGACACTATTTTTCCCAATATTAATTTTCAGGTCCTGAATGTGGTAGCCCAATGTGGTACCCCTAGGAAACTCGGCTGCACCGCAACACACTGACCTTGCCGGCGACTACAGCCCTTCATCCGCGTGGCGAAACCACATGAGCAAACCCTCTTTACCCATCTGTCGCTATGCACGTGCTCGCGGAAGCACGTGGCCGGTAGTCGCCTCACGCGACAACACCCGGTGCCCATTCACTGTGTGCGAGGCAAGCTGAGAGTGAGCGTGCCACGTGTCTGACACATGTGGCAAGAAAAGTGAGCCATGTGACACATGGTATGTCCTGAGTGTGTATCGACGCTAAAAGAAGTATGTATAATGGGTAACGTGGCTCCACGTCTTCTTTGGACGATAAAGATTAAGAACCTTGAGTCAACTTAACTGACATTAATTAATAAATGTCTAAAATACTTTGATGGCATCATTATTTTATTGACTCTGAGGAATACAGCTGTAAAAATGGTAAAGAGCATTAAAGGAACGTTGTTGTGAAGGCATATGACATCTCTATTACAGTTTCAGTTCAGAAAATATAGTACACTAGTTGTCAATATGTCTGACTTATTTAATTTAAAAACAGAACATGTTTTGGGCAGACATGTCCCCATTATCAGGTTCTTAAAAATAGTATGCTGCTCTGTAATCATAATGGAATTACGTTTGCCGTAACATGTTGTGTTTTTAAGTTAAATATAGCGCACATCTAGACAACTGGTATGTCATAGTGATAAAGTTCTTTCGGTAATGTGTCATTTAGAGGTTAGCTCCACTTCTGCATGTTGCCCCCAAGGAGACTGCAAATTCCCTTGTTATTTTGCTGCGTGAAAAACTTTTGCGCTCACGAAGTATATGATGAGAACAGATCCTCATCGGCAGTTAACTGATGAAAGGTGCATATTTAATTATAGATTATGTATGTGAAGGTGGTATGTAGAATGTTCTTTGGGTATGTTAGCGCCAATATTTTGGGTGTTGGTTCATATGAAACCATGTTGCATACTTGTCTTTAGTTCTATCTATTTTTCTTTTCCACAAATTTTTTAAATTAATTTCGATTACTGCACCTGTTTCTGACACTTCCCTTGTTGTAACTCCTCACTCTTTATGTTCAGCCTTCCTGTTCCTCTATTCAGCACTTTCGTCGTAAATACCAATTTCACAAGGCCAACAGAATGAACACTGAAGTCAGGATCATTTATTACTGTATTGGACACAGAGAAACAAAGGGAGAATTTATAACAAATTTTCAGAATATAGATGTGCAGCGCACGAATTATAGCATGCCATATTCATGTGTCAGCGATGTGGTATGCCTGACGATGCTGTTATGTCACGTCAGTAACGCTGCCCCATTAGATTGCATATGTTCCACCTGAAGTTTCGAGTTGACTGCAAGCCACATGCCACACTTGTTCGGAAGCTGCATAAATGGCGTGGCATACACTGCGTTCACATTTTTCATGTGGCTGCTGCTGTGAGCAGCACAGTAACTCCCTTCATTTCATTCCTTCCGGTCTCTCAGCACAGTCCCAATGAAATGGATCGTGTACAGATTTCTGCATATGTTTTAACTTAAAGTCGTTTTGAAAAGAGGGAGAATACAGAAGATTCACACATTCTCTACTGTTTATGTTAAGGCCAGTGTTATTGTGCATAACTTTAAGCTTGAGAGACACGGCTATGAAACTAAGGATGTATTATAGTTGACTAGCCTGGAAGATGTACACGCAGTAGGGCATATATGTCAGAAATTTGAAAAACTAATGTTGACATCATAATGATGGATTACTTTTAGACCTAATCTGGGTCCATAAATTGGCAGTTTTCTAAAATATAATTGTACATCTCACTATAAAGGGAAAAATCTTTGAGTAAACCGAGATGAAAGACATGGGTGTACTTCATTGTCTACTCTTTTTGATGTTTCAGTAAACAGAATCATCCGAACAGATTCTGAAGACGAATTCCAAAAGTCAGTCTCTCAAACTTTATTGGAAAAGGTTACGATGTTAAGGTAGCCCTATATACAACTAAGGAAAAGGCATTCCATGGGAATGAAACAGAATTATAATTAAAGATGATATTTTTGGACATGTTCAACAAATCATTCACCCAGGGAGCTATATCACTTTACCGAAGATGAGAATGTAGATGTAAAATTACATAGATATCAGAGAGGATCTAGCATTATAATCAGAACATTAAAAAATATACCAATAATCACAAAAATTAAATTCTTTTAGCTGATCGCCATGCTTTTTACTGTAACGCAGTGAAAACTGTGTTATAAAGAGAAAAGATTCTAGCCACATTCAGGCAGCTCAAGTGAAGGTTACGAGTAGTGAAAGGTTGCAGTAAGTTGGACAGTATTCTTAATGAAAGCTAACACATTACTGAATATTTAACCCTGAATTACAAGACCAAAGAACGTTACCGCAACTGGAAGGAACTAGCGGAACGATTGAGAGAATCGAGGATTCTGAAGACTGCCTTACAACACAAAGCTAAAGGAAAGAGTGACACAGGATGACTATTTAAAAGATCTAACTAATCCCTCCATTTCATTCTTTTTGTATTGTCCTGAACTGACGTTGTTCTGTTGTTCATTCATCTCCCGACTAAATCGAGAAACTAACCTATTATAGTTCATACTGTTAACGTAACTGACCGGAAAATTGTACAAACATAAAGTGTAGTGGTATGCAAAGCTCATCGGGTATGCATACATTGCAAATTCACAGCTAATACACAAGCCAGTGTAAGCACGTGGCATTCACATGTCGGTAGACCAGCGCGCGACTTAGCGCGTGGCTGTCAATAAGCGTTCACGCAGCTGCGCTCTCAGGTGAGACAGCATCAGTCACCTTCGGCATTTATGCCCTTTTTCGCACACTGCAGCAGCGTGCAGAGCCACACGCGTAGGCCATGCACCACGAGGGCTCTACCAGCGATCGTCGGCACAACTCGGCCTAGGGTAACACTCTCAATGTCCACTCTTGATAATCATAAGCATATTTATTGGCAGACTTGCTGGAAACTCTGCACAATACAGTGGTGCCAGTATCAGTCCAGACTGAGTCACGAACATCGTACTATTTTCCTTCACGGCTCACATGACCCGGAAAGCGATCATATGGTATTCTGCCAGACGTGCATATTACCAGCCATCTGACCCACAGCCAGCTGGGTGTGTTTCTGCCGAGCTCCCATTTTGAACATCAGCTACCTCCACCAACAGTCAGTCACCTAGACTGCCCACAGCCTCTAAAGTCTCTACTGCAGCACACCCCCTCGTCACCTCACCATCATCCCAATTAGTCACCACCTGCCACCACCCAAAGCCTCCTGGGTTTGGTGCTATACACTCAAAGAACTGCAAGCCAACACCATGCAACCGCTACTCACCAGCTGATCACCAACTTTGCTTGAGGCAACCAGCCTTACACCTTTCAACTCGGTAAGCCAATGTTGGTTGCAGCCATTGATTACCATTTCACTCTGTCTCTTGGGATTCAGCGTTTATGCATGTTTGTCAGAACATAATTATTTCAATGATCAAATCTAGACTGAGTGAACTGTCCATTGTCAAGCAGCGATTTTTATTTACTTGTTATTGATGTTAGTTGACCTTATAAAGCATTGTTCATTACAAAAAGTGACACACCAATAAATGTGTTGTTCACCTTGCAGTCATGGACACAAAAGCGGCGACGAGGAATAGTCTTACATGTGTGAATTTTCTTTCACATGCACTATTCTCACCTCTGTGGCCACTGTGGCTCTTCCAGCGTCAGCTTTTCCAATTATGGGTCGGCAGTTGCTGCGTCTGAACCAGAATGTAGCTCTCCTTGGTTCAGTTGCAGTAAATGGTACCGATGCCCGTACAGTCTGTGGATTAGATAGAACAGCTTCAGGACCAAGCACGGCACTTCCTGCACACCTCAGAGCTTCTTCAGTGGTGGCTAGCAGATCTCAACACTGCAACACCCCAGTAATAGACAATACTTCCTCCACCTCCTCCAGAACTCAACAGTGCTTTAAATTCTGGCCCTGTCTTCCTTGCGACTTTACATTGGGGACCAAGCCCTCCATATCTCTGCATTTACTAACGATTGTGTCCTTGCCTCTCATGTACTGCAGGGATTTCTGATGACAGCTCTTCTGACATTAGTCGCGCGTAGGGGCATCGCGGTTTGCGGCTCCATGTCACGGACTGCGCAGCCCCTCCCGCCGGAGGTTCGACTCCTCCCTCGGGCATGGGTGTGTGTTGTCCTTAGCGTAAGTTAGTTTAAGTGGTGTGTAACTCTAGGAAACAATGACCTCAGTAGTTTGGTCCCTTACGTATTCACACACATTTTCTTCTGACACCAGCTTTCTAAAACATCTCTGATGCCACCAGCGCTCTCGTTGTCAGACCTCACAATGCTGTCTATTCCAACATCGGCAAGAAATACCTCCAGTCCTGTCAGAATCGTCACTCTATCGGCCTCTTTTCCTCAGTGCGCTGTTGTGTACACCAGTGTGCACTGCCACACACTTTTTCACTCCAAAGCACATCACCTTCTGTTCTTGCTTCCCTAAACATGCATCGATAGGGTCCAATACACTGAAATGATGACCATGCACTCTTTGGTTCCATGATGTATTTGCACTCAATCAGTTACTGGTCCGTCCATCTGACTCCTGTGAAGCGTTTCTTCACATTCCCCTGGATCTCAGTCGACATTTAATTCTTTCCCATTTACATAGCCTTCTGCACTTACTCCCTGAACATTTCTCTCTCTGTTCTTTCCAGGCCTGCAACGGGTTCTCCCACAGAACACTTCTCATAGTTTTTATTGGCAGTTGGTTCCTAGATGTCTGCTCTCCTGAATGCCTCACATAACCCCATCATTCGCCATGGATCAGGCCATGTTCCTACTAGATGCCAATACCCATTACCCAAGAGAAATCTTTGTTCTCGAATTCTCACTCCCACCAAAATCATATCCTGTCTGCTTTCCTCCTCCTCCCATCATACGTTAAACTGCGCAACTCCCCACCCACAGAACATTGCAGCACTCTTGCCGAGAATAGATTTGCACCAGACCTTCATTGGCTGTGGGACTGCAGTTTCATTTCTGCTGCACAGGTCCTCATGTCCCATCCAGCCAACCACCCTCCTCCAGCTGCACGTGATGCTGTGCCTATCTCGTGAGGGCGAGGCCGAGGACCACCAACTGTCACAGATACCTGACATCTCACAGTCACTTTCATACACAGCTCTTATATAATTCCTCTTGCGCTCCTTCCCAAGGCCCTATCACCCAGCCTGATACATCCACGTACGCTCCTGCTACTAATGCAGCATTTGTCAGGCCTGAGTAAGTCTCATATACCTGTAAGGTTTTCAGAAAGGGGGGCTTATGCAAAGCCGAACATCATCGATTGGTCTTGCCTAAACACCACTCCTGCTTGGTCACCCTCTGCACCACCCAGCAGCTGCATCTCCTCTCGGCAGAGGAAATGCTTTAGACAAGGGTGTCGCCTCTTCAGACAAGGTGCTGCCATCCTCTCGCTTTAGTTTCACACTGGGTGACTGCCGCAGCCTCACTTGTGGAGTCAGCCTTCATGATGCTGACACCAGCCAATACTTCATTGGCCTGAGTGGAATCCATTCAGTGGTACCGAGTTTCAGCTATTTTTTACATTCAGTTCAGTCTCATGACGAGTTACTCTGCCTCTGATCTTCCAATAATCCATCCACCTGTAATATAAACATTTGTTCTTCCTGTCATGTCAGTTTCGTAAGACACGAACACAGTTTAGAAAATGTGTCCAGCACATAGTGACGTCCTCTAACATCAAGATCTCTTTGCAGTTTAGTTCTTTAAGGTATAATGTTTCTTTATCTTCCTTTCTGAGCATCTCATAACCTATTGACACAAGTACATACTACATTGAAAACGCAGTATGCTGCTACACAGAAAATGCGACCTATAATCACACACCTTGCCAAAATTACAGCATGTTTTAGGGCCTGTGTAAGTTACTCAATCATTGAGATGCATTGAAGTGCATCTGCTGATAGTGTGTAAATAATTACCTAAAGGAAGCAAACTGTTGGTTTATTTTGATTCTTGCTATTTACTGCCTGTTATGGTGAAACAGTTGAGTAGTAGAAGACTGATACATAAATGAGGAAACCACAATCATTTATCTAGTATCATTATGGCATTACTGGCACAACACATGATGAGTCCCAATGTGGGGGCCGCAAAGAAAAATATGTGCGCAAAAAGGATTTAAATGCACAAAAATCGGAGTCAAAAAGCTTGTACATTCAGACATATAGAAACCAATACATTGATCTATATATTTGTACTGACAAAATGGTTAATCATGGACACAAGAGCAGCCCATACCACCCAGTCGTAGCATAAGTGTTCTTTCGAAGTGTCCCTATGCTAGTGAATTATTAATCTATGGTCTGTCTAATCGCGAACTCAAGGTAAAACATTTCGTGAAATTGCGGCGGTTAAACTAGATAAACATAACGTTTCGAGACTGTTGCCACACAACGAACTACATTTGCAAAGAAGCAGTTTCCATCTGTAAAGACAAAGTCATGTCTCATAATAATGTAAACTCTCATGAGAAAATGACTTGTACCAAGATCATCTCCATATGTTAGATTACTTCCGACATCAGAGGCCTTCGTCAGAGTCTATCACCTCAGATGAATATTGCATCTGTCTTCCTCCAAATGTAAACACATGAGTAAAACGTCTCTTTCCTTCTGTTGTCCAGCAACAGAATTACATCCTCAACTTCCTTTTCCAGTACCACTGAGGCTTTGCAAATAACAACTGCTCTGCCAATCACACGAAAGGTTATTTTCATTTCATTTCCCCTATATAGAGATTCACCAGTAGGTTAGAATTTCTAAGTGAAACGAGAGAGACAGAGAGAAGAATAGCGTACGTGTTTGAGCAACAAACTCCCTGGCACCACGTTTCGGCGTTTGGAATATTTTAGAAATATCATATCGCCAGAGTTTACAAAGAGGGCTTCTGCTTCCGAGCATATGTCGGCTCCACTTCGTAAGCGCCACCGACCGCACAGTGCAAGAAGCACCCATTGTTAGGCAGTAGCAAGGTGCGTAACTGCAACTCGGCTTCTCGCCTCTGCTTTGCAGCTAGCCAGACCTCTGTCCCTCTGTCAGAGGGTTTTTTTTGAGCCATCAGTGTTCTGACTGGTTTGATGCGGCCCGACACGAATTCCTGTCCTGTGTCAACCTCTTTATCGCAGAACAGCACTTGCAGCCTATGTCCTCAACTATCTGCTGTACTTATTCCATACTCTGTGTTACTCTACAGTTTTTTTAACTCCACAGCTCCCTCTAGTATCGTGGAAGTCATTTCCTAATGCCCTAACATCTTGTTCCTTCTGTTTGTCAGTGTTGTCCAATTCCGATTCTAAGCAAACCCTCCTCATTCCTTATCTTATCAGTCCACCTAATTTTCAACATTTGTCTCTAGCATCACATCTCAAATGGTTCTATTCTCGTCTCTTCCGGTTTTCCCATAGTCCATGTTTCACTACAAAACAATGCTGTGTCAAAACGTACTTTCTCAGAAAAATTTTTCCGTCAAATTAAGGCTTATGTTTGATAGTAGTAGACATCTCTTGGCCAGGAAAGCTCTTTTTACCAGCGATAGTCTGCTTTTGGCGTCCTCCTTGCTCCGTCTGTCATTGGTTATTCTGCTGTCTATGTAGTATAATCCTTTAACTCCATGTACTTAGTGATCATGAATCCCGACGTTTAGTTTCACGTTGTTCTTATCTCTACTATTTCTCATTACCTTCGTTTTTCTTCGATCTCCTCTCTGTCAATACTGTGTACCCATTAGGCTGTTCATTCAATTCAGCAGATCATTTTATTCTTCGTCACTTTCACTAAGGATAGCTATGTGATCAGAGAATGGTATCATTGATATCCTTTCACCATGAATTTTAATTCCACTACTGAAACTTTATTTCCATCATTGCTTCTTCCATGTACAAATCGAAAATTGACTACATCATTTTTAATCCGGACACTTCGTTCTTGGTCGCCTCCCTTATTAGTCCCTCTTGGCTCTTGTACACATTGCAAATTACCCGTCTCTCCTTACAGTTTACCCCAATTTTCCTCAGAATTTCAAACATGTTGCACCATTTTACATAGCTGAACGCTTTTTATAGGTCGACAAATCGTGCGATTGTGTCTTGATTTTTCTTTATCCGTGCTTCCATTACTAACCGCAACGACGGAATTACCTCTCTCGTGCCTTTACCTTCCCTAAAGCGAAACTGATCGTCATCTAACGTGTCCTCAATTTTCTTTTCCTTTTTTCTGTATATTATTCTTGTCAGTAACTATAATTGTCGCAATTGCCAGCTCTTGCAGTCTTCGGAAGTGTGGGGATGATATTTTTCTGCCAGACTCATACATTATACACACTAACGTGCGTAGTCGTTTTGTTGTCAATTCGCCGAACAATTTTGGAAATTATTATGGTACGTTATCCATCAATTCTGCCTTATTTGATCTCAAGTCCTCCAAAGCTCTTTTATATTCTGACTCCAGTACTGGTTCACCTATCTCTTCTAAATCGATTCCTGTTTCCTGTCTTATCACTTCAGACAAATCTTCCTCCTGATAGAGGCCTTCAATGTACTCTTTCCACCTACCTGCTCTCTCCCCTGCCTTTAACAGCACTCTCAATGTTACCACTTTTACTTTCCTACAAGCGGAGTCAATCATTTCTTTTTCGATCTCTTAACATTTTTTGTGCAGCCGCCTCGTCTTAGCTTTCTTGCACTTCCTATTTATGTTATTCTTCAGCGACTTGTATTTCTGTATTTCTGAATTCCCCTGAACATTTTTGTACTTCCTTCTTTCATCGATTAAGTGAAGTATTTTTTCTCTTATCCGTGGGTTTGCACAATTACCTTCTTTCTGCTTATGTTTCTCTTTCCAACTTACGTTGATTACCCTTTTAAAAGATTTCCATTCTTCTTCAACTGTGCTGTCTAGTGAACTATTCCTTACTGCTATATCTATAGCTTTAGAGAATTTCAAGCACACCTCGTCATTCCTAAGTAATTTGTATTGCCCATCTTTGCGTATTGGTTCTTCATGACTAATCTCTTAAACTTCAGCCTACTCCTCATCACTATTGAATTGTGTTCTCAGTCTTTAATGCTACTGGGTACGCTTAACAAACCAACATCTGATTTAGTAATCTCTGTCTGACTATGATGTAATCCAACTAAAATCTTCGCGTATCATCCGGCCTTTTCCAAGTGTACTCCCTCCTCTTGTGATTCTTGAAGAGAGTATTCCCTATTTTCAAGTGAAATTTGTTACAGAGCTCAATTAGTCTTTTCCTCTCTCAGTCCTTGTCCCACGCCCATATTCTCCTGTATTCTCCTTCCCCGACAACTGCATTCCAATCCCCCATGACCATCATATTTTCATCTGCCTTTACGTACTGTATAACATATCAATATCCTCATTTACTTCCTCTATCTCTTCATCTTCAGCTCGCGAGGTTGGAATGTATACCTGGACTATCGTTGTCAGTGTTGGTTTGCTGCTGATTTTAATACGAATGATCCTGTTACTGAACTGTTCACAGTAACACATCCTCTGTTCTACTTTCCCATCCTCGACGAATCCTATTCCCGTTATACCATTTTCTGCTGCTGTTGATATTGCCTTACCTTCATCTGACCAGAAATCCTTGTCTTCTTTCCATTTCACTTCACTGACCCGTACTGTATCTAGACTGAGAGGTTTCATTTACTTTCTAGATTTTCTAGCTTCCTTACTACGTTGAAGGTTGTGACATTCCATGCCTCGAGTTGCAGAACGTTATCCTTTCGACGATTATTCAATGTTACTCTCATGGTCACTTCCCCCTTGGTAGTTTCCTCCCGGAGATCTCTCTGATCTCTCTGATAATGAAGAAAAAGGGGTAGCGTTGACATCTTGGGTTGTCAGGTGTTATGCCGGATATCAGCGTCATACTTGCACGATATTTCGGTCACGTAGCTCGTAATCTTCATCACGTGCGAGCTAAGACTGCTCTTCGAATAGACCTGGTCCAGTATTTATGCCTATCGCCTTCCCCCTCCGCCAGGCGAAGCGTAGAACTAATAAAAAGCTAAAGAAAATACAGGTGAGGAAAGTAAGTAAATGAAACTTAATTATAAACACGTCATGGAATATTTACCGACATGTCAAGAGTAATGAAATTAACAGAGCTACATAAATAATCTGTTTCTGTGAGGAACAACGTAGTGACCCTAGCTGCTATTAATATTGTGTGGTTGCGTTTCATTCAAGGACGAAAATCCAGCTATTTCTATATCGCATTCAGAGCTTATGCTGTAGTGTCCTACTGTCGGCGTGTTAATCTGCTTTGTCAGACTCGTAAACTGTTAATAGGCCTTCACAAATCATAGGGGTTTCAGATAAAAGAGACTAACCTGAAATGAAGTGGAGAGCTGAAAAAAAAATTGTAGAGTTTCATCAACCCAACCTTATGACTGATGAGCGAACAAGGAAAGATGCTCTGAAAGAGCAAGTGAATGACAATGCACAAAAGATAGAAAGCAATTAGATTGTTACTTTTCCACGTCGAATGATAAAAGGAGAAAGATGTAGCTTTGTTGATTTGTATAATACTTGTACAGATACTTTCCGGTATCGACACAGCAATGTCATAGCAGCTACTGGTTAGATGTTGTAAGGGCTTCCACTACGGAGACTGCCTCAAAGAGTCTTCTGTAATCGATATGCATACATAAAATCTATATCCACACTACTGGCCATTAAAACTGCTACACCAAGAAGAGATGCAGATGATAAACGGGTATTCATTGGACAACTATATTGAACTAGACTGACATGTGATAACATTTTTACGCAGTTTGGGGGCATTCATCCTGAGAAATCAGTAGCCAGAACAACCACCTCTGGCCGTAATAAAGGTCTTCATACGTCTGGGCATTGAGTCAAACAGAGCTTGGATGGCGTGTACAGGTACAGCTGCCCATGAAGCTACAACACGATACCACAATTCATCAAGAGTAGAGACTGGCGTATTGTGACGAGCCAGTTGCTCGGCCACCATTGACCAGACGTTTTCAATTGGTGGGAGATCTGGAGAATTTGCTGGACAGGGCATCAGTCGAACATTTTCTATATCCAGAGAGGCCCGTACAGGACCTGCAACATGCGGTTGTGCATTATACTGCTGAAATGTACCGTTCCGCAGGAATCGAATGAAGGGTAGAGCTACGGGTCGTAACACATCTGAAATGTAACGTCCACTGTTCGAAGTGCCGTCAATGCGAACAAGATGTGACCGAGATGTGCAACCAATGGCACCCCATACCATCACGCCGGGTGATACGCCAGTATGGCGATGACGAATACACGCTTCCAATGTGCGTTCACCGCAATGTTGCCAAACACGGATGCGGCATCATGATGCTGTAAACAGAACCTATATTCATCCGAATAAATGACGTTTTGCCATTCGTCCACCCAGGTTCGTCTTTGAGTACAACATCGCAGGCGCTCTGTCTGTGATGCAGCGTCAAGAGTAACCGCAGCCATGGTCTCCGAGCTGTTAGTTCATGCTGCTGCAAACGTCGTCGAACTGTTCGTGCAGATGGTTGTTGTCTTGTAAACGTCCCCATCTGTTGACTCAGGGATCGAGACGTGGCTGCAAGATCAGTTACAGCTATGCGGAAAAGATGGCTGTCATATCGACTGCTAGTGATACGAGGCCGGTGGGATCCAGCACGGCGTTCCGTATTACCTTCCTAAACCCACCCACTCCATATTCTGCTAACAGTGATTGGATCTCGACCACCGCGAGCAGCAATGTCGCGATACGATATACGGCAATCGCGATAGGCTACAATCCGACCTTTATTAAAGTCTGGAATGTGATGGTACGCATTTCTCCTCCATAGACGAGGCATCACAATAACGTATCACCAGGCAACGCCGGTCAACTGCTGTTTGCGTATGAGAAATCGGTTGGAAACTTTCCTCAGGTCAGCACGTTGTATGTGTCGCCACCGGCGCCAACCTTGTATGAATGCTCTGGAAAGCTAATCGTTTGCGTATCACAGCATCTTCTGCCTGTCGGTTAAATTTCGTGTCTGTAGCACGTCGTCTTCGTGGTGTAGCAATTTTAATGGCCAGTAGTGTATATACATAGTCGTCAAGACAATGTGTGGTGCATGGCTGACCTAAAAACTATCCATAATGAGGCGATCTCATATTAACATAAATTATCTCAGTCAAATATAGAGGTTTAACTTTGAGGTGCGTTAGGAAAGTACGTGTGTTACTTTTCTGAAAAATATAATTTCATTGTGGTTTATTCACGAGATATTCCGTATTCCGCGCTCAGTTTGCTTCAAATGAAATATTCTCCTTTTACTCATTAGTGATAAGGGTCTCTAATCAGCGCGTACACTACGCTTTTAGAACAGACGCACTAAGAGGGAGCAAAACGACACGGATACACCGGCACACTCCAGCTGTGTGAGGGCTTGACCCTCACTGCGGTGCAGGAGGAGGAAGTGAATTATCTACACGGCGCCCATCCTGGCAAATTGAATGGCAAATGACATTCCGGAAACGCTTTGAGAGGGGCAGAGGGCGCCAAGCATTCAATTACACCGGAGGAAACCAGTTACGGAGGTAGAAATTGATGTGACCTGTGTTTGCATGCAAAGTGGACGCTAGTGAATTGAAAATTCGTGCCGCTTCGCTATTATAACTACGATATTAACAGTTTAATTTTAAGTATCTACGAGAAATAAGTAAAACTTGAGATGTGACTGGAAGCTATTTCACATTATAATATAGGCATTTGTAATATTAACGGAGAATTTCGTCTGCATCAGCCTTTTAAAATTGAAAAGGGTGCTGGGTAGATTGAGAAATTTTGTACTATGTTCTATTAACTGAGAGATTTTCCCGTACCCTTCTCCAGCTCTAACACAGAGAGACCAGTCTATCATGATAGTTAATTGCAATTCAATATACGTTGTACAAGTATTTACAGATTTAGCACATGAATTTCTTTTGATTGTGTCCATGTCAGCTATTGTTAGTACCGCTTGCTCCAAAGTAACTAAGCGGCTTTATGCGTTCGCTTCCCCATCATTTATCAAATTGTGTTAGAATTGCACGTTATCCGGTCAGATTAGTAGCCATTTGAGGCTTTATCATAGTTTCCTGTGACTTCTCAGCTGCCAGGGACTATCCGTTATACAACGTAGTCGAGTATAAATGAATATCTGTGTCCAGGGAACACAATGTTTCGGCAAACTTCCAGATAGCCGTCGTCAGGTGCGTTCGTGAACTGAACACCACGGGCGCAAACGCGATATTTAATTCTTCCTCTCCCCAACCTCTACAGTAGCCTCCTTGAGATTACGGGATTAAGAAATTATTCTAGGTTTTTCTGGTGTTGCGTACTATGCTCTCCTTAAAACACTGTGACATTACGAGAAAACACTGCCATATGATCAAGGTCGAGAAGTTTGCTAAGTCTATTTATGACGTATAACTGCTTCAATGCTGTGATATCCGTTACTACATGTCCTCTGGCACTCTTCTGTCGTTTCCGATGGAAAAAGAAATGTAAATGGCGATAGCGTAGAACTAATAAAAAGCTAAAGGAAATATAGGTGAGGAAAGTAAGTAAATGAAACTTAATTATAAACACGTCATGGAATATTTACCGACATGTCAAGAGTAATGAAATTAACAGAGCTACATAAATAATCTGTTTCTGTGAGGAACAACGTAGTGACCCTAGCTGCTATTAATATTGTGTGGTTGCGTTTCATTCAAGGACGAAAATCCAGCTATTTCTGTATCGCATTCAGAGGTTATGCTGTAGTGTCCTACTGTCGGCGTGTTAATATGCTTTGTCAGACTCGTAAACTGTTAATAGGCCTTCACAAATCATAGGGGTTTCAGATAAAACAGACTAACCTGAAATGAAGTGGAGAGCTGAAAAAAAAAAATTGTAGAGTTTCATCAACCCAACCTTATGACTGATGAGCGAACAAGGAAAGATGCTCTGAAAGAGCAAGTGAATGACAATACACAAAAGAAAGAAAGCAATTAGATTGTTCCTTTGCACGTCGAATGATAAAAGGAGAAAGATGTAGCTTTGTTGATTTGTATAATACTTGTACAGATACTTTCCGGTATCGACACAGCAATGTCATAGCAGCTACTGATTGGATGTTGTAAGGGCTTCCACTACGGAGCCTGCCTCACAAAGTCTTCTGTAATCGATATGTCGTTTAAATATGAGGGACCGATAGAATTAAAGGGAACCTGTGATTTCTTGAGAGCTTGGTTACTGGCTATTTGTGTAGGTAATAGTGCTTTGAGAAATATACTAAAGCTCTAGTAATTCGTAAAATCCGCAACTGCGAGACCGTGTAAAAGGCAAGAACTTTGGTGTATGGTATTTTATTCTTATCGAAGGCGCGTCATAGAGAATCTGTCTAGGAAACATACATCAGGAAAACATTGTTGATACGAGTTATAGATTTATTTATCAACAAGTCGTTTTTCTTACCATCAGAATCTTGAAGCCTGGTGACATGAAACAGCCGAACATATAATCTTACCACAAGAAGTGGCACTACTTTCACCAGACACATTGTGATTTCCCTAAATCACCCCAGGCAAATGCTGGGATGGTTCTTCTGAAAGGGCACGTCTGACTTCGTTCCCCATCCTGCCCTAATCCGATGAGACCGATGACCTCGCTGTCTGGTCCCCTTCCCCAAAACAACCCAACCCAACCAAACATTTCCTTGCTTTCTTGCCATGTTTCGATTACAGTAAAGATTAAAGTGTGCTATGCCTTTACAGAGACGTGTAAAAAAGAAGGTGAGTCTCACAGTCCACTTACAGCTCAGAGAACAAACTGAAGTTCCAAGCAATTTCCCGCCTTTTATTTTAACGCGGAATATAAAACTGGGAATGTAATACGTAGACTACGCGACAACTGTATGATATTTCCATCCAAACATTCGCCATCCTTCAAGAAACACATCGAAAGTAACTGCGTATTATTTCACAGAGAATATAATGACAAATTTTGTGGGTTACGTTTGGTCTCTAGTAAAGAACACTCAAAAGGCAAAGAGACGGAAAAGGAGACCTTTCATCCGTGGCACAGAATCTCAGTAGATTGGCGAGCTCCGTAGCGTCGTAGACCACTCTGCGCGACAGAAGCTGGAACCGGAGGGTAGAAAGGAAAGAGGCGGAGAGCGGAAATGGGCTGTGGACCAATACTGGAACGGACGTCTGACGACTGGCACTGAATCTCATGAGAGGGGCGGTAATAGAAACGTCGCCGGGAGCCACGTGTTTCGCATTTGTAAGGCCCGGCTCGCCTCGACTACTCACACAGTGTCTGCTGTCTCCACTCGCCCACGCTCCAAGGTGGCTGGCACTCACAGCTCGCTGGGTCCCAGGCACCAGGAGACTCGGCTTCCCCTGGTAGAAATCCTCATTTCGCAGAGACAAAATTCTGTTTCGCCGGTTTATCTGGACACCCAGTACAGGAAAATTTTCGATCTATATCAAACTCACAAATCTAATTCTTGACTTAGACTCGTAACTCGCCGTTCGGAGCACCAGTTGTTGTCGAGCTAAGGTCAGAGTGTCCACTTCACTGAAAGGTAGCCGTTCAGGGCCCATCATTTAGATCAGGAGGGGTGGCAGAATTTATAACACATTTTGATTTCCCTGAAAACTATTAACTGGCTCTCCACAAACAATCTCTCACTGATTTGCGATTCTATACTGCAACAGGTTTCTCATACAGTTGAAATAGAGTAATCAGCGAGAGAAATGTCAATAAATGAAACCGAATATTTTTAATTATTGGGTGTCTACAGGGTGATTCCGTGATAGTGTTAGAAACTTTCAACGATGATGTTAAAGGGTAAATGTGTCAGTGACCTGAGTCGACACCAATCGATCTGAAACCCGTCTCTGAAAAACATGCACCGGTAGTGTTGTCGTTGCGATTGTAGGGTGAACAAATTCAGAAGGTGTTAGCATGCGCCAGAACAAGAAAAAACATTTAGTACCGTAAGCTATGATCACGTCCTCATCTCCGATACTGAGAAACACATCCCTTTTACTGTAAACTTTTTGCTGTCCTTGTTTTGCGAGGTGATAGTAGGGACCTAAACAAGTAAAAAAAAGTACGCTACACATTGTGACTAGATTGCATGTCTCAAGAGCTATGAGCACTTGTTCATCTTATCTGTCGTGAAACACATCTCTTCTACTGAACAACTTATCATAGCTTAAGGAATGCATTTTACACTCGTCATTTAACGGATATTTTTTCCTTGTTTGGGGCCACACTATCTCGTCTAAAAGTATGGAAGCCGAAGAGGTTGCAGTAGAAGAGACGTGTTTCACGTAATCGAAGATGAACAAGTGCTCATAGCTAATAGTTAGCGTTAGTGAGCTCTTATAAATACATTACGCCATAGACCAGTACCCTGACAATTAAGGACCTCGTGAGACTGAGTAAGAACGACTTGAGAAGGTTGTTTGTGGATAGTATGACTACATAAGCAGAAACAGTTAATGATATTTTAGGGTAGTGTGAGACACTGCAATGACGATCAACAGCTTTGTTCAATATAATGACGAGAGCCATATTGCAATTTGCGAGTTAGTAGTTACTTGAAAATGTGTCTAGGAGCACAATTACTGAGAAACGACGACATGGAAACAGCAGGAGTATTCCGAGACAACAGACCTCCAGAGCAATATAACATTTAAATTAGATTGACGGGTAAAGAATGTAAAAAGTGTGAAAATCAACACGGCCTGGAGCATTGTTTTCACGGCAGTGGAGGGGGAGTTATAACATTACCGTTGACTGCAAACTTAACATTTATATATTACATATGTTATATCAGTGTTGTTAATGGGTGAAAGTAAATATGACGCAATCAATAATTTTTCTCATTAGGTAACGGGTGCGATGATTCCATGAAAATGACTAATACAATGTGTTATTGATTCACCCGACACATCGAAACTTCAAATAACATTCCAGAATGAGATTTTCACTCTGCAGCGGAGTGTGCGCTGATATGAAACTTCCTGGCAGATTAAAACTATGTGCCTGACCGAGACTCGAACTCGGGACCTTTGCCTTTCGTGGGCAAGTGCTCTACCATACTTTTTTTTTGATCGTTGTGTTTGGTCGTTGCGATCGTCACATGATATCCGTACAAGTTCGTTTGTTGATCGTTCCACTCAGTTTTTTTATTACAGAGGCCAACCGGCTCTCTGACCGAATACGCTGAGCTACCGTGCCGGCTACCATCTGAGCTACCGAAGCACGACTCACGCCCGGTACTCATAGCCTTACTTCTGCCAGTACCTTGTCTCCTACATTCCAAACTTTACAGAAGCTCGCCTGCTAATCTTGCAGAACTAGCACTCCTGAAAGAAAGGATATTGTGGAGACATGGCTTAGCCACAGCCTGGGAGATGTTTCCAGAATGAGATTTTCACTCTGCAGCGGAGAGTGCGCTGATATGAAACTTCCTGGCAGATTAAAACTGTGTGCCCGACCGAGTCTCTGTCGGGCAAACAGTTTTAATTCAAATAACTTGTGGGAATGCAGCCGGATAACGTAATTTTCAATGACTGACATTTCGAAAGGTGATAAATTAAAAGTGAAATCTCATGTATAGATATTTATCGTTTGAGTTGTTTAAAAATGATGTGGTATAGAAACAATAGAGGTTATTGAGGACGAAACCGACTGCATTCCCGTAAGTTATTTGAACAAATCCTATACAGGTCGTTGCAAGTTCGTAGTACGAAACAAAAATGGAGCTATAAGTATATGGTACTCACGAAAAGACAACCATAATTCGCAGGTATGAGATAGAAGAAGAAACAGGGGTAGATGTAGGGGATCCAGTATTAGATTAAGAATTTATATGAGCTTCAGAGGGCTTAATATTAAATGAGGCTTATGGAATAGCTAACATTGCATCAAAATTTCTAAAATCACTGCAGGAAGTGGCAACAAAACTTCACGTAATGAGTATGCTGTTAGGCGACAGCAATAAATAGCATGTTTCAGAAGAGTTAGCTGTTCTGGAATAATCGTATAGGTATTGAATATTATGTCAAATTCGGTTAAATGTGGACGTATTCTTCCAGAAAGGGAGGAACATCTACAGGTCTGTAGCTGATGCTTCAGTGAGCTTGCAATGGCAACAACGTCATTGATAGTCTACTTGGTGCAACACTAAGATAAAGACAGTTACAGTTGGTTAACAAAGGAAAACGATGTGGACTTTTTAAATGAATTCGTATAGCTGTATAGCGTTCGCCTCCGGTAGCTGAGTGATCAGCGTAACAAAATGACAGTCCTAAGGGCCCGGGTTCGACTCTCGGCTGGGTCGGAGATTTTTCTCCACTCAGGGAATGGGTGTCGTATTGTTCTAATCATCACCATTTCATACCCATCGATGCGCAAGTCGCCGAAGTGGCGTCAAATCGAAAGACTTGCACCCGGTGAACGGTCTACCCGACGGGAGGACCTAGTCACTTGACATTTACATTTATTTTATAGCTGTATAATATCAACGAAACCATTGGGTTCTGTGCTGCGAAATTTTCAGTTTATTTGGTATTGGGAAATTTCAACTTGTAAGTCTTTATTAAGCAAAATTCAGAGAATCTCATGCATAGCGTCCCACCAGATGTTACATCGATATTAATCCAATAGCAACATGTGACAGTACTTACAGATAGTATCATTATCTGAATCAAACAGAAACAAAACGTTTACTATGCATGCGGGAGAAACAGGTAGGTACAATGTAACTTAAGCACGTATTTAACATCCAGGCATTGAGGATCCACATCATAATAGCTTGTAATAAACTGATGTTCATGCTTGAAACGTGTATTCTCGCGGGTTTGATGTTATATGCGTGTTTAACTGGTTCTCTCACCCGTGTTATAAACATTCTGTTTCTGTCTAATATAGCTCACGATAGTGTTCATGAGTGGCTCCACAAATTGGCTGGCGGACTAATCTAGGTGTTACATATGTTGCGGCGTCTTGCAAAGAGGTTATCTGAATGTTGCTTTAGAGCTGCTCAAAAGTCGAAATTATCCAATAATAAATAAACTGAAAAAGATCAGCCCATTACGAACATCATTTTCATTTGAAAAATATTTTGAGGCTGTGGACTCGTGTGTGAACAAGATGACCTATATTGTACGTCCTGGAAGCCCACACGAACAGGTATAAATAACCACCTCCTTAAAGCTCTTATAAAGATCGAGAATAGAGACTTGGATATCTAAACGCAAACTTAAGTTGTGTGCGTCATTTCTGCAACGAATTCTTGCTTTCGCTTATGTGCTTGGTTGGATTGGGTTGTTTGGGGGAAAGAGACCAAACAGCGAGGTCATCGGTCTCACCGGATTAGGGAAGAATGGGGAAGAAAGTCGGAAGTATCCTTTCAAAAGAACCATCCCAGCATTTGCCTGGAGCGATTTAGGGAAATCACGGAAAACCTAAATCAGTCTGGCCGGACGCGCGATTGAACCGTCGTCCTCCCGAATGCGAGTCCAGTATGCTACCACTGCGCCACCTCGCTCGGTCTTATATACTTGGTATTTTGCATTAAGAGAAGCGGGAGAGAATATGAAAAACATTTCTGTGAGGTCATAAAGTAGGGACCGTGAAATACTTATACGACTTTGCAACTCGTAAATATGTGCAGGAAAACGCTGATATAGCACTAATTATTAAGAGAGCTTATTACTGTCCTCGAATTCGAAGATAAGCTGAAGCTCGACCACACATGATATGGGAACACAGTTTT
Source organism: Schistocerca gregaria (assembly GCF_023897955.1). NCBI lineage: Eukaryota > Metazoa > Arthropoda > Insecta > Orthoptera > Acrididae > Schistocerca > Schistocerca gregaria. Next base: position 794,971,253 of record NC_064920.1, read on the forward strand.
CCAGAAACCTGAAAGACGCCTATTGAAAAACTCAGCTCGAAAGTCCAAGAGGGTGAGTGCCTGATATATTTCCTGCGCGATTTCATTTCCGGTGCGGAGCTGCGTCTCGGTAGGGCCGTGTAGGCGCCTGCCGCCTTTGAAACACGGTCTCCAGGGCACTTTTGGCGCTCCATGGAAGCCGGGAATCCAGCGCTGGCGGCGCTGCTGGAATCGGCAGAAAGGCGCCCTGCCGTCCGCCATCGATCATCTGGAGTGGCGATGCGGGGAGGCGGCGCAGGCAGCAGGTGGAGACGAGCACGACGCAGGCCGCGGGCTTTATTCGCGCCGATCCCACTGGCTTTTCTCGGAAACCCTGAAAAGAGACGGCCGCGAAATGGATGCCACCTGCCGCGCGGCCACTATTTATATCCCTTGTCGAGCTTTCCGCTTCGTTACTGCCGCACAAAGGTAACTCTTTCTTTCTTCGTCTGTTTCTCTGAAAGCAATCGGGAATTTACAAAATCGCTTTATCGTAAGGCCCCGTAAGCCAAACTTACAACAACGCCTGCACTGGTGTCTCCCTCGAACACTCCGACATTATGCTTAATAAACGATACAGTAAATTGAAGAAAGGAAATGGAAAATGTTGTAAGTGTCAGGTCTGATATATTCCAGGGGATTGAGAAAACGATGTTTCTGTGTTTGAACACAACAGATTTGTATCCAACAATTGGCCATCCGCGAGTAGGTCTCTGGCTCTGAGGGTTCCGTACATATGTAATGATGTATGTAGACAATTCATCTATGCCGTGAATCAAGAATCTCAACTATTTTTGTTTATTATCGATATTGATACTCTCAACATATCGGACTCAAGAATTGCAACATTTACGAGATTGCTTTAATTTTAAGTTTCAAGTAGCATAACAAACGACAAAAGAAATTTTGTGTTATATAATTGTAAATTAACAATTTTATGATGTTGTCGTTTACTTGTACTGTGAAAACTTGCTTCTTTCCAAATGTCATGAGTCTACGTCAATAGGAACTACCTATATTATCATCACTAATTCTTAAACCTGAAATACTGATTACCTAAGTTACCAATAATTAGATTCTTTATTTCAAATACTAGCATTAACGCGTGAGACAATGCGGTGGGTATTACAGCTTGTGAAACGAATGTGTGAACAACATCCTCCTTGTTCGTCATACAGTATAGTCCACATGTGTTTTGCATGATCCATCAGTGACAGTAAAACTCAAACTTATATGCTTAAATATGTCATGAAAATGCCTTCTCCGGGTTGTGTGTAGTTTCCACAACAGACAAGTAACTTCTTTACTATTCGCGTCGCTACAATAAACGGTCTAATTGAGAACACAACACATCAGTAGTTATGTAATGCCTACAACATAGTTTTGGGGGGCAGTGGTTAGTCGCAAAGCACCCTATAGTCTTCCAATTTCTACCATTAAGTAAAGAGCGCAGGAATGTAGTGCTACACAAGCGGACGGTACGCTATTTACCTTTTAACATGGTTGATATTAAAATGGAAATACTGGGCGTGAGTGTAGCAAAAGTTGTGCGTTGTGTAATAAGTATCTGCCATCAATGTGAATAATTATATTTCTTCTCTGAGGAGCAGCTGTATGTGGCACTTACGATGCACTGAGAATTACTTCATCTTTCATGAAATTGTAAATAAAACGTTGTTAGGATTAAGCGGTACCAATTGTCTCATGATTTAAGTATTTAATAATACACTTGAGAAAACTTAATATTATTTATATTTATATTTTCATTTAAAAAGTGAAAGCGTTCATGGAAAGTTCTTTTGCATTCTAAAGTTTAATTAGGCGCCAATGTTCTTGATGTTAGGGGAGGGCGGTGGGCATTAGCCAATATATGAAGGCACTCAGGCGTAGTAGTCTCAGAAATGTTGGGAACGACTTCTATAGATGTAAATGAGTGAGCTTGCGAGTATATAAAACGTCGTATTTTTTCATAGCATTGACTTAGAAGCTTGGTTTTACACCACCAAAGAACCATAGATTTTGGTGTGTGCTATTAATTTTAACCTGATATTTCTACCTTTTCTGAGAAAAAGGTGACTCAAGAGACTGACGAACAGTCTTATAACAAAATATAAAGTTAAGTATTTTCAGATTTTTCATATACTTGTACTGGAAAACTTTTCTTCTTGACAAATTTCATGATTCTACATCAAGGGGAAGTACTCTACACGTTTTGATGAATGCGTTTGTGACAAACGGCCGTATCCTTTGGTTGCACATACTTACAAGTTTAATGTCCTTACATCGCCATGAGACTGTAACGCCTAGTATACGACATAGATATCAAATAAATACATTTGTCTGTTTCTTAAAAAGAAAAGAGTTCTTAACAGGCGGACGCACAGACAGAGCTGGGTAACAAGTGACAATTTTTTTCGCGTAATATAATCACAAATTAGCAATTATCGAATTTTTTCCTTTGGTTGCACATCGCACCTTGCCAAATTTCGTGGTTCCAGGTCCATGGAAAATGCCATACATGTTTTGATGAGTGTGTTAGCGACTGTCAAAATATGTGATCTAGATGGCCGTATCTTTCGATTTGCACTGACTTAGAAGATTCCACTTTTCCACCGCCAAGGAACTGTAGACATTAGTATGTGGCAAATATTTAATTTCGGCACGTCTACCCATTTCCAAGGAAAATGTGTTTTTAACGCTCGAACTAACGGTCAGACACACAGACAGGCGGGCAACAAAGTAGAACTGCAAGGGTTTAATTTTCACCGACTGGGGCACGGAACGCTAAAAGTTGATGAGGTGTTCTGATACCACAAAACTGTGCTGCTCACTGCGTCTCCGTAATAAATAATGAGACAAATTAGTTCCACAGGTGACAGTTATTGAATTATATGGAAAAAACGAAAATTAGTTACAAACTTCGGCGTGCACACTCTTTATTCAACATGTAAACGTCACTACAGATATTCAGATTTAGGGTATGACATGTTCGTAATACTTGGCGATGGTGCGGCACAGACGAATAGCGAAACTCTGTATGACTCGCTGAAGTGTCGGAACATCGATGCTGTCAATGACATCCTCAATGGCTGTTTTCAACTCAGCAATAGTTTTGCGGTTATTGCTGTACGCCCCACAAAAATGAGTCGCATGTGTTCAGATCCGGAGAATATGGCGGCCAATCGAGGCCAATGTCAGTGGCCACTGGGTACCCCAGAGCCATATGAGGTCCCCAAAGTGCTCCCCCAGGATATCAAGCAATATCCAGATTAGACGGAGTCGAGTTCCGTATCCGAAACTGAAATTATGAAAAATAATGGGACCAATGACCAAACAGTTTGGTCCCTCCCCCCCCCCCCCCTTTCTCCTTTAAACCAAACAACCAACGAAATTAGTTTTATTCCGATCTCCTTCTTTGTGATGGGAGTTAGACTGCACGGCCATTGAGGATTCACCACGTGAGTTGTATTCCTTCAAAAGGTCTTTCCTTAACGCGGCTGCAACAACCACACTTTGCGGAAAGTGTGATTTGTAATCCATTGCAATCGTATAGCTGTTTTTCTATGGCTATAATTGTACAACAGTGTAATGATAGGTCCCATCTGCAACACATTGTTATCCACACACGTTGACTTTGGCAGTGGTAGTTGTCTCCAAAACGAGAACGCAAACATACACGTAGTGATGATGCCTCATTTCCTGCCCCTTTATAGGCCCAATATCGCATATTTGTAAAAAAGAATGTCACACATTAACTAAGTTCACGGAAGTTCTACAACCAAAAGCAACCTGCTGTGCCATAGTCGCATGGTGGGGACTACGTGTTTAGGCATGATCTATTAACTGCTCTGATGTAACCAGATGAGCATAAAACCTGTTGTTCGTAACAGTCCTGAGGGAGGTTTGTATTCTTAAAGGAAGATCTGACGCAGGATCACTTTAGTAGTTAAGTACATGCAGTAATTCAGATCAAAACTGTGTGAAAGACCGGGATTCTAATCAAGACCATTGCATTTTGCAGTCGATCTGGGAATCTAACTGGAAACATTTCATCTGAAAAAGATGGTGATGATGAGCTGTTCAACCTACGGCCATTGAGGCCATCTAAAAATAAGAATTTGCCCTCATTTTGTGGATGACAGGGAGCTTTGATATGTAATAACGTCCTTGTAATTAGTTAAGGAAAATCAGCACTGCCAAATTTCAATTCTTCTGTACTTTTATTTCTTTATTAGATAAAAATTCTCTATTTACCGAGAGCATATTTCCTGTCTCATTTGAAGGTGCACAGTAACTAAACATTTCGTGTCTTAAGGTCTGTTGTTGTATGGGACAGGTATATAATGTCTCTATTAAAATCTCCAACAAAGTACGTTGTAATTATTGAACTTCAAAAATAAATCTGGTTCATGGTTCCATAGGGGCTTTAAATAAACATTTTAACTGACAGCAGATTAAAACAATAAATTGTGCAACATTTGATTTACCCAATGATATTCAGTGTAGTGCACGTCAATCACCTCTCGTGTTAACATGATACCACAGAAACGCTACAGGCTAATTGAAATTTAATTGCAATAGTGTTCCCGGCTCCAAATATCTCCAGTTGCTTGCTATTTTCACGAATTTCAAGATACATTAATGCTGTGTATATTATCAAGAGATTACTCTCTTCTCGTAAAAATGCATTCTAAATGCGAAAGTGTGGGCGAAGCACAGTGCATTTCGTTATCTTTGAATTTAAGTGCTTATTTCCTTTTCTGTACAGGTAATAAAATTCTCGTTTAAATGGAATCCACTCTCAGGGAAAATTAAAATAGCACACCTTGAATTCTTCAACTCCACTGAAGGACGGAAACAACGAAGTATGACGCGAAGAGAGCTATACTCGTGTACAATCGATAGAGTGTGTGACTTGTCAGAGCTGGAGTCCAGTATAACCTCCTCTTGCAGCTATGCCCGCTGTAGTTCCCCCATCGAGACGATTGTTGAGGGGGCGGAAGTAGTCTTGCGTGACAGCCTGCCATGCAGTTTCCACCTGGCATCTCAACTGTGTCAGATTTCCTGCGGGATTTTCAGATCACGTAAGACGACTCTTCATCCAGTCCTAAAAATGCTCAATGGAGGACAGATCTGATGATCGTACTGGCCTAGGTAGGTGACGTACACTTGCAGAGAGCAAGATGGGTGCTACGGGATACATGTAGATCTTCATTGTACAGTTGGAGAAGCACGTCGCCATGTTGGTGTACGAACAGTAACCAGACGAGTTGAATGATGTTTCAAATATTCCGTGAACTGCTCAGTTTTCTCACTACGGTCACCAGAAGAGAATGGCATTTGTAGCATATGATTTTCCATACTATGACGCCCGATGCTGTGCCTCTGTCGTATGCACTCCTGACGTTGGTGCTCAATTACAAGACGCCCCACGTGGGTACTATCATCATCGGCACCATGGTAGAAGCAACCTTCATCACTGAAGGCAATGAGTGTCCAATCATCCCTCTAAGCACCTATCGCTACACCACTCGAGATAGACTGCATGATGTTGGGGCGTGAGCAGAAGACGCAGGATCGTAGCCCTCATTTACGGAGACGGTTTCGAATGCTCCCGGAGCAACAGCGCCCCTAATTTGTAGTCGCTTTGCGGTCCGATACTGCACTTTGTAAAATGCGACGGTCTTCTGTGCGCTGCTGCTGTATGGAGCTAAGTTGACAGGCACGCGCATCGTTTGCTGACCACGGGCAACAAAGTAGATGCACTGTGTAGACTAGAGGTATGTATCTAGCGTTTTTGCTCACTCGAATTGTTTGGTATACGTACACTCATGCTCATAAATTAAGGATAGTGCTGATACATGATGAAACCTCTGGTGGGCGGTTTGCGGGTTTAAATCACCTCGGGGTATGCCCATGTGGTGCATTTGAATTGAGGTCGTCGTAGAGTGGCGCTGGCAGCAGTCCACATACGCAGAGGTGTGTTGGTGCATGTCAGAGTACGGTGCAGCGGGTAATTGTGCAGACGTTTTCAGACGTGCTAAGGGTGACTGTGTTGAAAATGGCTCAAAGATGACGTTATGAGGGGTAGAATACTACGGAGACTGGAGGCCGGTGAAACACAGCAGGTTGTAGCACGGGACCTTCGTGTGCCACAAAGTGTGATTTCAAGATTATGGCACCGATTCCAGCAGACAGGAAACGTGTCCAGGCGCTGCAATACGGAGCGTCCACAGTGAACAACACCACAAGAAGAGCGATATCTCACCATCAGTGCACGCTGATGGTCACGGGGTACTGCAGGTAGCTTTGCTTGGGACCTTACTGCAGCCACTGGAACAGTTCTCTCCAGACACACAGTCTACAAACGACAGACATGGTTTATTCACCCAGAGACCTGCAAGGTGCATTCCACTGACTCCTGGTGACAGGAGTTCCAGTATAGTCTAGTGTCAAGAACACAGTTCAAGGTCATTGGTCCCAGGTTATATCCACAGGTATATTCTGATCAGCGATTCTCGCCGGGTTTTCATCTGGCTTGAACCAGGAACCAGTTACCAACCCCTTAAGGACCTTGAAATGGACCTGTGTGGAGGTCGTGGTTTGATGGTGTGGTGTGGGATTATGATTGGTGCACGTATGCCCCTGCGTGTCTTTGACAGAGGAACTGTAACAGGTCTTCCGTATCGGGACGTTATTTTGCACCAGTATGTCCGCCTTTTCAGGGGTGCAGTGGTTCCCACATTCCTCCTGATGGATTATAACGCACGAACCCACCGAGCAACCATCGTAGAGGAGTACCTTGAAACAGAAGATATCAGGCAAATGGAGTGGCCTGCCTGTTCTCCAGACCTAAACCCCATCGAGCACGTCTGGGATGCTATCGGTCGACGTAGCGCTGCACGTCTTCAAACCCCTATGACATTTCAGGATCTCCGAAAGGCACTAGTGCAAGAATGGGAGGCTACATCCCAGCAACTGCTCGACTACCTGATCGAGAGTATGCCAAAACGTTCTGCGGCCTGTGTACGTGTGTATGGTGATCATTTCCCATATTGATGTCGGAGTACATGCGAAGGAGACAGTGGCGTTAGGTAGCACATGTGTTTCGGGACGGTTTTCTCAACTTATCACCATTACTGTGGACTTAAAGATCTGTGTCGTGTGTGTTCCCTATGTGCCTATGCTATCAGCGCCAGTTTTGTGTAGTGTCACGTTGTGTGGCTCGACATTCTGCAATTATCCTTAACTTATGAGCATGAGTATAGGTACAGGAACGCTCGGCAGATGTCAAGGTAGCCACTTCCGGTGCGGCAACAAATGAATTTGATTTCCTCTATACTCCTTTGAGCGTGCCACGCTCGAATGTTCTGACCGCGTATTCTTACCCGATCGCCACTCAATCACTCGCTGTAGGATCACGTAGCTTGAAAGTCAGGCGAAGGAGACTGTGAGAAGGAAGCTTAATTCAAAAGTCTACATCCTGAGGGTACAAGCAAGTGGGCGTAGCAATGTGTGGGAGAGATTTTCATTAGTTACTGATACGGATGGAAATCATGTTGGTTTCGTGTACTGCGCCAGGGGTTAGCTCTCCATCCTAATTTATCCACCACGACGCATTTGAAGATATGCCTAGAAAACACGGCGAAGTGAAGGGTCTGATGTATTACCAGCCTCAGGGAAAGTCTTTGTAGCTAGCAGTACAAAGAAATGTGTACTAGGGTTATTCGTCCATTTCACTCCCTATGTCAGGGGCTTCTATTTTTCGGGTCCCAATTTTGGTCAGATTGATGTCTCCAACATCCAGCATCATCCTACGATGGCGGCACGAATTATTGACGGGGAAACCATTGAAATACAGACGAGTACGATGCAAAGCAATGTCTATGCCCTACCTGTGAATGCATGAGCATGTGCAGTGGATTTGTGGACTGATCCATATCGGAAAGGTGTTACAAATCGATCACTGCACGCTTTCTTGATCTACATTGGACATTCAAAAACATCGTATTGGCATCATCTCACTTTAATGAGAAAAGAAAATACAGGGACTTTACTAACAACCATATGATAAAGACATTTTTTAATTTAGAAATAAATCTCCAGCACCTTAATAAGATTTCTTTTTTGTCTGACCAAGAAGCTGATGTATGCAAGGCAATCTACATCTACATCCATACTCCACAAGCCACCCGACGGTGTGTGGCGGAGGGTAGTTTGAGGATCCCTGTCGGTTCTCCCTTCTATTCCAGTCTCGTATTGTTCGTGGAAAGAAAGATTGTCGGTATGTCTCCGTGTGGGCTCTAATCTCTCTGATTTTATCCTTATGGTCTCTTTGCGAGATATACTTAGGAGGGAGCAATATACTGCTTGACTTCTCGTTGAAGGTATGTTCTCGAAACTTCAATCCTTTCCGCATTTTGCACTTGTTGCACATCTTTAGAAAATAGTCCCAAAACATGTTGTCGACCACGATTATTTGAAAAATGAGGTTTGTCGAGATATGATCTGTCACAACCCAAGAATAGGAAGATGTTAAATTGTTCAGTAGGTTTGGTTTCTGAAACATTATGAGCCTTGAAATGCCATGGTCTTGGTTTTATTTGCCGATATACTTAAATTACGCTGCTTTGCTATTTTATGTAGTTCATCTGACGCTCTCTGTAAGTTATCTTCATTATCGGCAACTAGCATCTGGTTATCAGCAAACATAAATAGTTTTCACAAAATTCCTCTTTCTGAAGCTGAGCTCTGTATCAGATTTCATAATCCATTGTTTCCATTTCTTTACAAGGTTGTCTTGACATAAATTAAAATGTATTGGTAAAATACCGCTTAGTCAGAACCCTTTGTCGGTATTTTCTAGGGTGATATTTCGAGATTATAGGTTACAATTTATCTTTGTTCCTTTTCCCACAATATCTATTGTCTTTCTCTGTGTGCATTGCAGAAGCTTTCCTCCAGTCTATAAACACCATGTAGGTGGCTAAATCGTATTCCTTCTCTTTTCTAGTGTTTGTTCTAATGGGAAAATGTTGCCTTAGCAGTATCCTTCTTCTAGTAATATGATGTTCTGACCATCACCACCCTCTTATCGATTTTTTAATTTTGAAGTAAGTTTAAACTGATGCAGCTGGTCACATTTTCAAATCACTTAGTACTCAGGGACATTGACAGATGGAGGTATCAATGGTATAATCTGAATGAACAGTTTTCATTATACTCATCTTTTATTGTCCTTCGTTGTTGAAAGTTGTCGGCTCGTAATCCATTCTCAAATATAGTTTTTTATACTGGTCTACAGGAAGCTCAGCTTCATTTTGTTAGATAATATGAACACTGGTGTGTTGTTCTATAGATATACTTTTAGTCATTTCGTTTCACAATACAAATTAACGTCAACCACCATGCTAACACAACACACATACTCATGCTACAAAATCATGTTCTAAACTAGTACCGAATAAAAACAAAGATTTACCTGTAACAGCATGTAGCAAAGAAAATGGTATCATATATCGATCTATTCATTCAAAATCACCTTTGAAACATACATTACCAAAAAAAGTACCGATAATTGTTTGTAATTGCCTACTTTCTTAAGAAGTCCGTGATAATCATAGATATTACATGAAGTGTTTATGTATGTTGATGTTCATACATATTCATTTAGCTGTAAAGTAGTGGATTTCTGGGTTTAAGTTTTTAACTTGGGAGTGAGTCATTTAATATGATCCAGGATCGATTAGTACATTTATCTCACCACAAGCAATTTTATTACAATTACCTCCCAAAAATTTTGAGAGCATGAAATGCACGAAAAATTTAGTACTGAATAATTAAAATGGTTATGTCAACAAGATTTTGGAGTACAACAAGGCAATGTTCATAGGCTCTTCATTACATGATATACATTGTTTCTTACTATCTTAGCATCATTACTTCATTGAAATGCCGAGAAGAACAAAAATTCGTCTTATAATATTCTTTTCTAAAAAAAATTCAAAACAGTTACTAATACTGGCTCTTAGCTTGTTCTGTAGCTCTCAAATTATTACATCTCATGTAACATATATGGGATAAACAGGAAATGCTACACATAAAAAATATTTCTATTTGTAGCTCTATCCTTGAACAAAACACTACAATCATTGGTTTTTATAATAGTGGCATGATAGTAGAACTTGAATTTCATGAAAATTTTTTAGTGTTTTAAGAAACCGTAAAATACTGTAATCGACAGACATATGTAAGTAACCACTACACAAAAATATTTACTCTATACTCCTTTACATATTAACACAAATTTGACTCCAGTTAGTAAAATATTATTGACTGGTAATGTGCTGTGGCCAAAAGGAAACACCTTAGTCCAAGCAGAGTTATTTGAAGAGCTTTAAAGAAAATATAGCGGAGTGTTTTAGACCACAGAACAAAATTTATGTTTTTAGTTAGGAAATAGCTTCTTTTCATAGAACTCAAATAAAATGGATTTGCATTAACGTTTTACAACGTCTTTTACATTTTTTACTTTTATCTTGATGTCCTTCACAATACATTTCATCGTGTCCAAGTACATGACCTAGGGAACTTATTTTTATCAGATTTTAGGCTCATTCAATCTTTCTGCTAGTCCATCAGTTTTACCACTTAATTTGTCCTTTAGTCTCTGATTGCTACAAACATTTTGCATTCATTAGTTTTCATTTCATTTTATGGAGTTTACAGTGAAATATGAAAAATCGCTTTGCAAGTCTTTCAAATCAGGTTACAGGATAATTAACAGGATTAATTAAGTTGGTATTCCTTAGATTTTCTTTTAAGTTCTTAACTGATGCTCAATTTTTTTGTGCACAGTAAACTTTCTTCTCTCTTAGGGGTCATAATGAAGTCGTGATCAGTCGCTACTATGCAGGACTATACGTCTACAGGATAACTGAATTGATCTTACGATAGTTCCATCACCTGGGAAGGGAGGGGGTGCGATGGAGTAACACCTGCCTTCAGACACACAGAGCTGCTACAATGATCGCGGCAGCAAAGCGGCGAGCACGTCAGACCCGGTGGCCTCTGGTCTCTGCGCTTCGTTCTACCGCAGCCTGCTCGCTCCGAACTTTCATACGCGCGAGAGCCATTGTCAAGGGCGGTGCGCTGGAGCGAATAAGAGCCCCGATTTCCAGATCTCTATTAGAGACCTCTCGTCCCACGTGTAGCGCAGCTCTCCGCTATGACCTCCCAGCCTCCCGCTGACACACAATACGCCCTCACTCAAACGCCGTCAGTTGCACAAACTGTTCATCTCCACGCCGTTGCGGTATGCTAACACTGTTGCAGACAGAGATGGAGCAGTGCATGCCACGGAAAATTGGCTACCTCTGGATCTGGAGGTGAACATCAGAGGCAAAGCTTGCAACAGTGCACTGCTGATATCACGGTTCCTGGTATGTCCGCAGCGCTGCGGGTTTCATCATCCCATAAACTGGTTCTGTAGGCACACACAAGAGTGACTAACGATATCCATGTTAAGACCTACAGATGCTTTTTAAAATGAGGTATGGTACTGCTTCCAAATGTAGTGGTCTTCCACACAAACATCGCCACATTTAATGTATGCAGTGATCACTGGGTTGTGTATTACCAGACCAAAAGTGTGGAAGCACTTCGCCAGCTGTGTGAGCTCCAAATAAAATCACCCTTCTCATCGAATGTAGAAAGTGATTCAGCTAAGGTACATGGTTTGGCCGAAATTTGAAATTGACTCAGACGTCGTTTGAATACAGCCAACGGTGAACCATGTTCGTGGCACTCTCATATTTCGAAACGACTCACCTTTTCTAAACTTGAGGACCCTATACAGAAAAACACCAGCACTGTTTTTTTATATAGTCCCTCTGCAAATTGTAAGTCTTTCTAACTACAGCTTTGTCCATGTGATCGGTGCAATATATGTAGGGACGGAGCGAAAGTTAGAGAGCACTGTATCTAAGAACATTTGCATCTCATAGATAAAAACGGTAAGCTGAGGTAATGTGACAGGACCTTGTTTTCACCACTTGGAAATGAGAACATATCGTTATAGCTCTGGCAACCGTGTATAATGTCTGGGCTGCTCCAAACTGAGCTTTCTCATGCATCACGAAGTAGTAGAAAAGACAGTACGAAAAGTTATGGTGATGTTTCTTATCAAGAAATTTGGAAGACTCCTCACCATACGGGAAGTAGAAAAATGACGACGGGTTTGCTGCTGTATTGCATTATGTCTCCGAACTTCTTACAGGTACTGCAGTCCCTCAGGATGTATTCATGTCTGTAACTCAAACATTTTGTCTACTCTCGTTATTCTGTACAATCCTTCAGAGGAGAACTACGAACAATAAAATCTCTTCAAACGTCGCCTGGTAGAGAACTGAGAGATAAAATCTAATGCTAACTTTAATTCATGGAATCTGGCCCTCCTTTCACTGAATATGTCACCCTTACTCAACTTCTTAACATGTAGCAACGAGAGAATAAATAAATATGCTATAATACAATTATATATTTATAAATTTCTACTCAAGGTTGGTAATTTTCTAATATAGGCGTATATTGTTATATAATTATAAGATCAGGAGAAGATATGAACGGAAATATTAATATCCTGTAAAATTTATAAAAATAAACTTATCTTTCTTATCCAGGACCCTCATGTATGTCGGATCACAAGCCCTAGTGTGACCCCAAAGTTATCAGCGAAGTGTTCTTTGTATTTTCAGCTGGGGGATGCAATATAAAACTACAGAATGGATCTCATCTTTCGTCCTGTGCAAGACTTGGTGTTTCAAACCCTAACAAACAGTATTTAAGATATACCTCTTTGTACAGGTTGTCCAGCAGGGGGCGTATAAGTAGGTTTGGATCTTCTTCAGCCTTGCAGTCGCAAGAGGTGTCTGCGCTCTCTGAAAGAATACCCATTTCTTCAGGTTGGTCTTGCATCGAGGGATGCCCACTCTTAGATGGTTGAGAGATCTCCATACAGGGAGGTTTGCACCAGGAGCTAGTTCTTCTTTTGATGATACGTCTTCAGGCAGTGAGGTCTTCCATGTTACAAGAAGAATTTCCTCTGGTGCTCCTTCCAGTGGCACAGTCCAAGTAAGGAAACTCCTGCGGGATTTAAGGTGGGATCTTTCTGTCTGATGAACGTACAGAGGAGCTGCATGGTGACCGATTACCTGTTGCATCGAGGTTGTCTGTTACCTGTCTCAAAAGATTATGAGTTTCTTTATCACTGGTAACATCCTCACCGTACAGTGCATAAAAGTATTTACAATCCGCTTCTAGGGAGCCTTTCTAATCACTCAACGCATTGCCTTCTGAAACGTCCCCTTAGAAAAATTACACACGACTGTGCTTAAGCTGACACACAATATTTTTAGAGCAACGTAATCTGACTTCCAAAAATCCCTACAAAAGAATGGCCCTGACTAACATTAACCTATACGTTTCACAAATCACTTACCTCACAAAAATCTTCGTTACTCAAGCTACTGCAATACAGCGAGCGCCACTACTGCAAGCTAAAGGCTGAAGGCACTAACTACTGATAGGCATAGTTAGCAAATGAAAGATTTTAATACAGTAAAAACAATGTATTTACCTTAATAGTCATAATATATATGTATCAGTTCGTGACACCAATTCTTACAAATTTCAAAACTCCGCCATCTCTCTCCCCATGTCCACCACTGCTGGCGGCTCACCTCCAACTGCGCAACGCTACGCGCTGTTAGTATCCAGCTGCCGCTGCCCAACACTACAATGGCAGACAACATTGCAAACCAGCCACAGACTGCACACGGCACAGCCAGTGATTTTCATACAGAGCGCTACGTGGCGGCGGCGTTAGCAATAAAAAAACCTAAACATCCTACTTACGTAGCCCCCATGCTCCCCACAAAAAAATTTACAAATTGTTTTCGGCAGTGGCCAATACAGATTTGAAATTTTTTTTCATAATTACAATAACAAAGAAATGAAATGCACACTCTTATCGATACAATGTTGGCCAAAAGCTAAAATTTTCTCACACTCAATAAAAACCATCCTGATCGTTCATCACAGTAAAATTGCTGTGTTTTCTTCAAAGTCTGAGCAATAAAAGAAATTGCACTCGGAAGTAGTGGATTTCTAAGCAGTCTTGAAGAAGTAGTGTTGTCCTTCCAATGAAAGACAGTGCTGACTCTTGACATGCAGACAGGTAATGGGCCACAGCAGAGTCAGTCGATGTTAAAAACTATCGGTAGGTAGGTCATCACAGAGCAGACCGACTGTAGTCCTGGTAGAGATTACTATTGGTGGGCCACCAGAGGTGCAGACCCACTGCAGTCCTTGTAGAAATAATGGTATTGGTGGGTCATCAAAGGTGTAGACCCACTGTAGTCCTTGTAGAGATGGCCAGCAGCCATCTGTTTGACTGTGCAGGTGCACAGTCACCATTGAAGTGTCTTGCGGATAATATAGCAAGTCCATAACCACCACTTGCGCACTCACAAAAATTGTTTTTGAAATGTCCTTAGAACCAGCAATGCTGTTATTCAGACCCTTACTGTATTATTAACACACGTGCAAACGCTATGAGTCCCTACATCTCACATATTGTCCATATACTATGACCAACAGAAATCTGTGCAGTGAAATGTAATTTACAAGTTACTTAATTTGATGAACTGGTGTCAATTACAATTTATAATATGAGAATACAATAACAAAGGTACAAAATACATCATTAAAGAACATAATAGTACAGATAACATTTGCAGTAATACAGGTTTTACAAAAGAATCGAAATAACAAATACATCAGTGTTACAAAAATTATGACATAAGTACATACATAAAAGATCAGTATAATTATTGAAACATCAATTTCACACATGAGCATTAAAACAGAACAGAATAAATAATGTCTAAACATCTTTACAAAGAAAATAACATATTATTAAATGCAAATTATATTTGAGGTTAACATTATTCCTCATCATAGTGAATGTAGCTTAGTATTAGAGGAGAAAAAATTCTATGAGACAGTACACAGAGACAGGAAGAAAATAAATACACAAGGGTACGCAAACACATAGTGGGGTAACACAAAAGGAAAGGACAGGGTCTGTTTTCAGGGTAACATTTGGTACTGCAGTCCAACCCAAAACTCCATACCATAGATCGTCACTCTTAGTTCAACATTTGCTCCAGGGAAAAAAATTCTTATCGAAGCATGCTTTCTGTATTCTGTTCACATCCTCTTTCAAAAATAGTTTTTATCCACTGTACACTACTTTTTTGGCCAAACCATTTTCTTATAGCTTCTCAATGCTTTTCTTCCAATTCATCATAGTTAGTTTCTTATATAGTTTACCCCCTCTTAAGCTAACTTAAACCTACTGAGCTCAGATGCTGAACTAAGGGACGAGGCAATGCAGCAGCACAAAACAATTAATACAAACAGCAATGACAAAAAAAATGCAAGTAAACATAGCGAGCAGCAATAAATCTAATAACTTATACCAAAACATGACAAACCCACAAGCAGAAAAAATAGTACACTAAAGACAACAATGCAGATAATGGAAAGTTATAATCACATCTTAATGACTATGTAATTAAAGTGGTGCACCACAAAAACTAATGCTACAACACATTACCAATTACTTGAAAAGAAAATCATATATACAGTTACTGTTATTAGTCGCTTCTTATTGCTCTTTCCATTCCAAGAGCTCCTTTTTCGAAGAATGTGGATCATAAAATAATTATTTAATAGATCTGTTGATAGAAAGTTCACATTAGCAAATACATTTAATTTTATTTTATAAAACCAATGCTCCAACACAGCTGGAAAACAGATATCAAATGAAATAAGCAATTATGTACAAAGCATAAAAATATCATTCAATAGCTATGTGGCATACCATAAGTCAGAAGAAAGTTCCCTCAACTCTCGTAGAAAGACACTTGTCATAATCAGATGTGCAGATGTAAGAATGTTTCCAAGAAATGAGCGTGTGGTATTTGCGGTGCATTCTGCAAAGAAATGTCAATAGCGAGGATAATGGCCTCCCTTTTTCTTTTCACCTGTGCCTCTGAAAGGCACACACTAATGGCTTGTTTCCCGGTGGTTGTCGCCCAGCTGGGTGCCCACGACGCATTACGTACAGGTGGTCACTGTCTTACTGAAATATTTACGACACCAGTTTCCGCTGCAGTGGCAGTCTCATACAAAAAATTTCACAGGTCAAGAACTTGCGTTACAAATCTGTAGAAACAAAATCCTCTTCATATAACAGTGTCCAAAAAAGTTCCGTCGGCATTGTAATACATTCACGCGTTTACATACATTTCATAACCCTTAAAGTACGATTCTTGGTTTCCAACCACCTTTTTCATAAACCAGAGTCCCTAACCACTACTCATTATTCCTCACATTATTCGTCGACACTTCTTCAATATTTCATCACAAAGATATGTAGCATAATCAAGGCAGGGTCGTCATATGAAACGTCCCCTTAGAAAAATTAGACACGACTGTGCTTAAGCTGACACACAATATTTTTAGCGCAACGTAATCTGACTTCCAAAAATCCCTACAAAAGAATGGCCCTGACTAACATTAACCTATACGTTTCACAAAACACTTACCTCACAAAAATCTTCGTTACTCAAGCTACTGCGATACAGCGAGCGCCACTACTGCCAGCTAAATAAAAGATTCAAACTACTGAAGGCACTAACTACTGATAGGCATAGTTAGCAAATGAAAGATTTTAATACAGAACAAACAATGTATTTACCTTAATAGTCATAATATATATATATATATATATATATATATATATATATATATATATATATATATATATATATCAGTTCGTGACACCAATTCTTACAAATTTCAAAACTCCGCCATCTCTCTCCTCACGTCCACCACTGCTGGCGGCTCACCTCCAACTGCGCAATGCTATGCGCTGTTAGCATCCAGCTGCCGCTGCCCAACACTACAATGGCAGACAACAATGCAAACCAGCCACAGACTGCACACGGCACAGCCAGTGATTTTCATACAGAGCGCTACGTGGCGGTGGCGTTACCGATAAAAAAGCTAAATATCCTACTTACACTTCCTCACTTGTACTTCTTTTGCTACTTGTTGATTTCTCCTTTTGTTGTGTGTTAGAAGATGGTACTAGGATGTTATTTCTTGCTCTATTTGGTTGATTACCTTAGCTCATACATTGAGATCAGACAGCTGTTGTGATTTTATGTTAAATTTTGTTCTAACCTTACTAATAGTTCCACCATTTCACACTTATGTTTGTACATCTTCCAAGGCAGTGAGGTGTAGCGCCGTATAACGATCCTGACTTGGAGGCTGTTAAGTGGGAGATGTGTCTCAGATGAGACAGATGGTGACGCGAGACTGGACGCGCACTTAGTTCATATATCAGCCGACAGAGGAAATATTAGATTGGGGACTGATTTAGTTTCGATTGTGCCCAGTAGAGTGCACTGAAGTAAGGCTTTTCATAAACTGCTCTAGTATTTTGTGTACGTAAAATGTTATAAATGTGTTTTAGCAGTATGAATGATGCTTGAGTGTGGATTAATGTTAATATGAAGATAATTGTTTAACGAGTTATGTAGTAGGATTTAGGGTGGGAACATTTCGAAGAAGTATGGGGTTGAACAAAGGGGATTTTTGTAGAATAGATTTGTAAAGTAAGTTTATGGTAAAGGGAAAGTTAATTCAGGTATAAACAACAATAGTAAATAACTTTATGCATAATAAAACTTCAGTATATTAGATAATTAAGTCGGTAAAATGTGCAGTAGTTAGGTTTACTATTTTGCCATTGATTATTGATGAAATACGCGGACTGACGCGGGAGAATGTTGTTTTGCTATTGGCTGTTGAGTAAACTGACCAATGGTAAAGCAATATTATTCACGCGTTTTTCTCTGCTGGTAGAGAAGAGTATTCTAGGGAGGAGTCAAAGCCTAACCATGAAACAGATCGTACGTGTGTAGTAGTAGTAGTAGTTCCGATGGTAACGTTAAGTTGCCGCATCCAGCAGTGTTTCATACATCAAAAGTGTTGGAAAGTGACGGCATAATTATTTCGATGTGTGTGTAGAAATTTCGGAATTTTTAAGTGAATTTTGTGACGAGAAAATACTTATATTCCACATGGCGTACTGAGCAGGTGCTGGCTAAAAATCTGTGACTACATTTGGCACCGACAGACTTAATATTTGGCGAGCATTATCAATCAAAAACAATCAGTATTTTTGTAGCTATTACGTTTTCGGGAAATGTAACACCATAAACTTGCTAACGTGAGTGAAAGGGATTGTGAGTGACTGTGTTAAGACTAGCACGGGCTTGGCAGTGATACTTGTTCACCTAAGTTTCAGAATGTATTAACTGAGGACAGAATTTCCAAACTTTCATTTTGTGTTTCTCCCGAAACGTAGATTAGTGACTTTAATTGCAGCCTGGTTCACGTCGAAGTACAGTAGGTTTCACTCTGCCTTCCTACTGATGATCTCCTGAGACAATGTTCACAGGTAGGTGCTGGTTCGTCGTAAAGAGACGGAAAGAACCGCGCCGTGGTGCATTGGTGCCGGGAAACACTAAAGCCGTAGTATTTTGTATCCGCGTTCGAGAGAAAGATTCTGATGGACTGAACAGTGACCGTTAGTGATATAATTTAGTGAGTCGGTACTAGCAGAAGTTTGAACGGATCCCGTTTGGAGTTGCTGGAGTTGCAAGAAAGAAGATGAATCGCAACGGCTGCAGTAGCGACTGAAGCGGGACGAAGCAGCAGATGGCATCTTAGCGGTGGCGGCGAGCAGTACAACGGGGCAGTGCGGTCAGCTTACACGATGAGGAGGGCCCAGAAACTGTCATAGCAGCCGCAAGGGGTCCGACTCGCACTTTCAACACGCCGAGGCTGCAGCATTTGACAAAAGATAAGTCAACTTTGTTACAACTGTTGTGTGTGTGTGCTGAAAGACTGAGAAATATGGCAAGTGATAAAGATTTTCTGAATACGCTGAAGGAGGAAGAACTTTCATTCAGTGTGAGTGCTTCACACACTGGCACACCTGAACAGAGAGAAGGAGTAGATGTTAAAATAAAAGGGGACGTTTTTGATGATATTTCTATGTTATTTACGGACAATGTAATTGAGTCGGCTTCAAGTATGTTTGTCAATATAACTAGTGGGGATACATCTACATCTAGATCTACATGATTACTCTGCAATTCACATTTAAGTGCTTGGCAGAGGCTTTATCGAACCACATTCATACTATCTCTCTACTATTCCACTCCCGAACAGCGCGTGGGAAAAACGAACACCTAAGCATTTCTGTTCGAGCTCTGATTTCTCTTATTTTATTTTGATGATCATTCCTACCTATGTAGGTTGGGCTCAACAAAATATTTTCCCATTCGGAAGAGAAAGTTGGTGACTGAAATTTCGTAAATAGATCTCGCCGCGACGAAAAACGTCTTTCCTATAATGACTTCAGTCCCAGCTCGCGTATCATATCTGCCACACTCTCTCCCCTATTACGTGATAATACAAAACGAGCTGCCCTATTTTTGCACCCTTCCGATGTCCTCCGTCAATCCCACCTGGTAAGGATCCCACACCGCGCAGCAATATTATAACAGAGGACGAACGAGTGTAGTGTAAGCTGTCTCTTTATTGGACTTGTTGCAACTTCTAAGTGATCTGCCAATGAAACGCAACCTTTGGTTCGCCTTCCCCACAATATTATCCATGAGGTCTTTCCAACTGAAGTTGTTCGTAATTTTGACACCAAGGTACTTAGTTGAATTGACAGCCTTGAGAATTGTACTATTTATCGAATAATCGAATTCCAACGGATTTCTTTTGGACCTCAATGTGGATCACCTCACACTTTTCGTTATTTAGCATCAACTGCCACCTGCCACACCATACAGCAATCTTTTCTAAATCGCTTTCAACTGATACTGGTCTTCGGATGACCTTACTAGACATTAAATTACTGCATCATCTGCGAACAACCTAAGAGAACTGCTCACATTGTCACCAAGGTCATTTATATAGATCAGGAACAGCAGAGGTCCCAGGACGCTGCCCTGGGGAACACCCGATATCACTTCAGTTTTACTCGATGATTTGCCATCTATTTCTACGAACTGTGACCTTCCTGACAGGAAATCACGAATCCAGTCGCACAACTGAGACGATACCCCATAGGCCCGCAGCTTGATTAGAAGTCGCTTGTGAGGAACGGTGTCAAAAGCTTTCCGGAAATCTAGAAATACGGAATCAACTTGAGATCCCCTGTCGATAGCGGCCATTACTTCATGCGAATAAAGAGTTAGCTGCGTTGCAGAACGATGTTTTCTTAAACCATGCTGATTACGTATCAACAGATCGTTCCCTTCGAGGTGATTCATAATATTTGAATACGGTATATACTTCAAAACCCTACTGCAAACCGACGTCAATGATATAGGTCTGTAGTTAGATGGATTACTCCTTCTACCCTTCTTAAAACTGGTGCGACCTGCGCAATTTTCCAATCTGTAGGTACGGATCTATCGGTGAGCGAGTGGTTGTATATGATTGCTAAGTAGGTAGCTGTTGTATCAGCGTAATCTGAAAGGAACCTAATCGGTATACAATCTGGGTCAGAAGACGTGCCCGTATCAAGCGATTTGAGTTGCTTCGCAACCCCTAAGGTATCTACTTCTAAGAAACTCATGCTAGCAGCTGTTGGTGTTTCAAATTCTGGAATAATCCATTCGTCTTCCCTGGTGAAGGAATTTCGGTAATCTGCGTTCAATAACTCCGCTTTAGCGGCACAGTCGTCGATAACAGTACCATCGGCACTGCGCAGCGAAGGTATTGACTGCGTCTTGCCGCTTGTGTACTTCACATACGACCAGAATTACTTCGGATTTTCTACCAAATTTCGAGACGATGTTTCGTTGTGGAACCTATTAAAGGCATCTCGCATTGAAGTCCGTGCCAAATTTCTCGCGTCTGTAAATTTTAGCCAATCTTCGGGATTTCGCGTTCTTCTGAACTTCGCATGCTTTTTCCGAGGTCTCTGAAACAGCGTTCGGACCTGTTTTGTGTACCACGAGGGATCAGTTCCATCTCTTACCAATTTATGAGGTATGAATCTCTCAGTTGCGGTTGCTACTATGAATTTGAGCCACATTTCGTCTACATTTGTATAGTCAGTTCGGAAGGAATGGAGATTGTCTCTTAGAAGGCTTCTAGTGACACTTTATCAGCTTTTTTTTTAATAAAATTATTTTGTATTTGTTTCTGGTGGGTTTGGAAGAAACGGTATTGAGCCTAGCTATAACGACCTTGTGATCACTAATCCCTGTATCAGTCATGATGCTCTCTGTTAGCTCTGGATTGTTTGTGGCTAAAGGGTCAAGTGTGTTTTCGCAACCATTTACAATTCGCGTGGGTTCGTGGACTAACTGCTCGAAATAATTTTCGGAGAAAGCATTTAGGACAATCTCCGAACATGTTTTCAACCTACCACCGGCTCTGAACAAGTATTTTTGCCAACATACCGAAGGAAGGTTGACGTCTCCACCAACTATAACCGTATGAGTGGGGTATCTATTTGTTACGAGACTCAAATTTTCTCTGAACTGTTCAGCAACTATATCATCGGAGTCTCGGGGCTGTAGAAGGAGCCAATTATTAACTTAGTTCGGCTGTTACGTATAACCTCCATCCATACCAATTTGCACGGAGAATCTACTTTGATAATACTAATCCAAAACGTGACATCAAGCATGAACTCAGTAACGATCAGGTGTGTGATGATAAGTGTTGGGAATGTTACTGAATCAAATGTATCAAATGTGGATACCAAATTTGGTGTAGTGCTGGTGGAATAACATAAACAAGAAACAGTGATGCCAAAAGTTGAACTAGGAAGTATGCAGGAAATGTTAGCCGCTTTAATGGGCTCTATACAAGGAAAAACTGAAAAAAAGTATTAGTAAACTTTACAGTGGTTTTAATGAAAAAATTAGTAAACTTGACAGTAGTTTTAAGGAAAAAATTAGTAAACTTGACACTGGTTTTAGTGAAAAAATTTGTGAACTTAATAGTGGGTTTAATGAAAAACTTGAAAAACAGATTGCTGTTTTGAAAGAAATGTGGGAAAATGGATGAAAGTCATTAGAAAATAGATGACAAAATTTCTCGAGTTGAGAATAATTGCAAAAGATCTGTTAGCATTGTGAGAGGTGAAGTATCAGAGGATTTGAAAAGAGTTGCTATTGGAAGCAAACAAAGCGTAGATGAAATTAAAGAATGTATACAAAAAGTACAGATTAAAATAGCGGCTGTAGAATCTGTATATGAAACTGATCACAAAGTGTTACCCCGTAAAATCAGTTATGAATCTGACAAATGTATGAATGAAGTAAAAACTGTGTCAGAATGAGTGAATGAGCCTTAAAAGAAATGTTCTTCAGATAACTAACCAAGTAGGAGAGGTGAAAAGTAGGTTGGATGAGCATGACAGTAGACTATGCAAAGTTGAAACTAACCTCAAACATGGAATTAACAGTAGTGGGTGTAGTTTTGTGGTAGAATCATATGAATTTTTTTTGTCACTAACAGAAAGTGTTTACATTTTGATCCAACAGGAAATGCGCATCCAATAGATACTTGGAATGATTTTGAAGGTGTGTTACCTAGTTTGTAGTCAGACAAACAAAAAATAGGTTTCATTACGTCAAAATTCTTAGAAGAGGCCAGAACTTGGAGGGTTATTGCTACTGAACAGTACGTTACTTTGGATAAATTTAAAGAGGCCTTTTTGAAATAATATTGATGTAAGCAAAAACAGATGGAGTTATTAAATAGCTTCTGGGCTGGGGAAAAGTTAAATCCCAGAAGAGAAAGTGTAAAAAAGTTCGCGTAAAAGTGGATGAGAAATTTGTCATACTTGAACAACAAAATCGATCCAGAGCAAATCGTTATGGGCTTGGAAGGTAAAATGCCTATGCACTGACGGAATAAATTTATTGCAACGCCGAGAGGTGATGTACATAAGTTCATTAGTTATTTGTAGAGGGTTGAGAAGTTATTGCATGAGGAGGAACTTGCAGATCGTATTGTCAGACCACCAAATGATGCAGGACCACGGCATAAAGTAAACATTAACAGAATTGGAGTGTATCGTGGAAATGGCAGGGGAAGAGGTGCCGGGAAGTGGCGCTATCCCGCAAATGATAGGCGAAGTAATGGGCAACAGGTGCACGATTATCGATCGTATTCTCCAGTGCGAGAGAATGATGTTGCACAAAGGCAACAGCAGAGAGGGGCAAACATAATAAAGGATACTGAATTACAGAATCCGTCTGTGAAAGACGGGATGTTTTAATTTGAGCCCGCTAGCAAAACATTTTATATGTGTTAATAGTAACCAGACAGGGACTGTAAGGGAGGAACATGAGAAGGCAGTAGCAACAGAAGAAACGAGCTACGTAAAAATCTGTACGTTGAATGGAGATATAGAGGATTTTTTGGATAGACATAAACGAGATAAGCACTGCATTGCAGACGAGAGGGATGGTGTATTAGCGGAATATGTGACAGAATCCGACTGCAAGAAAGTGGTTAGCAACCAATCTGAAGTCAGGTCATATTCTGTGGAAGAAGAAAGTACAGAGGCTGTAGAATTACAGGAAATTTATGGCGCCAGTGTGGAGGAAATATTAGTGTCTATAAATGACGACATTTGTGAGGTTATTAGGGAGAAACAAGAGGATGGTGGCCAAAGTGGGGATCGACCAGTTAATAGTGTAGAAAGGGAAGAGAGAGAGAGGTTATAAAGGAGAAAGGAGAATAGCGAAGCGTCAGAAGCGACTTTTGAGTTGTCCCTAGTAGATACAATACTTAGTATGGGGGAAAAAGTGGTGAATGTGATTCTGCAAAAATCTGTGTAATTTCCGGAAACAGGCAAGGTTTCGATAGAAGAGAGGTTGTGAACGACTTGTTGGAGAAGGGTGCTGATGCTAGCAAGGAAAGGAAAGTACTGAGTCAACCAATAATTAGTCAGCAGGTGTGTGATGAAGAGGTACAGTGTTTAGCAGATACATGTAGTGATTTATGTGCTGTTAGTAAAGGTTGGTTCGAATCATTGCAAAAAGAGAATGAACTTGTAATTATGCCAGTAATGGGGGTACAGATTATTGTAGCTACTGGAAAAGTGAAAAAACATGTTAGACATGAAGTTCTGTTGCCAGTAAAAATAAATGGGGTGGAAGTAATCCATAACTTCCTTATAATTCCTGATCTGTTTATAAAAATGTTGATTGGTGTAGATGTCTTTAACCATTACAAAGGGAGATTAAATTTTAAAGAAAGCGAGATAAGTTTTAAATAAATGGGCAAGATGTGGTTGTGCCATTTTTTCGAAAAGACTATGTGATCGATGAAGAAGTAGCCAGTATACCAGTTAGGTATTAGAGAATGACAGAGGATTTGGGTAACTACAATGAGTATGGAGTTGATGTGGGGGTGGACTTTGAGGAAGATGTGAGCTCAAAGGGCATTGCAACCTATGCAATGCTAGGTGTTTGACGAACAACAGATGCTTAAGTTTCTGGCAGTGATATTTCATTTTCTTTCCATATTGCCAGTCTTCCTCTTCTAAACATTCTGAGCTGAATCTATCTTCTGTAATATTCTTCTCTATCAGGGAAGGTGGCTTTGTAGGTGTAAGATGGAGTTATGGGATTAAGATTTAGTAAGTTTCGTGGTGAAAGAGATGGGGGTCAGTTTGTGATTGAAGGCTGAGTGACATGTACAACACTTTCCAGACATGCAAAAGGGCATTTTGAAATTTTTAACGAAGTGCTATTGGCATTGTGCTTTCGCTTCGTTGGTTAGTAGCAAAGCTATAGACTACCTTTGTACAGATAGGTGAGCTATTATCTGTCAGAATGTACGACGTAAGTTTGTTACTTTCAGCTAACGAAGCGAAAGCAGACAGCCAAAAGAACATTACTGTTGTTGTTGTTGTGGTCTTCAGTCCAGGGACTGGTTTGATGCAACTCTCCATGCTACTCTATCCTTTGCAAGCATCTTCATCTCTCAGTACCTACTGCAACGTACATCCTTCTGAATCTACTTAGTGTATTCATCTCTTGGTCTCCCTCTACGACTTTGACCTTCCACGCTGCCCTCCAGTACTAAATTGGTGATCCCTTGATGCCTCAGAATATGTCCTACCAAACGATCCCTTCTTCTAGTCAATTTCTGCCACAAATTTCTCTTCTCTCCAATTCTATTCAATACCTCCTCGTCAGTTACGTGATCTATCCATTTAATCTACAGCATTCTTCTGTAGCACCACATTTCGTAAGCTTCTGTTCTCTTCTTGTCTAAACTATTTTTCGTCCACGTTTCACTTCCATAACTGGCTACATTCCATACAAATACTTTCAGAAGCGACTTCCTGACACTTAAATCTAAACTCGATGTTAATAAATTTCTCTTCTTCAGAAACGCTTTCCTTACCATTGCCAGTCTACATTTTACATCATCTCTACTTCCACCATCATCAGTTATTTTGCTCCCCAAATAGTAAAACTCATTTACTACTTTAAGTGTGTCATTACTACAAACTCCAAAATATCCTTTTATATGTGAGAAAAATGTTCTTCCATATAACAATCTCACTCGTAAACTATTAAAAATGTCGGCAGTAGTGAGTTTCGAACGTCTAATTCCTTGAAGAACTACCTATCTGACCACGGCAGATGAACACCAAATATTATTCTTAAGGTTCTCGTTTTTGCAGTCATTGCTTCCTATCTGAGTGATGAGTTACCCCAGGAAATTATTGCACCAGACACAAATGAATTCAAATATACAAAATATGTCAGGATGTTACAATGTGTTAATTATAACTTTCTGAAGAAGGGCATTGGGTACATGAAATCGGAAAGAGAATAAAATTTCTTTTTTGCAGCTGCCTGCTGATTGTTTCAACAAATAGAAATACAGTTGCTGATGATGGATGAAACACCTATTACTATTGTCTGCACATGTACCAACTCTGCTTCATGAGTAAGCAAGTGAAAGATCATTTTCATATATGAGGGTTGCTCGGAAAGAAAGGCACGATCGCTCTCGAAATGGAAACCACAGTGAAAACCAAAAGTGTTTTCTTTGCACACTTAGCTACACATTCCAGATATTTCTGTACACAGTCGCCGCTCCGACTTAGTCGGAGTGTTATACCAAGTTTCCAACACCATCGTAATAGAAGGCAGCCGCCTGTGCTTTCCGATAATTCTCTACACTGGGCTACTGAGCTAGCCCGTGCCCAAGTGTTGTCTTCCTATCCAGCGTTTCTTGCGAACAGAAATGATACTCAGGACGAGCCAATTAGGGCTGTGTTGTGGGTGACCGGACACTTCCCATCGAAAAGGCTGCAGGAGCGTCTTCACTGTCCCTGCAGAGTGCAGATATGCATTTACATGAAGAAGGAAGAGCTTGGCTGTTGTGTTAGGCGGGCTGCATTCATTAAGGCGAAGCCTCTCAAAGGGCCCTCCTACTTGGCGGGAGACATCGTTGTTCTAGGCACCTTCACTCGCTCACAGTGCGCTCACAACTGAAAAGAGCGTCTTGATGCGATCGACCGGGATACTAGAGACACTGCCCAAAAATATGTGGAAAGCCTCGTCGGATTTTCAAAGTGGTTTTCATTTTGCGACCGATCGTTCCTCACTTTCCGAATAGCCCTCGTACACTGGTGGAACAAAGCCGCAGCACCAAGAAGCAGTTGTGCGACATGAATGAAAGTTGATAGGCGTGTTTCTACATCTAAAAGATGAAGTGTGTTCAGATTCCGCGTCAACTGCATAAGAGTGGTGATACTACCGCCATGTAAGAATGCACATCAGGTTTGCTTTAAATATACGCAGTAATGGCTGGAAGCGTTAGTTGAGATTGATCGCGATTGGTTACTATTAGCCAAGAATGCCTTAAAGGTGACAAAGACGCCATTATCAACACCTCACTTAATTTAAACGAAGTCATGTAATAAGGCTACAAAAAGGTGGATTTTCCTTGATGAAAACAACAGGAATGTAGTCACTGTACAGCGGACATTACGAGAATGTACAGTCGCAAGACGACCGATCTCCTGATGACCAGGTGCACTACCAAGAGAGTGTATGAAGGCTGTTTAGGTTTTTATGTTGGTAACGCCACGTAGGGCTCTGTATGAAAATCGCTGGCTGTGCTGTGTGCAGTCCGTGGCTGGGTGGCATTGTTGTAATATTCGCTATTGTAGTGTTGGGCTGTTGGCTGTTAACAGCGCGTAGCGTTGCTCAGTTGGAGGTGAGCCGCCAGCAGTGGTGGATGTGGGGAGAGAAATGACGGAGTTTTGCGAGCGGATGATCTGGACGTGTGTCCATCAGAGACAGTACATTTGTAAGACTAGATGTCATGAACTGCTATATATATTATGACCTTTGAACACTATTAAGGTAAATACATTGTTTGTTCTCTATCAAAACCTTTCATTTTCTTACTATGCCTGTAAGTAGTTTAGGCCTTCAGTAGTTTGAACCTTTTATTTAGCTGGCAGTAGTGGCGCTCGCTGTATTCCAGAAGTTCGAGTAACGAAGATTTTTGTTAGGTAAGTGATTTGTGAAAGCTATAGGTTAATGTCAGTCAGGGCCATTCTTTTGTAGGGATTATTGAAAGTCACATTGCGTTGCGCTAAAAATATTGTGTGTCAGTTTAAGCACTATGTATATTTTTTCTAAGGGGACGTTTCATAACAGAAGAGCATAGTGTTGGGCGTGTGGTTCTGGCACATCGTTCTGCATCTGTAACAGCAATCTGAGCAGCAGTGGTCACCACTGTGATATAACTAACTATTGCAAATAGCTTACGTCAAGGACACCTTCGAGCCGGACGCCTTGTAGCGTGCACTCCACTAACCCCAAAGCACCGCCATTTCCGACTTCAGTAGTGTCAAGGGAGAGCTCATCAGAGGGCATGGTGCAGGTCTGTTATGCTTTATCATGAATGCTGTTGCTGCCCCGGTGTCAATGATGGCCGTGTATTGGTAAGAAGGATTCCAGTTGAGGGTCTGGACCACACACCTGGAATTGTGGTGTGGAGTGCTATTTCGTACAACGGCAGTAAAACAGCCACTCATCTTGACAGAAAATTAGTATGTGAATCTGGCCATTCGACCTATTGAGGTGCCATTCATGAACCGCATTATATAGGGTGTTTTCCAGAAGGTTAACGCTCGCCCTGTCAACATGTTGCCTTGGCTTGTTCGATCACCAGATCTGTCCCCAATCGAGAACGTATGGGACATAATCGGACAACAACTTCAGCGTCATCCACCTCCTTCGCTGTCAGCAACTCTGACTGCCACGCAGGAGGCCCAGGTTCGAATCACAAGGGGGAGAAAATTTATCTGCTAGGGGACTGGGTTCAAAATGGTTCAAATGGCTCTGAGCACTATGGGACTTAACTTCTGAGGTGATCAGTCCCTTAGAACCCGGAACTACTTAAACCTAACTATCCTAAGAACATCACACACACCCATGCCCGAGGCAGGATTCGAACCTGCGACCGTAGCGGTCGCGTGGTTCCAGACTGTAGCGCCTAGAAACACTCTGCCACTCCGTCCAGCAGGGGTATGGATGTTGTGTCTTCCTCATCACAATTTCATCATCATTGGTATGCCAGTCGCCCAGGAACTCTGAGGCTCAGTTGGGTGCTGTCGTCCATCAATGCCACATGATCATTTCATCCACAATGAGCACGGACCAGGTGCCATATGAATCGAATTCCATGTCACAAAGTGACATCCGGCACATGCACAACACAATGCATGCATTTTCGCATGTTTTCATTCAACATTCTGATGGGTACATCAGTTATCAATGTACACTCCTGGAAATTGAAATAAGAACACCGTGAATTCATTGTCCCAGGAAGGGGAAACTTTATTGACACATTCCTGGGGTCAGATACATCACATGATCACACTGACAGAACCACAGGCACATAGACACAGGCAACAGAGCATGCACAGTGTCGGCGCTAGTACAGTGTATATCCACCTTTCGCAGCAATGCAGGTCGCTATTCTCCCATGAAGACGATCGTAGAGATGCTGGAAGTAGTCTTGTGGAACGGCTTGCCATGCCATTTCCACATGGCGCCTCAGTTGGACCAGCGTTCGTGCTGGACGTGCAGACCGCGTGAGACGACGCTTCATCCAGTCCCAAACATGCTCAATGGGGGACAGATCCGGAGATCTTGCTGGCCAGGGTAGTTGACTTACACCTTCGAGAGCACGTTGGGTGGCACGGGATACATGCGGACGTGCATTGTCCTGTTGGAACAGCAAGTTCCCCTGCCGGTCTAGGAATGGTAGAACGATGGGTTCGATGACGGTTTGGATGTACCGTCCACTATTCAGTGTCCCCTCGACGATCACCAGAGGTGTACGGCCAGTGTAGGAGATCGCTCCCCACACCATGATGCCGGGTGTTGGCCCTGTGTGCCTTGGTCGTATGCAGACCTGATTGTGACGCTCACCTGCACGGCGCCAAACACGCATACGACCATCATTGGCACCAAGGCAGAAGCGACTCTCATCGCTGAAGACGACACGTCTCCATTTGTCCCTCCATTCACGCCTGTCGCGACACCACTGGAGGCGGGCTGCACGATGTTGGGGCGTGAGCGGAAGACGGCCTAACGGTGCGCGGGACCGTAGCCCAGCTTCATGGAGACGGTTGCGAATGGTCCTCGCCGATACCCCAGGAGCAACAGTGTCCCTAATTTGCTGGGAAGTGGCGGTGCGGTCCCCTACGGCACTGCGTAGTATCCTACGGTCTTGGCGTGCACCCGTGCGTCGCTGCGATCCGGTCCCAGGTCGACGGGCACGTGCACCTTCCGCCAACCACTGGCGACAACATCGATGTACTGTGGAGGCCTCACACCCCACGTGTTGAGCAATTCGGCGGTACGTCCACCCGGCCTCCCGCATGGCCACTATACGCCCTCGCTCAATGTCCGTCAACTGCACATACGGTTCACGTCCACGCTGTCGCGGCATGCTACCAGTGTTAAAGACTGCGATGGAGCTCCGTACGCCACGGCAAACTGGCTGACACTGACAGCGGCGGTGCACAAATGCTGCGCAGCTAGCGCCATTCGACGGCCAACACCGCGGTTCCTGGTGTGTCCGCTGTGCCGTGCGTGTGATCATTGCTTGTACAGCCCTCTCGCAGTGTCCGGAGCAAGTATGGTGGGTCTGACACGCTGGTGTCAATGTGTTCTCTTTTCCATTTCCAGGAGTGTATTTGCATTTCACATCTGCAGTGGATTATGTCGCACAAACGTTTTGTGTGATCTTGCAATGTTAATTACTTGAATATGTTACCTAGACAAATGTGTTATTGAAGTTCCATTTCTTTGCAGTAATTATTTTTTTTGGTGTTGCCATTTTTTTCTATCAGTTTATAAGGAATAAGAGTGGACCTAAACTGAAGCTTTTTTGACATTCTTCGTGATTTCTGCACACTGACTAAATTTAATCCACCTCCAACATTGTTTGAATTTTTCAACACAAATTTTAGCAGTGTGTTTGTTACTCAAGGTGGTCAGAAACAGTTTCTCATAGCAGTTACTACTCAGTGCAACCTACCGTGCAACATCGTTACAAACTTGTCAGACTATTACTGATCACCCCATACGTGATTCAAACCAGTTTTGTGTAGAGTAAAGACTTCCATACAACAAGTTTTTTTTTAAAGAGCGCAACGTGATCTGTGCAATAAAACACTGTGGAAAGATCACAGATGACACCACGGCCGTTATTTCATTGTTTATGTAAAAACAGAAATCTCAGTCAACAAGCCCCCACGGAATCCAAATTGTGATATGATAAGTAAACAGTTTCTCCTTAGATGTGAGACCCCTGTTGAGAACATTACTTTCTCGAATGCTTAGGACAAGACCCCTGTACAAAAATGGGGAGAGCAAATATTTAAGCCTTTCTCATGAAGAAGTTTAACACTTGCACGTTCTAATATGTATGGAGAAATTCTTTTCGCCCGTGAGGCATTACATATGTATTAGTGACAATATTATTTATTACGTCAGAATTGCTTTTCAGAATTCTGTCTAAAATTCCATCAATACACTTGAGCTTCAGTTTTCTTTTTTCTGATTTTTAGGATTCTTTTAATTTTCGTGAAGGATGTCGCTCCTACTTCTGGGGTAAATCTAGTGTGGGTCCCTGGCCACTGAGGGATCTGTGGCAAATAACAAGCCGATGGATTGGCTGGGATGTTGGCAACAACTCCATTTATTGGACCGGAAAACATCCTGACAACCGCCAAGACTATGATCAAATTGGAACTGTCAGGAAACAGCACGTAGGATATTGGACCAAGGTGCATAAACAAGAATATGGTAAGGTAATGATGCCCAAGCCATGTTTTTAAAGAAGCTCTGTAATTCTGGGATTGAACAGGAAAGAGATCAAACTCGTGATTGGACTGATGACCGGCTACGTAAATTTCAAAAACACCCACACACAATGGGTATAACGGAAGAGGACCTTAAATGTAGGATCTGTGATGAGGGTGAAGAAACTGCATCACACCTAATCTTCGAATGCATGGCATTGGAGAGTAAAAGATACAGAATCTTCGGGAGAACTAGACCTGAAGAAATTGTGTCTAACAAAATACTGGTAGAGGGACTCCTTGCACTATTTAAGGGTACTGGTTGGCTTTACTAGATATACAGGGAGCGATACAGCACAATGAACCTAGTTTCGGTGCGGGCAGTGGCGGGTCAGACCTAAACTGTTTTAGCTTCTCTGCTAAAATCAATTAATCAATCAATCAATCACTGGACATGAGGTGGACATAAACACGAGAACAACAAATTGATCCTGTTTATGGCCAGTATTCCTGTTGGAAAGATATGACGACGAGAATAAACTCTTTGATTAGCCGTAGAGCAACTAATAAAGACTGAGGGAGGTAGTGCATTGGTTAGCACACTGGACTCTCATCCGGGAGGACGATGGTTCAATCCTGCGTCCGACCATCCTGATTTACGTTTTCCGTGATTTCCATAAATATCTGCAGGCAAATGCTGGGATGGTTCCTTAGAAAGGCCACGGCCGACTTCCTTCCCTAATCCAATGAGATTGATGATCTTTCTGTTTGGTCTGTTCCCCTAAACAACCACAACTCAACTAATAAAATGTATCAAGTATACCTACTTATAAAATTATCATGAGCTACTGCTACGTCACTCACATTCCGGGGAATGTATCAGAGACCACATACGAAAGCTCTTACGCACTTTGATATAGAACAAGATCTGAGAACATGTAGATGTTTCATGTAGCTGGACTCAGGTAACCGATGTAACTCGACAGAACTAAAGTACGACGATACAGGTGGGTCTTCCCTTGTTGCAGAATGGTTAATGTGAATAGATACTATTCATGTGCATTTAGCAAGCGTATTGTTATTCACCAAAAAATTCTCTAATGAAATTATCTCCTTTTGAGAATTTTCTGGGAATGTGTATAATGAGTTCGAGAATTATATAGATATATTTCTCTAAGTCATACCGGGAGCAACAGTGACCTTCTACAACAGAAAAGTATAGATCACAAATTGTGTCTACTTTTCTGGTATCTGGTTTCACACATAGAACCAGTATAAGTGTTCACCGGTGACGGGTGGAGTTGATGCACGAAATTGTATGTGCTACGATGCACCTTTGATCAACTGCTTAGTTGGCTTATCAAGTCGAGCACAGTTCATTTAATACAAAAATTTAACTAAGAGAAAGGTTTGTGTACTCTTAATGCCACATTTGATAAATTATGTGCAAGAGAAACTATGAAACGTATTTATTAGCAATTTTGGGATGTCTTACAAAAGAAAAACCGATTCTTTATTGTGAAAGAATCGTTAAACCATCATTTCTGCAGTAACGAAATAGTAATAAATGAAGTA
Organism: Schistocerca gregaria; assembly: GCF_023897955.1. Taxonomy (NCBI): domain Eukaryota; kingdom Metazoa; phylum Arthropoda; class Insecta; order Orthoptera; family Acrididae; genus Schistocerca; species Schistocerca gregaria. Next base: position 795,004,389 of record NC_064920.1, read on the forward strand.
GCCGGTGTCTCTTTCTGACAAACTGCTGAGCCAATTTTACACGATCATAATGATACTGCCACTGTTTTAGGGGTCGAAATTGTACTCTCCTTACTGGTTCCTTTGGAAATGCTAAGAGTATAATAATCTACTAGAGGAATAGTTTTCAAAGTAAAGACATGGAAGCGTTACTTACTGGAAACCATCGAGAACGAGATGGAGGTCAAGCGGTAGCTGTTGATCGATATATCGATTTTCGTCAAAATACTGAACAAAGTGAATTGACTTCAAAAACAGTACATGAAAACTTATGAGGATATCTTCTGTAAAAACTCTGCCTTTATAACCCGTGTCGATATATTTTGACTTTTCTTCGTATAATGGGATGCAATATTGTTGATTCGCGTCCAGAATATAAAAAGGATACGAAGTATTCTGTTTTTAAGTGACTGACATATAATATCTGACTTCATCGACTCCCTGTTCGTCTAATTATACACGGTAATTTAATTTAAATTTTTTGCATTAAAATATTTTTCTGTAGTTTCTACCCCACGGATTTCCCAGTCCTGCATCGAGTGGAAATGTCACAGAGTGCGACAGAGGTAGGTCTCTCAATGAGTAATATTTACCCCATCGCATGGCGTATTTTCTAGGCCTCTACACCCAGCCACTACGCTGGTCTTTCTTTGGGAAAGGACGAATGAAAGAGGGAAACCTAATTAGAACAGAGAGTGATGGCGTAGAAGTGGAGTGTTAGCTCTTCAGACGGTTGCCTGATGGGGGAAATTGTGGCAAACTTTGCCGGTGTAGTCGTGAGAGTTAATGGCTAAAGTTTCAGAACGACTGATCTGCGGTTCTCACAAACCAGGATCGGAAACTGCTACCCAGGTGATGGAAGCGTACCGGGCTGCGAGCGCAAAAGTAATTCAGAAGCAATCCGCTGGAGCGACATTCCAGACCAGAGCTTTTTGGTCGTAATCTTATTGAGATATTAGATGAAATTACTGATGACTGGAGCCCTGTAACGACAAAACTTTATTGCTGTAAGTAACGAAGAAAAGAAAGCGCATTACAATATTTATATAGTCGCAGTGACATTTTTGAATGTTTACTAGAACTACTATTGTACAAGCTTTAAATAAATGTGCTGCAACTTATTTTAGCACAACGACAGTTTCCTCGGTGTCAGATACGATAAAAGTACGTTCCATATACCCACAGAAAGATAACAGGGAAGAGGAGAAATATTGATAAAATATTTGTAAACAGTCACGTTGGAGGTACCTAAATAGTTAAATCGGTGTAAGTAAATTTACTTAATGCCAGAGAAGTAACAACATCACATAACCTTGTAATTTGTAATCTCGTACTTGAAGTCAGTTACTGGAACACAATGTATCTCAGAACTACACATTCTGACAACTACGTAGTCTGATGGAAATTAATGTTTAGAAAATCTCTTATCCTAACTCAATACTTCAGAGTTAAAGTTCATTTTACAGGGAAGTGGAGAATATGCCCTGGAAACTACTGTACTTTATTGCTTATAAAAGTTCACAACATATTTAACACAATGAGGAGAATGGTAGCCTTAACTGTCAGTTAACGATTACTATTGCATCGAAAATACACTTTACGTTATATAAAGTTATACGATTCAAATACAAAACGTTTGAGTTCTTATATGTGTGAGGTCATAGCGGAAGAACGGACTGACGTACGTCCATAATTTGCGAACACCTGATAATCTGCTAAAAAGGTCAACAGTAGGCTTCGGACTAACTTCCAAATATCAAAGATTATTTATATCATTTAATACGGGTTTTCAGCAAAGCTTTATGTGTGTGAATATTTTTAATATGGGTAACAAACTGAACTATATTTACTACGTAAGTTGGACGGTTCAGGCAACGTCTTGATGCGGCATATCTTATGCAGCTTATGCAGTTTATTGTCAAACACTGATGTTCCCACTTTATAGAGTGGATCAGGCAACGTCTTGATAAGGCATATCTTATGCAACTTATGCAGTTTATTGTCAAACACTGATGCTCCCGCTTTATAGAGCAGATTGGTGTGTGTGATACGTTTTTCTTACGAGTCGGAAATGAAATAACTTAACACAATTTCGTGCCATGGGGCTTCAAAAGCGAATGGCTTAACTCTCACAAATGAAGTTCAAAAATTGGCTCTGAGCACTATGGGACTTAACATCTAAGATCATCAGTCCCCTAGAACTTAGAACTACTTAAACCTAACTAACCTAAAGACATCACACACATCCATGCCCGAGGCGGGATTCGAACCTGCGACCGTAGTAGTCCCGCGGTTCCGGACTGCAGCACCTAGAACCGCACGACCACCGCGACGGCCAAATGAAGTATTTATAAGCATTATAGGTAACCATAGTGTGTTTCATGAACACCAATAAGTAATACATATATCGATAAAACATCATACAACTTCTGTCACTTGCGTGTTATCAACTGAAACGATCTGCAGTAGAACGAGACTGCCTAAATGGCGCGGCGCCGGACCCTGGCAATGCTACCGAGTTGCCGTGCTTGCTCCACCCTGCCAGCAGGCATCCCGCAACGCGCAGCTCTTCCGGACCACACCCTGAAGGGCTGCATACACTGCTTTGAAACCCCACCCACACGTGCTCAAGCGACAACGCACCGACATTGTTTTATACTTTACAAGGTAGTGTGGCTGACATTTGCACACTTATCGCCTGCTGCGCATTGTCCGTCGTGTGCGTTTGTTTCCTGACAACAATAGCAGCAATTTCTTTTTTTTGTGACTAAAAGCCTTAGATTCACTGCGTCCGGTGATTGTGGAGAAATAGTTATTGCATTGTGGATAACAGGCTTTGTTCTCACGTTTTCAGTAAAACAAAATAAAATACAGCAAACGGACGCGAAGAAAAGTTCCAGCGTCCCTTGTCATCCATGGCTGGATTTTGCGTTCCTACATGACGGGAACACAAAACTAAAAAATTCCTTATTTCTTTGTGCTCTATAGGAGGCGTTTAGAGAGTTTAATGTTCAAATCATTACGTTACATATAGATAATTAACATTTTCTTTGACTGTGTTGATAGTCCATCCACATATATATATATATATATATATATATATATATATATATATATATATATATATATATATATATATGTGTGTGTGTGTGTGTGTGTGTGTGTGAGAGGGAGAGGAAGAGGGTGAGGGAGAGGGAGGGAGCGAGAGAGGTGGAGCGTCGAAGACCAGGTAAGAGAAGAGAAATATCGTCTCGAGAAGCTATATTAACGTCTTAGTTTCATTTTGCGGTGCGTGACACAAGGTATCGCCCATAGATAAAGTGCACGTGTGCACGTATATCCAGTACTACAATGTTTCATTCACATTAAGAATGTTTTCACTGTTATGCAGGTAATTTTGCTTGGAATGGTCCCCAGTTGCAGTTAGTGTACAACGGCGATGTGGCACAAGCAGTAAATAACTACCATATATTTTGGTCATACCGGAAATGAAACACAAGTGTCATGACAGATTTCTATCAATATACCTGATGGGGTTCACAGATTTAAAAAAAAAAAAGAAATTATATCAGAACAAAGGTTCTTAAGTTCTCTCTTTGATAACAACTGTACATGTACCAGAGAACCTTATAAGAAATAGACTGTACTCAAATTCAGTGCCTAATTTGTGTAGTGGCATAGTGTCTCCGATGCGATCCTCAGAATCCACAATTCGGTTCCCGGAGCCAATGCCGGCCGGAGTGGCCGTGCGGTTCTAGGTACTACAGTCAGGAACCGACAGATTCGAATCCTGCATCGGGTATGTCCTTAGGCTAGTTAGGTTTAACTAGTTCTAAGTTCTAGGGGACTGATGACCACAGAAGTTAAGTCCCATAGTGCTCAGAGCCATTTGAACCATTTTTGTTCCAGGAGGAGTCCTATGTACACAATAGGACGTCGAGTCGGTAGGAAGTAACCATCTCTCCTGCAGGCATTTCATCAGGTGGAGTCCTGCAAGGAAACGAAAAAATATACTCAGGGAACAAAAGAGTTTAAATTACAGGGGATTCCGGGGGAGTAGAACAACGTTGCAAACCCTGTCGTGTCATCCTGATTAAATTTTCCACAAAACGCTTAAAATAAAAGTCAGGGCTGTTCCTTTGATAAGAAATCACATCCTTCCCCATATTCCCCATTCTCCCCCATTACGACAGTGTGCTCCGTGTCTAATGACCTCCTCGTTCGAAAACTATTGATAAATCTAGTGGAACGTTATTTACTCAACAAAGGAGAAAACTGAAAGAGTTAAGAAGTTACCACGTGCTGATTGTCACAATATTAAAAACAATGATAAATCTTCTCGTTTTGAATGTAGATACCATACGCCAACAGTATCAAAGTGTAAATCGGAAGCTGTGCGCACGGTTTCACACAAAGGGTACTGTAACGAGATGTGAGAAAGAACAACACGAGACAATACACATGATTCGACACAAAAATTAAATTACCTTTTGATAATTTTATTCATTATACTAAGTAATAAATATACAAACAAATAACACATAATGTAATCCGAAAAAAGAGGTATGTTTTTCCATAGTAGAAACGAATGTAAAAACTCTGAGCATTAACTTGAACTATACAATAACGTCACTGTAGCAGTCGAATTACATTGTATAGAATCTGCAGAGGGCGGAACAGATTCATTCGTATCTCAACACAATCTTCTGCGAGTCAACAGAAAAACAAAAATTCTACTTTAAATTGCGTTTTATAGGTGTTAGGTCTCCGTTCAAGACATAATACTGCGACTGAGGTTTTGTCTGCCAATGGCAGAGATATCGTCAGATTCTGTAAATAGGCACTTGAACAATTTCATCAAGCTAAGCTGTTTACACGTTAAGTTCTGGACCCGTCGTCATCAGGTTTGTGATTTTCTTGGGAAGTATACAATATTCTGCACATTCAGTTGAGTGTATATAAGAGCTAACGAAGGAAACATTGATATCCTGATTAAGGATTGCAAAAGCAATAATTGCGCTTACTCTTTTCTGCGAAACGCGGATAAATCAGTAGATGCATCTCCTTCATGGAACTAAGCAGCCATTAAATTCCTTTTCCTGTTTGTCAAGATTCGATCATTACTTTGCTGTCATGTACAGAGAAATTCAGAATACAGAAACAACTTTATAATGAAAGAGGATGGATTGAAAATAGACTAGTCGCGGGCCTTAGTGTTAAATAAAGCGAACAGTCCTACTCCTTCCCCACTACGCCATCCATAACATACGTCAACCCAAATAGGCAGCGTTCTTACCATGTCACGATCTGATCGTCGTGTGGACGTATGAGCGTGTATAAATTCGCTTCGTCTTTACGTCCTCTGATGATGTCTCCAGTATTAGGAAATGAAAAGTTAAGCTCAGATATTTGCATTGTGCCACGGTCTATTCCCTTAAAACAGAACTGACAGCAAAACAGAACTACTGAAAGTTTCCTTAGCATACTTACTCATAACCAAATAAACTGTGGCATGCATTGGCGAATGAAAGTAGTGTTAAAAATAAAATTAAAGGTTTTTCAAGGCGTTTATGATCAAACTAGATTTTCGTTCACTAGGTAGGGTACAAGAAGGAGTAATTTCCAAAGCACATAAAAAGAAAGGGCCATGATTGAGCACATGGCGTCTGAGGGCACCGTGGTTATCTTTCAGCCACTTCTGCAGTTTTAAATGAAGCTTTGCCCTGATGGCGAAATGCGACTCGTAGCTATTAGATTTCGATCTGAATATAAACTGTGGCAGAGGTAGAAACGGCTGATCCCAATAAAGATAATAAGTGACCCAAATAGTGCGTATTTACATGAACATTAATGAAGGTAGTATATTACACCATGCCAATGACCACTGAAAGAGTCAGCGATACAGGTTGTTTCAAAAAGACTGTACAACTTTAAAAATTCATATACATTTATTGAAATAAAATATACAGCATGGTTCAGTGTTGTTTTACGTTAAATTAAAGATGTCGTATGTGGCTTCCGTTGGTTATCCTGCACACGTCTCATCGGAAGTCAAATTTATTTCCAAACTGCAGGTGTAACTTACTCAGTGGCGGCGTAAATTCTTGCTCAAAGTCCAGCTACAGATGACGCCATAGGAAGTACGATCACAATATCCTTGATGAACCCCATAAAAAAATCTAGTGGTGTCAGGTTTGGGAAAGTGAGGGCCATGGAATTGGTGCATCACGGTTAATCTACTGACCTGGAAAGCGGTCACTGAGAAAGGTAGTGGGGTGGTGCACCATCTTTCATGAGGTAATCATTTCATTCCTGGTCATCTTCATCGATCGGTGGTATCAAAAATTGTTGTAACATAACCAGCTGCACTATCCTGTTGATGGTTCTCTCACTGAAAAAAAAAGGGGCTGCACACTTTGTTTTTGCTCATTGCACTTCTTGCGAGCAATAATATCAGTGCCTTTATTGCTTGTAAGATTGTCAATCTGTACGGTTTAAAATGCAAACCAATTCTTAACACACTCCAAACAGTAGTATGTGGGACCTGCACTTCGCAAGATGCACGCCGGGGCGATTTCGTAGGGCTGTTGACAAAACGTTGTCTGACTCATTCAACGTCGTCGTCAGATGTGCTTGGACGAACTGATTTACCATGTCTTACAGAGCACCCTCTTTCTACAAAACGTTTACACCACACATAAACTGTAGGCCTACCAAGATGATCTTTAGCGTACTTGGTACGAAAATTACGATGAACTGTTGTCGCCGACTTCGATTCTTCAAACCATAGCACACAGCTAGCACGCTCGGGTCCAGTGAAGGCAGCCATCCTTACCGCAACTGCCGCTAGCGCTCCTTACAATGCAGTTCGGCACTAGCGAACTACGCTAGACGAAACTTAATTTATATAAATTTGCGAAGTTGTAAAGTCCTTTTTGGAACACCCCATATGTTCCTTATTACGAAAATATAGGTAGAGCAAGTAGTTGGAGAGAAACATCGGCAATGGCCGATCTACTGTTTTCCGCAAAAGTGCAAACATTATTTTCAATATTTAATATCCCAACTACATTTTAATATACCAAGTGCCTCTCCTATAAGTTGCCAGCTGCATTTTCTCTGGTCATTCGGCAGATGTTTGCAATTTCGTTTATGCGGTGTGTAGCTGGAGCCAACCCAAAAAAGAACCGCTTGTCACGTCTTTCATGCGTTGCCCGATGTAAACAAAAACAGACAGTTTGTTTCCCGTTACATACAAAAAGATTCTAAAAGCGAAATCTTACGAGCTCAGAATGAGTCTATTTCTTTATTCATGTTATCAGTATATATTACCAGAAACAACAAATTATGCAGAATAGTGAGCACTCCAGCAGCCATAGCTCCGCCATGCCCCGCGCTGACTCCTACTGCTGAGGAGTGGATCTACGTAGTCGCTGTTGGAGTACATGGCATTTTTTTCCATTTTACTATGTCTGTTCGTAGGTATCGGTAAAATGAATATTGAACTATAGGCAGCTCTGTTGAAGTGGCAGCTAAAATACCACTTTAAAAATAATTTTGTTTGTAACGGGTAACAAAACGTCACCCTCCTATGACACCAGACGTCGCATGAAAGACATGATGAATTGTATTTTTTGGGCTCATTACAGCTACATATTGCAAAAATGAAATTCAAACATCTAGTAAAAATTCTTAGGAAAGACGCATTGTGCATATTATTCTGGATATAGCAAATTCCTTCTGTTGCACGGTAGTTTCGTGTATAACAGTCTGACACTGAGCCGAAAGACCGTGTAAGCAGGAGGGATCATTACACTAAAGTGCCAAGGCAAAACCGTACACCGTCAAATCTGGAAAAAATTAAAGCAGCTACTGCACTATAGTCTGGATGTAGGTACGGAAGCTAAAAATATGTTGAAAGTAGCGACACATCAGGCTGCTTACGCTGTCGGATAATAGTTTCAGCGGCAGCGCAGTATTGGTGAGGTGTACAGTCCATTTGAGTCCCAGTAACACAAAACGCATTTATACTACAGTCTCACAAATGCAGTCACGATACTGTCTGGTGATAAAGTTGTTAACACTTGACGCCCGGAATGACTCTAGCGCTCCAAGCGGTGAGAAGTCAGAGTCACATGCGTCGTAAGGATAATGTTTGTTTTAAATATCTTATACTTAATGAACGCAGTTATTGGTATATTTTTGGTTTCCATGCATTAATAAGTTACAAAGAGACATGAATTGTCGTGAAATACATGTAAAAAATCGGACTATCCCGATTCGTTGACATAAGCTATAAATCATTCATGAAGAAATACTTTTTAATTTGTCTGTATTTGCAACTTATTCCCCTGAAAGCTAGATAATATAAACAAACGTTTCACGCATGAGAAATGTATGTTTTTGTTGTTGTCTGTTGTTATTATCGTAGACTCTTTCCTGGATACTTGTAAATTTTTTGTAGGGTACACTCATCCGCTCTTTCATACACTTCACTCGAACTTCTGATACCCGAATAATTTTAACTGTTAATACTTTTGCTTCAAAAGCGAATATATTGAAAACTCCGTCCGTTTGTGACTCAGATTTAGCAACAATTCTGGAATTGGTTTTTCCTATGTTGGGGAAGAGTGTTATTGCTTTTGACGAGTTAGTATCATGTATGTATAGTTTTTCCTTAAGCTATAGTAGTGGTGGGTTATTTGGTACGTTAAATAATGTAGATATTACGTCCCATATAAGTTTCGTACGTTCCACAAGCGCTGATTTGGCTGAGAGTGTACCGTAGAAAACTTTGCTTTGTTGGATAGATACATGACGTCTTTCTGTAAAAGGCAGGTCTTCTGGCGTTTACTAGCAACTTTTTATTATATACGTATTGTGAAATTGGACAAAAAGTGACATTTCCTAATGAAACTTGATTTCTCCATAATAATTTCACGCATCAGTTGTCGATTAATTCCAATTGAAAATGCAGTTTTTATTATTTCCAAGTTAGAAGTGCAAGCGTAAAATGTCCAGTCAATTTCTACTGACTTCCTTAATTATCTCTATCACGGCAACTATTCTATATAGAAGGCTGTGGTTCTCAGCTATTTGTTCCTTGCATTCATGTTAATGTTCGTGTTGAGAGGTTGCATGGTGGTATTACACATGCATTTAGTGGAGTTACTTTGTGATTTTAGTCTTTTACAGGTTGTGAATTGTAACCATAGTGGCTTGGCGTGTTATTAACGTTCTTACACCTCTTTTCAACATTACTGAAACGAAGGGTTGTTTTAAGAAGCGACGTTCCCATGGAAATCAGCATACATCTGAATCACAGACACATGATAAGAATACGACCACTAGGGGTTCGAAGAGAAAACTTGGAAACCACGAGAATTTCTTTATTGGCAAAGCACATCATGTAAATAGTTTAGGTAATGTTTTTCTAGATTTGTGTGTGTTAGTACAAGTTTTACAAGATATTCTCTCATGTAAGGTTTGCATTGGGCAAGTAGGCATCAGTGAGGATACATCTACAAATACTGGACTTTCTAACAAACTTGTTAGTCAGTGCTATGTTTACAAGCTCTCTACGTCATTCAGGACTTCTCAGCAGTGCATGAAATACTTGTTTGTGAGCAATGTTAGGCTCTTGTGTGGAATGATATGCATAAATAAAGGACTGACTGCAGCTCAAATATTATGCCTGTCAATGAACTTGCCAAAGCCACATACCAGATCAGTTGAATACACCGAAGTAATTGGTGAATGTGTCAGATCTGTTGCTGTTGCTTCTATGAAATCTGTTGCTAAGGAAACAAGAATTATATAACATAACAGATCATGGAACCTGGAAGGAAAGAGGTCACACATCTAAAAATATAGATGCAACTGTCACTATTGTAGACACAGGTAAAGGTTTAGACATCGAAGTGCTAACTACATCCTGACGGCAGTGTAATTCAGTAGACAATGGAACAAATGAAAGTCATAAATCAAATTGTGCTAAGACATATGAGGAAACTAGTGGGGTATGGAGTCTGCCGCAGTTGTTTCTATGTTTAGATGCTCACAACAGGAGAGAGGTGCTTACTTCACTGAGTACTTGGAGGATGGTGATCCGAAGGCTTTCAAATCAGTAGTGTAAAGTCAATCTTATGGTGAAAAGCAGATTATAATAATTAAATGTGCCGGCCGCGTTCAAAAATGGATGGAAACACGCCTTCGAAAATTGAAGCAGACAAGAGAAAAAGAGAAGTTATCGAATGGAGACACTCTAAACGGTAAAGGGTGACTTACACACAAAACATTAATGAACTCCAATTATATTATGGAACGGCAATAAAAAACAATACAAATAACCTACAAGGAATGAAAAGAGCGTTGTCGGCTTCATTCTTCCGTAAACTATCCGTTGATGATACACTTATACGTGGTCATTGCATACCTCGTGCTGATTCATGGTGCATGTACCACAAAGCTGAGGCAGCGGGTACAGAGGAACAATTTAAGAACAAAACTAGCATACCATCTGCGGTAATGGAAGAATAGAGAGATAGCTCACGCTGACCTTACTTCCAAATATCTCCATGGTCGAATGCAAAATCTAAATGAGCCTTTCAATAATATCATGTGGACCAACAGACCAAAAACTGTGTTTGTAGGAATGAAAACTCTACGCTTTGGCGTTTGTGACGCTGTGATAACGCATGATGGTAAGAGGCAGGAGAAGAGAGAAGCTTTTAGGTTTGCTGGATGGTCAAGAACAGGATCCAGATAATGCTGATTACTTGCCTGGTTGTGTCTAAGAGTTGATATGCCTCCATATGCGAGTTAATATCAAATGAATCGTTTAAAGTTGATTTGCAGAAAAGACTCTTTTTTCAATATTTGACCCATTACCTCATGAACTATTGCAAATACGTATATCTAATTTTACACTATGTTACCTCTTAGTATGTTGCTGCTACTGCTGAACCACCAAAACATATGTACCTATACCGGTTTTCTAACTACGGAGCAAACCTGGATTTTAAAAAGAAATGAACATAATTTTTAAACAATCGTAACTAACTAATTATTGGTCTACATAATATGATTCTGGTTCCGTAATCGGAAAATCGGTGAAACTATATTTCCCAAAAATTTCAGATGTCTGTCTGTCAAACGTTCTGAGATAATGGGTCATCAATATTGCAAATTTAACGCTGTAGGTGTATGATGTACATACTCCCCTTAACAGAAAACGAAATTAATCAACAAATGTCTGTACTTTACAAGAGAATGTTGAATAAACTTTTCTGTAATGCACCGTTTTGTATCACCCAGAGTCGTTAGGACACAAAATAATCACAAATCTGGTCTATTTTTTAGTTAATGTCGGTTTTTATATCACTACATACACTCTCTATTGTAAAAATTATGTTACCTATCTTACAAATGAATATAAACGTTAGCAGTCAAACTCATCCGATATCAGAAGTGTCACTTGTTGGCCGCTTGGGGAGCCGCTATCGTTGAGTGTAACAAAAACGAGACGGAGTGCCGCGGCTGTTATGTCAGGTTGTGGCGATACTCTGAATGGAGACCGTCGCCTCGCGGGGAATGACTGACATCCGTAACACTGGTGACGCACACCTGTCACCCGTCACTCGTCGCTCCCAACGCACAGAGAGCGTACAACTCGTCGTTCTGTCGGAAAACGCAAATTATTGGACTGCTGCTACCTTTAAAGCAAACTCGTATAGATGAACTGAACGAAAAATGAAACAAGTTACGCAAAGTGGCATTCGATAATCGTCAGAGCTTTACAGCTATTAATTATAGCAACTTGGTGTTGTACCAGTAATCCATTGTGGTTAACAGAATTAAAGAAGTTTAGCTACAGTCATGCCTCTGTAAATGTTAACATATACAGGACACATTCTTCTGTGGCCAAAACGCTTTTCTATACTTCATCAGTATTTCTATGTAATATACTCTGACACATTTGAGTAAGTGCGAAAATCACTATTTGGATAAAACGTGACTTGGAACACCCCTCCCCTCCTCCCTCCCGCTCCACTACCCTCTCTGCTCCTCTCACCTTCCCCTTCCCGTCTCTTGTGACAATATTTGTAAGCCGCACGTCTCCCCCGTCGTAGAGTCCTCCCTTGGGCATGGGTGTTTGTGTTATCCTTAGTGTAAGTTAAAGTTAGATTAAGCAGTGTGTGAGCCTAGGGACCAATGACCTCAGCAGTTTATTCCCTTAGAACTTATCACAAATTTCCAAAGCCACCCACAAACTTCTCCTCTCCCAGCTGCTTTGTTGACGTGTCAGAGTGTGTCTAGGTCTGTTGCGCAACATAGTGTCTAACATGAGAAATTTTCGCAGTATTAATATTGTAAGTCTGATTAATAGAGTAATTTTTAATGAAATAAATTTTGTCAAGGTTTTGTAAATATTTTTTAGGAATGAATATGATTATAAAATTTATATACAGTATCTAAAAAAGATAGGTTCATAGTGTGGGTTCCTGTAGTCATGTCTTAGTTCATGAACCACAGGCTACGTATGAGTGGCCAAGTAAGTGGTCCCGGCAGTCGGGATACCAGTTACTTTGGAATAAGGCTGGGCATCTCGGACATATTCTGAGTCGTGGTCACCTTTGTGTCCATACGGAAAAGACTACCAAATCCACCGGTTAGTCCCTCAACCGTTAGGGGTGAAACTCAACGGGACTCTGGGCAAGTAACGCTAGCAACCTGCTTCCCTGGTACTTTAAATATGATGCTGGCAACAATCAGAGAAAAATGCCTCGGACCTTTGGAGGTTCCCACCTCTAACTGACAAACCACGGACTCCTAAGATACGACTTGGCAAACAAATGGTAATAAGAAGGGGAGCTATTAATATCAATGGGGGCTACTCTGGGAAGAAGGCAGAGCTGGCAGAGACTGCAAGTAAGATGGGGCTGGACGTTTTAGCTGTTAGTGACATTAACACAAGGTCTACCTGTCAGGAGTCAAAGCAGGCATAGCAAAATGAGGTGTAGGGGTGTACATCAGAAAAGAAATGGAACCCAGCGTAGTTGCAATGAGGTATGTAAACGAACGACTGAAGTGGATAGATTTCACAGTGTCTAGCAAGAAAATTAGGATTGTGTTAGTATATTCGCATTGTGAAGGGACGGAGCAAGATACGATTGATAGATTTTATGAGGCACTCAGTGATGTAGTTGTTAGAGTAAAGGACAAGGACAGTATTCTGCTCATGGGCGATTTTAATGCCAGGATTGGAAATCGAATAGAAAGGTATGAAAAGGGTAAATTTGGAGAGGATATGGAGGCCAACAGGAAGGGGGAACAACTCTTGGAGTTCTGTGCCAGTATGGGCTTAGTAACGACAAACTCCTTTTTTAAACATAAGAACTTTCACCGGTATACTTGGGAAGGCAGGGGAATCAGATCTGTCACTGACTATATAATAACAGATCAGGAATTCAGGAAGGCTGTGATTGACACAAATGTATTCAGGGGATTCTTTGATGACACTGATCATTATTTAATCTGCAGTGAAGTTGGGATTGTGAGGCTTAAAGTGCAGGAGGTCCGGTCCATATGTATGAGGATAAGAGTGGAGAAACTTCAGGATAAGGAAATCAGACACAAGTACATAACAGTGATCTCAGAAAGGTACAAGTTAGTTAAATGTAATCAATTACAGTCATGGGAAAATGTATGGACCAGGTACAGGGATACAATACTAAAGTGGCTAAAGAATATCTTGGAACAGTAGCGTGTAAAGGTAGGATGAAGCAGCTTGGTGGAATGACACGGTCAAGGCAGCCTGTAAAAGGAAAAAGAAGGCGTATCAAAAATGGCTACATACTAAAACTCAGGTAGAAAGGGAAAGTTATGTTGAAGAAAGAAACAAAGCCCAACAGATAATAACAGCATCCAAGAAGATATCATGGGAAGACTTTGGAAACAGGTTGAAGACTTTGGTCAAGCTGCTGAAAAACCATTCTGGAGTGTAATTAGCAGTCTTCGAAAGGGAGGTAAGAAGGAAATGACAAGTATTTAGGACAGGTCAGGAAAACTGCTGGTGAATCCTGTGGATTCCTTGGGAGATAGAGGGAATATTTTGAAGAGATGCTCAATGTAGGTGAATATCCGGTCAGTAATGTTTCAGATTTCGAAGTACAATGGTATAGGAATGATGATGGAAATAGGATCACATTTGAGGAAGTGGAGAAAATGGTCAATAGATTGCAGTGCAATAAAGCGGCTGGTGTGGGTGAAATTAAGTCGGAACTCATGAAATACAGTGGAATGTCAGATCTTAAATGGCTACACAGGATAATTGAAATGGCGTGGGAGACGGGACAACTTCCATCAGACTGGACGAAAGTAGCAATCACACCTATCTTTAAACATGGAAACAGTAAAGAGTGTAACAACTACACAAGTATCTCTTTAATCAGCGTTGTGGGTAAAATCATCTCAGGTATTGTTGAAAGGACAAGATCTTTAGCTTACGGCAAAAAATGGAGAAGTGTTATGAGTGGAACAGGGAATTGTATCTATGCTTTATAGATCTAAAAAAGGCATATAACCGGCTTACTAGGAGGAAGTTATTGTCTGTTCTACGAGATACATAGTCTCTCCCGTGGTTAAGGGGTAGCGTCTTTGATTCATAATCAAAACGTCTTCGGTCTCGGGTTCGATCCCCGCCACTGCCTAAATTTTGATAAATAATCAGCGCTGGCGGCAGAAGACTTCCGGCATAAGAAGTCAGCCTCATTCTGCCAACGGCCTTGTCAAAGAGGGTGGAGGAGCGGATAGAGGTTCAGGGCACTCTCTTGTCCTAGGGGTGGGAAATTGCCCCTAGAGGCGGAAGAATCAGCAATGATCAACGACATGAGGATGCAGAAGGCAATGGAAACCACTGCATTAAAGACACGAAACGTGTATTCACAGGACATGTGGCCTGTAGTTGAAGAAGTGTCATGATGATCTCTCCATTGGCAAAAGATTACGGAATAGTCCCCCATTCGGATCTCCGGGAGGGGACTGCCAAGGGGGACTGAGATTGAATAATCAACGAAAGGATAATGTTCTACGAGTCGGGGCATGGAATGTCAGAAGCTTGAACGTGGTAGGGAAGCTAGAAAATCTGAAAATGGAAATGCAAAGGCTCAATCTAGATATAGTAGGGGTCAGTGAAGTGAAGTGGAAGGAAGACAAGGATTTCTGGTCAGATGAGTATCGGGTAATATCAACAGCAGTTCAGTGACCAGGTTGTTCTAATCAGAATCGACAGCAGACCAACACCGACAACGGTAGTTCAGAGATACATGCCGACGTCGCAAGCTGAAGATGAACAGATAGAGAAAATGTATGAGGGTATTGAAAGAGTAATGCAGTATGTAAAGGGGGACGAATATCTAATAGTCATGGGCGACTGGAATGCAGTTGTAGGGGAAGGAGTAGAAGAAAAATTTACAGGAGAATATGGGCTTGGGACAAAGAATGGAAGAGGAGAATGACTGATTGAGTTCTGTAACAAGTTTCAGCTAGTAATAGCGAATACCCTGTTCAAGATTCACAAGAGGAGGAGGTATACTTGGAAAAGGCCGGGAGATACGGGAAGATTTCAAATAGATTACATCATGGTCAGACAGAGATTCCGAAATCAGATACTGGATTGTAAGGCGTACCCAGGAGCAGATATAGTCTCAGATCACAATATAGTAGTTATGAAGAGTATGCTGAAGTTCAAGACATTACTCAGGAAGAATCAATACGCTAAGAAGTGGGATACGGAAGATCTAGGGAATGACGAGATACGTTTGGAGATCTCTAACGCTATAGATACAGCAATAAGGAATAGCACAGTAGGCAGCACAGTTGAAGAGGAATCTCTAAAAAGGGCCTTCACAGAAGTTGGGAAGGAATACATAGGTACAAAAAAGGTAGCTGCGAAGAAACCATGGGTAACAGAAGAAGTACTTCAGTTGATTGATGAAAGGAGGAAGTACAAACATGTTCCGGGAAAAATGAAGAATACAGGAATACAAGTCGCTGAGGAATGAATTAAACAGGAAGTGCAGGGAAGCTAACACGAAATGGCTGCAAGGAAAATGTGAAGACATCGAAAAAGATATGATTGTCGGAAGGACAGATTCAGCATACAGGAAAGTCAAAACAACCTTTGCTGACATTCAAAGCAACGGTGGTAACATTAAGAGTGCAACGGGAATTCCACTGTTAAATGCAGAGGAGAGAGCAGATAGGTGGAAAGAATACATTGAAGGCATCTATGGGGGTGAAGATTTGTCTAATGTGATATAAGAAGAAATAGGAGTCGATTTAGAAGTGATAGGGGATCCAGTATTAGAATACGAATTTAAAAGAGCTTTGGAGGACTTACGGTCAAATAAGGCAGAATGGATAGATGGCAATCCATCAGAATTTCTAAAATCATTAGGGGAAGTGGCAACAAAACGACTATTCACGTTGGTGTGTAGAATATATGAGTTTGGCGGCATACCATCTGACTTTCGGAAAAGCGTCACCCACACAATTCCGAAGACGGCAAGAGCTGACAAGTGCGAGAATTATCGCACAATCAGCTTAACAGCTCATGCATCGAAGCTGCTTACAAGAATAATATACAGAAGAATGGAAAAGAAAATTGAGAATGCGCTAGGTGAAGATCAGTTTGGCTTTAGGAAAAGTAAAGGCACGAGAGGGGCAATTCTGACGTTACGGCTAATAATGGAAGCAAGGCTAAAGAAAAATCAAGTTACATTCATAGGATTTGTCGACCTGGAAAAAGCTTTCGACAATATGAAATGGTGCAAGCTGTTCGAGATTCTGAAAAAAGTAGGGGTAAGCTATAGGGAGAGACGGGTCATATACAATATGTACAACAACCAAGAGGGAATAATACGAGTGGGCGATCAATAACGAAGTGCTCGTATTAAGAAGGGTGTAAGACAAGGCTGTAGCCGTCGCCCCTACTCTTCAATCTGTACAAGCAATGATGGAAATAAAAGAAAGGTTCAGGAGTGGAATTAAAATACAAGTTGAAAGGATATCAATGATAAGATTCGCTGATGACATTGCTATCCTGAGTGAAAGTGAAGAAGAATTAAATGATCTGCTGAAGGGAGTGAACAGTCTAATGAGTACACAGTATGGTCTGAGAGTAAATCGGAGAAAGACGAAGGTAATGAGAAGTAGTAGAAATGAGAACAGCGAGAAACTTAACATCATGATTGATGGTCACGAAGTCAATGAAGTTAAGGAATTCTGCTACCTAGGCAGTAAAATAACCAATGACGGACGGAGCAAGGAGGACATCAAAAGCAGACTCGCTATTGCAAAAAAGGCATTTCTGGCCAAGAGAAGTCTACTAATATCAAATACCTGCCTTAATTTGAGGAAGAAATTTCTGAGGATGTACGTCTGGAGTAGAGTATTGTATGGTAGTGAAACATGGACTGTGGGAAAACCGGAACAGAAGAGAATCGAAGCATTTGAGATGTGGTGCTATAGACGAATGTTGAAAATTAGGTGGACTGATGACGTAAGGAATTAGGAGGTTCTACGCAGAATCGGAGAGGAAAGGAATATGTGGTAAACACTGATAAGGAGAAGGGACAGAGGACATCTGCTAAGACATGAGGGAATGACTTCCATGGTACTAGAGGGAGCTGTAGAGGGCACAAACTGTAGAGGAAGACAGAGATTGGAATACTTCAAGCAAATAATTGAGGACGTAGGTTGCTAGTTCTACTCTGAGGTGAAGAGGTTAGCACAGGAAAGGAATTCGTGGCGGGCCGCATCAAACCAGTCAGTAGACTGATGACAAAGAAAAAAAAACAATTATCGAGATTATGGAATAGGGGACAAACTTTTGCAAGCAATTAAAGATCTTTACGTGGATAGTCAGGCAACAGTTAGAGTTGACAGTAAATTGAGTTCATGGTTCAGAGTAGTTTCAGGGGTAAGACAAGGCTGCAACCTGTCTCTACTGTTGTTCATATTATTTATGGATTATATGTTGAAAACAATAGACTGGCTGAGTGAGATTAAGATAACACAAAATAAGCAGTGTTGCATATGCGGATGACTTAGTTGTGTTGGCATATTTGATTGAAAGTTTGCAAAGTAATATTTCAGAGCTAGATTAGAAATGTAAGGACTATGGTATGAAGATTAGCATCTTTGAAACGAAAGTAATGTCAGTATGTCAGTGGGACAGAGATATAAACGGACTGAGTGCCAAATAGGAGGAACAAAGTTAGAACAGGTGGACGGTTTCAAGTACTTAGGATGCACATTCTCACAGGATGGTAACATAGTGAAAGAACTGGAAGCGAGGTGTAACAAAGCTAATGCAGTGAGTGCTCAGCTACGATCTGATCTCTTCTGCAAGAAGGAAGTCAGTACCAAGACTAAGTTATCTGTGCACCATTCAATCTTTCGACCAACTTTGTTGTATGGGAGCGAAAGCGGGGTGGATTCAGGTTACATTATCAACATGGTTGAGGTTATGGATATGAAAGTAGCTAGGATGATTGCAGGTACTAGTAGATTGGAGCAATGGTAGGAGGGTGTCCACAATGAGGAAATCAAAGAAAAACTGGGAATGAACTCTATAGATGTAGCAGTCAGGGCGAACAGGCTTAGATGGTAGGGTCATGTTACAAGCATGGGAGAAGCAAGGTTACCCAAGAGACTCATGTGTTTAGCAGTAGAGGGTAGGAGGAGTCGGGGCAGACCAAGGAGAAGGTACCTGGATTCGGGTAAGAATGATTTTGAAGTAATAGGTATAACATCAGAAGAAGCATCAATGTTAGCACTGAATAGGGGATCTTGGAGGTATTTTATAAGGGGGACTATGCTCTAGACTGAACGCTGAAAGGCATAATTAGTCTTAAATGATGATGATGATGATCTAAAAGAGAATTATGGAATAACATGTAGTATATACGCTGGTCTAGTCAGGGTCATTTTGTATTGTGGACAATCAAAGAGCATATTTACAGTAGGGAACATCGTCTCTCGGCGCAGACGCGCACGTAGCAGTTGAGTTTGGCGCGAGCTCTTGTGCAGCAGAGTCTGACAGAAGCGTTTAGGCGTAGTGGTTGTTAGTGGCATGTAGAACGGCACATTGTACGGTACAAAACTGGAAGAATTGTATGTTATGTCCAGGAACAGTTACGTTCTTAATTGGGTACAGTGTAAAAAGCATCAAAAGGGATTCATATGTAAGAACAGCACTACCGGCCCAAAATTGTTTACTGTAAAGTGGCGCTAAGAACAGCCTGTTGCCATGCATTGTTTGATAATTATTTCATTACGCAGTATTATCAGCAGCCACTCACTGAGGTAAGACCAGAGCGATGTTAATATTCGGTGGTGTATCAATGTTAGTCACCGTTGTAATTTTATTTTGCTGAATAATTACAAATTTAACGTTAACGCTGTGTTATAAGTGCTTAAACCTGAACAATTACCAACTAAGGGTTCCATCTTGTCATTGTTAAATAATACAGATCGTCACTGTTGATGATAAAAAAACTAAAATTGCTTAGCAAATCTAGCTTTCATTACTTGTCTAAAAGCGAAACTTATCAGAACTTAAAAAAGCAGTTGAGACTCACAGTTAAAGATAATGGACTCGGTTGCTCTTCACTTAAGAAAGCAGTATTAATAGTCAGTAAGTATGGGAAAGTAGTTTCAGGGAGTTTTTAAATATTATTGTAGATCGGAATGTCTAAATTTGTGAGATGAATAATTCCTGTTCTCATTTCCAAAATATGCAACTGTGGACTGCAAAATTTTATTAGCAGTTGCTTAATGAAAGCTACGCGCTAATAAGACATATCTTGCTTAAAGCAAAACATTCATTTACAAATACTTACAATAGTAAAAATATCAACGGTAGTGGTTATGGTAGGTTGTGCGGAGCTATTTATTACGAGAAGTGAGTGCCAAACAATTAGCAGTCAAGGCCATGCTCTTAGCACAATTTGTCTTACTGATCTCACGACTATGTTTATTTCATGTTTCTAACCGTTATTTTGAGTCTGAGATCAAATCAGTGTTATTGTGCCCCTTCCCACCAGATTTTCTTACGTTCATTATTATATAAGCTCTATATTTTGCTATCCAGTCACATTTCTCAACTCTTGAAGCTAAGCTCTTCCGTTGGAAATATCCCACGTGATCGGTAGTAAGAATAAGAGATGAAACTCTCCATCAAAAGTTTGAAAAAAATTCCACCCACAAATAGCAAACACACTTCTCAAGAATCATAAAATAAGGAGATATATTTACAAAAGGCCTGGAAACACGTGCAGATTCCAGCTAGATTAAATTATAGTGAGATAGAGATTTCAAAAACAAATGCTGGATTTTAAAGTATTCCGATTACTAGATATAGATTCACATCGCACTAACGATGAAGATTAGAATGAAAATAAAGTTTAAATGTGTAAAAATGAAATTAAAGTACATTTGAGGTTCTCTGCTGCTACAAATAGCGAATACCAAAAGAACCATTTCGGTTGGGGAGGAATGGACATCTCTGTGACATCACTGTGTAATCACAAAGTTGGGTAGAGAAATATGTGTCAAGGAACGTAACACCTAAGGTACCTTGGTAAACAGCATAAGTAATTCAGATCATCAACGGACGGAGACTGATACATAAATATGTCACTAGGAGTGAAATCAACAGGACGTAGAGGACATATTAAGGTAAACGGATCTAGGACAAACGCGAAAATGTTGAGAAGGCAATGGTCGTCGGAAGGGATGACTCGGCATATAGAAAATTCAAAGTAACGTTCGGTGAATTTCAAAGCAAAACAGTCAACATATAACTTGCACAAAGTATTTCACAATTAAAGGCAGACCAGAGAACGTGTACGTGATATGAATACGTCAACGGCTCTCAGAGAGGTACGACTTCTTAGGAGAGAGCGGTGTTTTCGGTGGTCAGTGAAGAAAGCCTGCACTTTTAAGGGGTCACCTACTGCTTTACACGTCCGAGAGGGGCTGGCAATGGGGCAGGCAGTCTTGTAACCGCCGTTGACCATAACATTTTCACAATAGTCCAGCACGTTAATGCTGTCCCAGAGGGTCATTGTTCGTACTCGTAAGTCGCACCGTGCTGAGGGCTGCGGTCTTGCTGTTGTCTCCGTCGCCTGGTGAGAAATCGCCGTATACTCCATCTCGAGTAAAGTTTCTTTAGGTCCACTGAACTCTTAAACTCACTTTGTGGTTAGGGTATCAAGTGTCGGTGATGAACTGTAGATCACTATTTTGAGCGTTTGGAGGAAAACTGTGGAATTGCATGTTCTGCTTTTCGAATGCATGGATAGTTTGCTCTGTGAGCATTGAACTATAAACTTTCCATTTCTTCTCTGTATCAGTGGGGGCGGAGGGAGGGGGGGGGGGGGGGGAGTGGTTAATCAATACAGTCGCCATTTGCGTAAGAGTTTCTCAGTTACATTCTCCCAGTTTCAGCCATTTGCATGCTTGTGGTGAGTAGTACTAAGAATTCATGTATCATTAAATTAAATTAAAGGCGCCTCTCTATCTGTGCTGTAGAAGGTGGCGTGGAAACACTGGCATATTATGCAAGTGGTTTGTTTGAATATGTTTGCTTCAAGCATGTGTGACAGAGCAGACGCCACATTTCTGGATGTGTGTCACTGAACCAATTGTCTGTACATCTGTGTAGATAAATTCAAGAAGTCATTGATTATGTATCTGTATTGTTTCAAATCTTGTTAATTGTTGAAGTACGATTTTTTTTAACTGGTGAAACTTTATTATATAGTGTAAAGTAAATTGTGGCTGCGAGCCGTGCATTATATTTCTGAGTTTCTTACAGAGTGGCGCGGTCATTGGAGTTTTTGGGTTTCAAAATGAATAGTTGACAGACGCTCGATGTTAAACTTGGATAATTAAACTCCCAGAGCGTTTTCTTATTGGAAACTTGGAATAGATGTGTAGAGTTCCTACATAAAACAATTTTTTGGTTACCAAGATCCAATGCCCGTTGTTCTTTCTTAAGATTTCTTTAAATTTTTTTATGACTGTTTCAGTTATTGATTTCTTTAAGGCTAATATTAACTATCCAGTGGAATTGTTTAGTCTGATGGTTTTTCTACTGCTTTGCTTTCCGTTTGCTTCTTTGGCACGGGGAGGCATTGTACGAACTACCACAGAAAAGGTTGAGGCAGCGCAGGACTGTTTACAAGACTCTGCCTATGAATGTGCTGGGTACTCTGTAATGTCAGCAAATGTGACTTTTTCTGACGATCTCTGGGAGGGGGCTATGAAATGACTACAGCTTCGTAAAAGCAAAGCCTGACAAAAACAGGTATTAGTGCTGATACTAGCAACCTCCGTTTGCAAAGAGGCATTAGCTGTCAGAATAGGCTACTTAAAGGCTGATTCAAAAGATGCAGTTAATTTAGGAAGCTGCATGAAGTTGTAGATTTTTTTGGCCTCAAGCTTTGTTCTTTTAATTTCCTGTACCTATCTTTCCTCAATAAAGACGCTGCAGTCTCTACTCTACACAGAGAAGTTTACAGGCTTGGTGTATAAATGACGTCTTCATGGGTGACATTACTGTATTTGCTACAAGTGGCTTTTCCCTTACAGCGTGGTGTGCCTAAAGGGCTGCCACGTAAAACAGCGCGTGGGTTGGGGACAGGGTCGCACGCTAAAGCGAAGGAAACGTGCTTGATATCTCTGGGAATTTCTCGCTGTTAAGGATAACGATACAGCAGTCGGACTTTACAAGATCCCCACCCATCCTTTTCGTGATATTTTGCACGTCGACGATACCTTCTAAAGCCCACTCATATTTCAAGTCTTCTTTGAGAATTACAAGATCTTTACATGACATAACATCTTTTCTGTGAGACAGTGTGTTGTGTTACTAGGTTTCTATTGCGTGTTCGTCGAGGCATTTAACTTTCCGGACGTTCTCCACTTTTAGGGAACTAGAGGTTTCTACTAACAATGTCCCATTGTGCATTCGCTTGAAAGATTTGAAAGTGGCAGCAAAGGCCTCTGAACCCTTTCAATATGGAATGGCGAAACTCTCAAAACTGCCCTCTGTTCTTTTAACTTATAAACACCTTTTGAACTGCAGCATCGGATATGTTACCATAGACCCAAGCATTCCGAAGAATTTCGGAGACTGGAGGACTGACCACAACAGCCCTCTCGTTAGATTGGATGTTCGTACTTACCAGTGGCCCACCCATACCTCTGGAAGGTGGAGGGGAAAATTTTGAGCCATATTACTCCCACGAACAGCTAGGGATGTGTGGTGTCACCGCCAGACCAGACACCACCCTTGCTAGGTGGTAGCCTTTAAATCGGCCGCGGTCCGTTAGTATACGTCGGACCCGCGTGTCGCCACTATCAGTGATTGCAGACCGAGCGCCGCCACACAGCAGGTCTAGTCTAGAGAGACTCCCTAGCACTCGCCCCAGTTGGATAGCCGACTTTGCTAGCGATGGTTCACACTACATACGCTCTCATTTGCCGAGACGACAGCTTAGCAAAGCCTTCAACTACGTCATTTGCTACGACCTAGCAAGGCACCATATTGAGTTACTATTCTGAACATATAATATTGTGAATCATGTACCGTCAAGAGCGATGTTCATTATTACTGGATTAAAGTTAAGTATCAAACTAATTACGTCCGCTTTCTGAATTCTAATTCCTTGTCATGTTCCAGACCTCACGTCAGTAGAGTCCTTCCCTCCTCATGCCATCCCGCGTGAGCTAAAACGCGTGAATTTCGGCCCCCACTAGTAGCACAGTGTTGGCTCTTCTGCCAACACAATGCCTACGTAAGCCTTATACAACTGAGACGCGGCAGGTTCCACAGAGGTTGCCCGCTAACGTCTGTTCTGTCTCAATAACCGTGCCTCTTATCGACAACCATCGAGATTGAGGATTTTTTATAGCGCATGTATACACGCTGAAGTGACGAATGACAATTTGCACCAATGCCATAATTCCAACCTGGGTCTCCTGCTCACTAGGCAGACGCGCTAACAACTACGCCACCCTGGCACAATGGCTTTGCACAACTGCACGGATTACAGTAGAACGCTTCCTTCCTCTATCCAAATTACCATTCACGCTTCATCCCACTTGGTATTCCCCCTAAACTCGCACAGCTTGCAGAGATACTCCAACTGTATTAGAATAGTACGAACTGGGAAATCATGCCAGTAACCCAGGCATAGGTGCTAGTACAGTTGTTCGAGTTTAGAGGGAATACTAACTGGGCTGAGACGTGAATGGGAATTTGGATTGAGGTGGGAGGCGTCATACTGTAGTTCGTGCAGTTGTGCAAAACCTCTGTGCCAGGGTGGCGTAGTGGTTAGCGCGTCTGTCTAGTGAACTAGAAACTCTGGTTCGAATCCTGGCCTTGGTGCAAATTTTCATTGTAGTTTCAGTGTGGATACACACATTAAAGATGTTTGAGGCTTGAAAAGTATCTGGAAAAATGTAGTTTCATTTGATTTGTAGTAGAGTTTTTACCAACCTCGCGATCTGGGCAGTCAAGCCGAGTCCCTCTCTGTGCCAAACAAAGTGGTCGCTGAGTCGTGCCCAGAGCTTACGGCGACGGGAGGCTGGCGGCGCTTAGCACTGCCCAGCTCAGGAACCCCAGCGACGTCAAGTTCGCACCCAGCAAAAGAAAGTTGAGACCCAGAAGGCTAGAGTACTTGTAAATTTATTTATTTTATTTTTTATTTACATGCCAAGTTCCGTAGGGCCAAATTGAGGAGCAAATCTCCAAGGTCATGAACTTACAAAATAAAAGTAATAACAGATAAAAATAAATGTTCATGAACCTGGAAGAAAATCAGTCCATAAGTTTAAGCAAACGCTATGAGTGCCGCTAAATGTGGAGTCAACTATGGGGTAAAAGTGTTCCAACTGGATAAGGATTTGATTCGGAATCACCTACGGCTATTTTGGTAATTGTCAAAAGTGCCTTGGGAATTATACGGAAACTCAAAGTCGAGAAGGACAAACGAAAATTTAGAATCTTTTTCTGCCAAATATGTTGCCAGTTTCTCAATTTTTGCAGTGACATTCATAATTTACTGACTTGTTGTTCGTTAAATAACTAATAGAAGCTCTAATTTGTTTGTTGAATTTAATGATAGAAAACAGAAAATGAGACGCAATTTTCACCTTCTGGATGGAGTATGAAACATCCTGTTTTCAGACCCTGCTGATATTTCACGCTCAGGGAAAAATACTGCTTGTTTGTTGATACATGATGTAGGGATCGGAAATATGGCTTAAATTTAAAGGTCTCAATCGGAATCTAAGAAATTTCAACACATTGAAAAATGTGAACGTCGTTTTTACCGCGAACCTATAACAGTAAAGGAACTACACACATGGAAACATCATCCTGTTAGAGTAGAAGTCGTGGCGGGCTGTTCTAAACCAGTTACAAAAATACTGACACAAGAATGTAATTTTTAAGAAAATAAGAAATGCTTTTTCCATTTCCTCTCAGCTATTGTGAAAGGGATTTCACTAAAATTTTGGTTCCAGCGTACTGTGTAGTTAAAGTCAGACAATAATTTAGAGCAGAGTAAATAATGAAAATTTTGTGCTCAAATATCGACTTTAGTGATTCCCTTGTCTTGCCTGTTGTTTATGTCAAACGTCTATCGACCATTTCATCTCAGTTGCACGATCAGTTGAGAATAATACAAGAATAGAGAGAAAACAACGTGAAGTTTCCTTTTGAGAGAACGTTTTCCGACTGTGTCACGGTTCTCAGGTTAATTCCGCCATGTAGTTAGAAAAATGGCCCCTAACGGTACTCATATTCGCCGTCTACCAATAGTCTGGGAGACTGGAAAGGAAAAAGTAGCTAACGTGGCTATTGAGTTACATGTAATCCGGGTACATGAGACTTTCTGGCGCTCTGTATGCCGCATAGCACCCATAAACCAAACGCTAGCGATATTCTGCTGGATTATAGGAGCCTGCGGTGCGGAAAGAGGATTACGCTCTCAACTCCAGGTGACGAAGAGCGGACCTGGGCCTCAGGAGATCCTTCGACGTTGGAGACTGGATAACGGATATTGTTTTGTTATATCCTCCCGAATAGTAAACTAGTGCTTAGATTGTCGGAAACGCGTAGCATGTTCGGTTGACAAATACTGTATTCTTAATACGACAACCGCTTCACTGCATACCTGTATTATTACATAAAGGGAAGTCACCAGCAGTCATGCTATCTCTTATCGCTGGTAGGCAGGTCATACGAAATTTTTCTGTTCGCTACAGTACAGCAACAAACATCCGATAATTTGGTACCCTGTGAGTTATCGATCGACATCCTTCATAGGTCAGCTGCCATTGTTTTCAACACGCATGAGGTCGGTCGGTTCCTGAAAACATTCTAATATTCATGAACGTACCTTAATGTAACCTTCGTTAACGGGACCTGCACTGCGTTAGCAAACCAATACGATATTTGCTTGTCAGTCTGAGATCGAGATCGGATACAATTTTTAACTAAATAATATCCGAAGGAGAACAACGGATTTTATCTACGTCTATATCACCACTTAACTGCCTGGAGGGGTTCATCGAATCACCTTCAGACTATTTCTCTTCCACTCCAATCTCGAATAGCACGCAAGAAAAAACGAACACTTAAATCTTTCCGTGCGAGTTCTGATTTCTCTTATTTTATTATGATGATTATTTCTTCCTTTGTAGGTGGAAGTCAGCACTGTATTCTCACATTAGGAGGGGAAAGTAGGTGACTGAAATTTCGTGAAAAGATCTCGACGTAATGAAAGAAACCTCATTTCAATATTGCTACCCCAAAGCGGGTATCAAGTCGGTGACATTCTCATCTCTATTTCGCGACAGTACAAATCGAGCTCATTGTGCGTTTTTGATGCCTTCTGTCAGTCACATCTGGTCAGGATCCCATATCGCGTAGCAGAATTCCAGAAGAGGACGGACAAATAAGACGTGATCTTTAGTGCGCCTCCCCCTAAAACATTTCGTATATGATGGTTTCAATTATCTTGCCCATACTGGTAACACGAAATTATTTAATATAAGTGGAAGCGTTAAAATTTGGGTGATTTATAGTATACTCGAAATCTAACGCATTCATTTTAATATATGGAATAAAAACATCTACTTGTTGCAGAAGATAGTTAGCAAATGCTCTTGACATAGGTTTCAACCCATATAAATTGGCCTTATTCAGAAGTCTTATTACCTAGAAATGCAGCTTTCAAAAAATTAGGCTTTTGCAAACAGAAAATACACACAGTGGAGTTTATTACAATATGCAAAAAAACGTCCTCTTGTTATCATAAATGCAAATCGAATGGCCACGTGCTAAACACAGTAGTGTGGCCCACTGGCCAAGCGCCTAAAATGTGCATTTCAAAAAGTTCAAAAGTTACAAATTATAAAAAATAAGCCAAAACTTATGTTTTTATGTGCCGCCAATAGGCTTAGTTCTAAATGAAATTGGCAATCGTACCCATGTTGATCACTTCACACTTCCTATCGCTTAGAATCAGCTGCACGTTTAGCAACATGCTGGTGTCTCAGTCATTTTGAAACTGATTTTGATCTTCTGTTCACTTTAATACACGACAAACTATAGTATCATCTGTGAATAAAGTAAGACGGATGTTCAGATTGTGTTCTAAATAGTTTACAAATATTGGGAACATCAGATGGCCCAAAATACTTTCTGAGGATTACTTAGTAAGAAAAAGTGTCACAGATATTCTTTCCCAGCTCCAGTAGCAGTCACTGCAGCACGGGCATTGAGCATCGCGATGTTGTTTACTGTCAAACTTCTGAAAGCTTATGTTCCTAGAAGAGTCAAATATTTTTTTTGTCCTGCATGTATCTCCCAAAAAGACTACGAAGGTAAAAGTAAACAAATCGAACTCACATGGAGGCTCAACAACACTCGTTCTTTCCATAAAGCATTCGAAACTAGGACAGGCGAGAGGGCAAGAGACAGTAGTAGACAAATCAATCGTCGCTACACGCCATACGCTGCAGCTGCGGGGAGTACATGCAGTACACCACCACAAAAAGGATAATAATTACGTAAACCATGAAGTAGATGTGATGACGTAGCGTCTAGCATGATTTCTCAGTAAACTACAACAACGTGTCTCCTTTCGGTTACCTGAGAATATCGCGTCAAGGATTATACCACAAACATAGGGCATATGTAACACAAAGGGTAGAAACTATGGCAGGAGAAATTTCACATCAGCACATGTTTTAAAACAAAAAATACTCAGTCGAGTACCCGTTGTTGCGTAATTCTTTAGAGAGCTGAGCGATGGACACAAATTGTAACGCGGGTAATTTTTCTCACGAATAAAGTCGAGAAAAACTAGCACGAATGAAGCCCATCGTAAATTGTGCTTCGATAAATCATTTGGCAGCACTGCTGGAATAGAGATCAACATAAACATCATTTCCGCCCTTTTTATTGCATTAAAGCATTATTGCATTAAAGCATTATTCAACATGGTGGCATTGCTGTCAGGATTCCTCCGAGCTATAGTCCGTAGGTAGCGGTCATCCACTGCAGTATCAGTCCTTCGGTGGCCTGAGCGAGGCATGTCATCGACAGTTCTTGTCTCTCTGTATTGCTCATTAAAACCACACATTGCTTGATGTACCACTACACAGCGAAACCTTCAGAGGTGTTGGTCTAGATTCCTGTACACACCGGTATGTGTAACACACAGTAGCACGTTCACTTGCATTGATGTATGATTGTATTCTTCGTGGCATACTATCCACAGGTTCATAAAGGCACTATTGGTCCGAATTGTCCCACTCCTCAAGGGTGATTCAGCGTGGATCCGTCACAGTGGTTGGTAGGTCACGTTGTCCATAAGCAGCCCTTTACAATCTATCACAGGCATGTTCGATATGTCTGGAGAACATGCTGCAATGTCGTTATCCTGAAGGGAGTCATTCACAAGATGTGCACAATGGGGAAGCGAATTGTCGTCCATGAAGATATGGTTGCACTATCGGAAGGAGGATGACATTCACGTATCGTACAGCCGTTAGGGCGCCTTCCACGACCACTAACGGCTTAAGCCGGCCCCACATAATGCCAACCTCTACCTTGCTGCACTCGCAGGTGTGTCTTAAGGCGTTCAGCCTGACCGGGTTGCCTCCAAACACGTCGCCGACGATTGCCTGGTTGAAGGCATATGCGACATTCATCGGTGAAAGGAACGTGATGCCAACCCTGAGCGGTCTATTCAGCATGCTGTTGGCTCATCTGTACCGCTCTGCATGGTGCCGTGGTTGTAAAGATGGGCTTCGCCATGGACCTCGGGAGTGAAGTTGCGCATTATGCAGCCTATAGCGCACAGTTTACGCCGTAACACGACTTCCCGTGACTGCACGAAAAGCATTATTCAACATGGTGGCATTGCTGTCAGGGTTCCTCCGAGCTATAGTCCGTAGGTAGCGGTCATCCACTGCAGTATCAGTCCTTCGGTGGCCTGAGCGAGGCATGTCATCGACAGTTCCTGTCTCTCTGTATCTCCCCCACGTCTGAATAACACATCCCTTGTTGAGAGCCCTTTCTGCCACAAAGTAACAATGCGGATGCGATCGAACCACAGTATTGACCGTCTAGACTTGATTGAACTACAGAAAACTACACACAACATCACGAATTGTGTACCTACATCCTGGTGGAATGACTGGAACTGATTGGCTATCGGACCCCTCCGTGTAATAGACGCTGCTCATGCATGCTTGTTTACATCTTTAGTGACATCTCTGAACGGTCGAAGTGACTGTGTCTGTGATACAATATCCACAGTCAACGTCTGTGTTCAGTAGTTCTGGGAACCGAGTTCGCGAATTGCTATACGTCACCGAGTTCGCGAATCGTCCACACTGACCATAATGCTTACAACACTGTGAATAATATTTATCAGTATTTCGAAAATTCGTAATTGTCTCCCACTGCGACGCATCAGGTTCAAGTTACTTCATCTACTCCGCTAGCAGCCAAGCGCTATGTGGCGGAGGACACAATTCACGCCAAAGTCATATTTCCGCCCGTCCATTCCACTCGAGGGAAAAGCGACTGTCAGAACGCCTCAGTACGAGCTCTTGAAAGTTGGTGGTAATAATATATGCTCTACATCCTCGGCGAAGATCGGATTTCGGAATTCCATGAGCAGCCCCTTGCGCTTATCGCGCCGTCTATTTGCAAGTGTGTCCCACTTAAAACTTTCTATGAGATTTGTAACGCTCTCGCGATGGCTAAATGTACCAGTCACGAATCTTGCCGCTCTTCTTTGGACCTTCTCAATCTCTTGAATCAGACTCAACTGATAAGGGTCACATACAGACGATCAATACTCTAAGACTGGACGAAGTAACGTTTTGTAAGCTACACTCCTGGAAATTGAAATAAGAACACCGTTCATTCATTGTCCCAGGAAGGGGAAACTTTATTGACACAGTCCTGGGGTCAGATACATCACATGATCACACTGACAGAACCACAGGCACATAGACACAGGCAACACAGCATGCACAATGTCTGCACTAGTACAGTGTATATCCACCTTTCGCAGCAATGCAGGCTGCAATTCTCCCATGGAGAAGATCGTAGAGATGCTGGATGTAGTCCTGTGGAACGGCTTGCCATGCCATTTCCACCTGGCGCCTCAGTTGGACCAGCGTTCGTGCTGGACGTGCAGACCTCGTGAGACGACGCTTCATCCAGTCCCAAACATGCTCAATGGGGGACAGATCCGGAGATCTTGCTGGCCAGGGTAGTTGACTTACACCTTCTACAGCACGTTGGGTGGCACGGGATACATGCGGACGTGCATTGTCCTGTTGGAACAGCAAGTTTCTATGCCGGTCTAGGAATGGTAGAACGATGGGTTCGATGACGGTTTGGATGTACCGTGCACTATTCAGTGTCCCCTCGACGATCACCAGAGGTGTAGGGCCAGTGTAGGAGATCGCTCCCCACACCATGATGCCGGGTGTTGGCCCTGTGTGCCTCGGTCGCATGCAGTCCTGATTGTGGCGCTCACCTGCACGGCGCCAAACACTCATACGACAATCATTGGCACCAAGACAGAAGCGACTCTCATCGCTGAAGACGACACGTCTCCATTCGTCCCTCCATTCACGCCTGTCGCGACACCACTGGAGGCGGGCTGCACGATGTTGGGGCGTGAGCGGAAGACGGCCAAACGGTGTGCGGGACCGTAGCCCAGCTTCATGGAGACGGTTGCGAATGGTCCTCGCCAATACCCCAGGAGCAACAGTGTCCCTAATTTGCTGGGAAGTGGCGGTGCGGTCCCCTACGGTACTGCGTAGGATCCTACGGTCTTGACGTGCATCCGTGCGTCGCTGCGGTCCGGTCCCAGGTCGACGGGCACGTGCACCTTCCGCCGACCACTGGCGACAACATCGATGTACTGTGGAGACCTCACGCCCCACGTGTTGAGCAATTCGGCGGTACGTCCACCCGGCCTCCCGCATGCCCACTATACGCCCTCGCTCAAAGTCCGTCAACTGCACATACGGTTCACGTCCACGCTGTCGCGGCATGCTACCAGTGTTAAAGACTGCGATGATGCTCCGTATGCCACGGCAAACTGGCTGACACTGACGGCGGCGGTGCACAAATGCTGCGCAGCTAGCGCCATTCGACGGCCAACACCGCAGTTCCTGGTGTGTCCGCTGTGCCGTGCGTGTGATCATTGCTTGTACAGCCCTCTCGCAGTGTCCGGAGCAAGTATGGTGGGTCTGACACACCGCTGTCAATGTGTTCTTTTTTCCATTTCCAGGAGTGCATTTTCTTTGTTGAAGGACTGCATCGCTTCAGGATTCTACCAATCAACAGCAATCTAGAGTTCGCTTGCGCGTTATTTGTTTAATCTGACCAGTACATTTGAGATAATTCCGAACAGTCACACCCAGATGCTTGACGGATGTTACCGCTTCCAAAGACAGGGCATTTATTTTGTACTCGTACATTAATAGGAATTTTCGCCTTGTTATACGCAGTAGGTTACACTTAATAATATTGAGAGATAACAGCTAGTCATTACACCACGCATTTATTTTCTGCAAATCCTCATTAATTTGTTCACAACTTTCGTGTGATACTACTTTCCTGTACACTACAGCATCATCGGCAAACATTCTAATGCCGCTGTCTGTACCATCAGAAAGATAGTTTATGTAAATCGTAAAAAGCAGCAGACCTATTACATTGCCCTGGGGCAGATCTGATGTAACGCTTGTTTCTGTCGAAGTCACCCCGTTCAGGACGACATATTGCTCTGTGTCTGTTTATCTATCCAAACGCATATGTCATCGGATAGGCCGTAAGCGCTCACTTTTTCTAGCAAGCGACAGTGCGGAACAGAGTCGAACGACTTTCGATAGTCGAGAAATACGGCATCAACCTGGGAGCCGGTATCTGGAGCCTATTGTATATCATGCACAAAAAGCTGTCCCTCGCATGAGCGCTGTTTCCAAAAACGTGCTGGTTTCTGCAGATGAGCTTCTCAAAGTCTAGGAAGGTCATTATGTAGGAACACGAAATATGTTCCTTGATTCTATAACAAATCGATGTCAGTGAAATTAGGCGGTAATTTGCTCTAAAGGTGGTTTCAGCCTCCCTCTATAAGTGTGCAAAAACTGGACGCCCTGCAACGTCGCCTTCGGGTTTGGTGGCGTTCCAAACAGCAATCTGTCGACACATGCTGGAAAGAAGCTGTAGATAAGAAGGTCGTGTGAATAGGTAATGTGTGATAATGATGTTACACTGCCACCTAATTTCACCAAATACTGTAAAACGCGATCCTGGATGTGTCACATATTTCAATGTCGTCACACCGGCTCTTACCCACTTTCACCTTTTCTTCTGACGCCTCAGCATTGGGGGTCAGAAACGCGACACCCAGCGTTACAACAACGCCGTGGCCAAGGAAAATATTTTAGACACACTGCCTCTCAGAATCGACATTAAAAGCCCTTAGGAGGTAGCGTAAAGGGCGTCAAAGAAACCGCTCCTTCCCTTGGGGCGTTGATTCCCACACATTACGCGGTCGGAAACGAAAGTTCGCAGAGTGATGACTAAAACGCCCATGTTCTTGACAACGTTCAAAACTGCTGACAACTCCTTACGATTCACCCCTAAAGTAAGGAAATCGTAGGGCTGAGGCATGTATGAACGTGACTTGACCATTTTGGAGTGTAGCATAACATTTTTACTCTTATATAAAGGGTGCAACCGCAAGGGACTTTTCAGGACCATTCGATGAATTTTGAACGTGATGTCAAGCGTAAAATTATTTTTATGCTGCTTCAGCTCATCTGTTACACGTCCTTATGAAACACTTGCATTTACGTGAGTATAATGGCAAAGGGTCCCTGTAAGAAACCCCAGTTTACTAACGCCCTCGGTGCTATCTACGCATCTTCGTTGGACACGTTGAAGTATACCTGTCAGAGATTTCGGCACCCATCTGTCTGAGTGGTGCATCGCGGCAGCTTCAGTGCCTGAGGGCAGGCAACCACTTCGACGCCAAGTATGCTTATCGCACAGCGAAGTGTCATTTTCGACTGAACAATGTGCGAAAATAAACGCCCAGGGAAAGGAGTAGTTTCATTGACGCCCTCTATTCCACCTCCTGACGGCTTCTCGTGTCGATTCTGAGAAGCAATGTGTCTAAAATGTTTTCTTTGGCTAGCTGTACGAAAACCGTGCTATTTCAGCCGTCGGTGTTGCGTGTCTCATTTCTAATGCAGAGGCGTCAAAAGAAGGGATGAAATGTGAGTAAGGGCGGGTGTGACGACCTTGATGTCGTGTGACACATTCAAGACCGCGTTGTGTAGTCCTTGGTGAAATTTGGTACCAATATGTCATCAATAATCCAAATTGCACATCACGTGAATTCCAGCGCTGTGGCTTATTTCACGTAATTCGACACCTTGCTCTTCGAAGTG
The DNA here is from genome assembly GCF_023897955.1 of Schistocerca gregaria. Lineage (NCBI taxonomy): Eukaryota > Metazoa > Arthropoda > Insecta > Orthoptera > Acrididae > Schistocerca > Schistocerca gregaria. Next base: position 795,038,487 of record NC_064920.1, read on the forward strand.
ACGCCGAGCGCAATGGTGACGTTTCAGGGCGCCACGCCACCGAACCATTACAAATAATGACAGTGAGCTTGTAACCTCCCCCTCACTTATCGACCTTAATGACAGTGAAAAATTAAATTACGTTAGCAATTAACTGACGTTAATTAGATATTTGAGATTTGGGGGAAATTACGGTCGGCAGTCCTATGGGCAAGTACTATAGTAACTGAAAAAGAAATGTTATTGCAGATATAATTAGCACTAAAAGCGTGGCAACTGAAGGTTGCCCCATGTTGTGTGAAAACTGAATGTTTGTAACAAGTAATAAATTTCGCTACACTCTGACTTAATGTATAAAAAAAATTAAATAAACCGGAAAATTGAAAGTTAATTTAGTGACTGAAAATTGTTTCTGAAGCACTACGAAATTCAATTAAATAAGGTTAGTCTTGGGCTTCCTTATCAATCATTTCGAAAGCTACTTGAATCTACGCAATTTAGAAATAAGAGGTTTAACTTTGTACTTGAATTAAATGATTCCGAACAATTAACAACAGTAAAATTTAGTACATACCAAGCTGAGCTGCAGTCACAGGTAAGCTTAAATGTGGTAACAAAACTCGCACTCTTAATTTGTGCTTGTGTAATCGAAATACAATTCTGTTTGGTTATGGTAGCCGGCTATGAACACCTTAACTGAAATTTGAAATTAAAGCAGTGAAATCGAATGATATTACTTTAATGCTGGCATTTGAATTTCAACAACACTCGAGTTCATTTCTGAAAAGGAAGGGACCCTGCTTGGTAATGCAATTGGGACAATAAGCAACAAAGGTTCATGCTTTGTCGCTGTAATTTAGTGAGAAAAATTTACAGTTTGAAAAGCTGAGGTGTGCCATTCAGTTCTAAAACTTTAAGTGCTTCCAGTCTTCCTTGTTGGTTCATTGAAGATTTGAAGTCGTCGATCGAGGAGGTAGCAACAGTCACTCATTGTCGGCCGTCACTGTTGCAGAAGCTGAATTTTGCCGCACCTTCTTCTCTACACGGTCTCCAGCCGAAATGGGCTCTTGATGTGTGCCAGCTAATGCTTCCCATCCGCGACACCGTATCAAAAACTATCATAGCAAGTCGAGCGCAATTACATACTGCCAAACCCCGAAAGCGCGGCAACTCGCGGGAGCGTCACACAACACACCTGCTCCACCGCTCTACTCCAGCCAGACTCTCCTATGACCGCGCTCCAGGGTATATATATATATATATATATATATATATATATATATATATATATATTCCTGGAAATTGAAATAAGAACACCGTTAATTCATTGTCCCACGAAGGGGAAACTTTATTGACACATTCCTGGGGTCAGATACATCACATGATCACACTGACACAACCACAGGCACATAGACACAGGCAACAGAGCATGCACAATGTCGGCACTAGTAGAGTGTATATCCACCTTTCGCAGCAATGCAGGCTGCTATTCTCCCATGGAGACGATCGTAGAGATGCTGGATGTAGTCCTGTGGAACGGCTTGCCATGCCATTTCCACCTGGCGCCTCAGTTGGACCAGCGTTCGTGCTGGACGTGCAGACCGCGTGAGACGACGCTTCATCCAGTCCCAAACATGCTCAATGGGGGACAGATCCGGAGATCTTGCTGGCCAGGGTAGTTGACTTACACCTTCTAGAGCACGTTGGGTGGCACGGGATACATGCATTGTCCTGTTGGAACAGTAAGTTCCCTTGCCGATCTAGGAATGGTAGAACGATGGGTTCGATGACGGTTTGGATGTACCGTGCACTATTCAGTGTCTCCTCGACGATCACCAGAGGTGTACGGCCAGTGTAGGAGATCGCTCCCCACACCATGATGCCGGGTGTTGGCCCTGTGTGCCTCGGTCGCATGCAGTCCTGATTGTGGCGCTCACCTGCACGGCGCCAAACACGCATACGACCATCATTGGCACCAAGGCAGAAGCGACTCTCATCGCTGAAGACGACACGTCTCCATTCGTCTCTCCATTCACGCCTGTCGCGACACCACTGGAGGCGGGCTGCACGATGTTGGGGCGTGAGCGGAAGACGGCCTAACGGTGTGCGGGACCGTAGCCCAGCTTCATGGAGACGGTTGCGAATGGTCCTCGCCGATACCCCAGGAGCAACAGTGTCCCTAATTTGCTGGGAAGTGGCGGTGCGGTCCCCTCCGGCACTGCGTAGGATCCTACGGTCTTGGCGTGCATCTGTGCGTCGCTGCGGTCCGGTCCCAGGTCGACGGGCACGTGCACCTTCCGCCGACCACTGGCGACAACATCGATGTACTGTGGAGACCTCACGCCCCACGTGTTGAGCAATTCGGCGGTACGTCCACCCGGCCTCCCGCATGCCCACTATACGCTCTCGCTCAAAGTCCGTCAACTGCACATACGGTTCACGTCCACGCTGACGCGGCATGCTACCAGTGTTAAAGACTGCGATGGAGCTCCGTATGCCACGGCAAACTGGCTGACACTGACGGCGGCGGTACACAAATGTTGCGCAGCTAGCGCCATTCGACGGCCAACACCGTGGATCCTGGTGTGTCCGCTGTGCCGTGCGTGTGATCATTGCTTGTACAGCCCTCTCGCAGTGTCCGGAGCAAGTATGGTGGGTCTGACACACCGGTGTCAATGTGTTCTTTTTTCCATTTCCAGGAGTATATATATATATAAACTGTAAAACAATGACAATATATAAAGACACAGAAATGTCATATCTTCAGGTAATAAAATAAGGAAAAAATTTATAGTACAATAGGTGGAAATAGAAGGATATGCATTTCCAGCGTTAGAAGCTTCTTTGAGAGACATTTCTTACGTATGCATCTAAATGGAAAAGAACTACGGGTTTTCGAAAAATTATCCTTTTTTGCGCAATGTATATCTAACTGGTTCTTTCCGATGTGGTGGTCCATGCTAAATCAGCTATATCAGTATGGATTTTTCAGTCGGATGGTATCGTCTGCTCTTGTTCACGTAATGTTTGCATCGGATTTATTTACATACTCTGATGATACCACTGTAATACCCTTCCAATAGCAGTATATGTTCTGAGCGTCTTTAACTAAAACATGTTGTTGTTTTAGCACTTATATACAAACACTGAAGAGCAAAACAAACTGGTAGAGGCATGTGTTTTCAGATACAACGTAAACATTCAGAATACGACGCTGCAGTCGCCAACGCCTATATACGAGCAGTGTTTCGGGCAGTTGTTCGGTTATTGCTGCTACAACGACAGGTTAATACGATTTAAGGGAGTTTGAACTTGGTGTTATACTTGGCGCACGATAGATAAGACACAGCATCTCCGAGGTAGCGATGAACTGGGGATTTTCCCGTACGACCATTTCATGAGTGTACTGTAAATATCAAGAATCCGCTAAAACATCATATCTCCGACATAGCTGTAGCTGAAAAAAGACCCCACAGGAATGGGATCAAAAAGACTGAAGAAAATCGTTCAGCGTGACAGAATTGCAGCCCTTCCGCAAATTGCTGCAGATTTAAATGCCAGGTCATCAACAAGAGTCAGCGTGTAAACCACTCAACGGAACGTCGTCGATCTGGGCTTTCGGAGTCGAAGGCCCACTGTCGTACCCTTGACGACTGCACGACACAAACGTTACGCCTCCTCTGGGCCCATAAATAGTGACGCTGGACTGTTGATTGGAAACATGTTTCTAAACATTCATGGTGGTGTCTGATTGTTCTATATCGTGTCTCCCTACCACTTTCGCTCAACGACGCTCTGAGCGTGTTTTTTAGGGAATTAACTAGTTTGAACCTGGGACCTGTTGCTGGTAAGGAGACACCAGACCACACATGACATGTAGAATTCAGAAGAGTTCAATGAGACTAGCGATGATATAACCAAATACTAAATGATCTCAGCGTCAGCTCCACTGCACTCCTCGTAAAAGAATCTTAATACTAACTAAATTTACTGGAAAGGGTTCAAGGCTTTCCTATTTTTAGTTAGCTGGTAAAATAACGTCGAAAAAGCAGTTAAGTTTACCATTGGAAATTTTATTCTAATCACAAAACATCGTTTATAAATTGCACTATTGATAAAAGGAAATGTTTTAATACAGGATGGTAAAAACCAATTGCGTTCAACAAAAATTTGAACGAATATTCCCTAAATGGGTTTCCAAGTTCTACAATCGATCGAAGGATGACCTATGCCATATCACATCTATAATCTCGGTTTAATTTAAGTTTCACGAAAGAGAAAACTATCAAAATGGTCTACAACTATCAAAGTGGTCTACAGTGACCCTCAATTACCTTTAATTACTTATTTAACTCGTCGTAAATTACAGTGGCTGATGTGGCTTCTCAATAAGAATATAAAAGAAAAATCATCGCGTTTCAGATATTTTCTTCAAGTGGCAAATGTGAACACCATGAGTTTTAATTAACGATCGACACTAGTATTACGCAATAAGGGGGTGTAACAGATGAGACTTCTGCAGTTCTGAGTGAAGCCTTATGCGCTCAAAAATGCGGCATCGCGTGCGTTCATTACCTTGTCGGTGTTTAGGCAGCGTCAGGGCAGCGGCTCCGCTCACCTCGCCATCTCGAAACTAACTCTCCTCTTACTTCTCCTTACTACAATTTACCGAAGTTAGTTTAAAAAAAACTATCTGGCTATGTTTTCATCTGACCAATCAGGGTCTCAATCTTAACCTTAAGCTCCGCCTACAAAAATTCTGTCTATTCAATGAGAAACGTTATACTTTTCGTGGTGGGGCAATGTCTTTAAAGTTTGCAAAGTAATAGAGGCGCTAAAAAGTCTCACGCTAAAACCTGCAGCTGGTGTGGTCCTTTTAGCGTTATCGTGAGATCTATACTGTTCTTCTGGAGGGCTCTATCTTTTAACATGGGCTGGGGGTTGTCCTTGACGTACCTGAGACGCGAAACAGTCTCACGCTAAAACTTGCGGGTGGTAGTGGTACAGGTAGGCTGGCCCGTCTGTTATCGTAGGGCCTTCTAGCTTAACACGGTTCTGCTCTCGGCTTCTGTCCTTGTTTCTCCCCTCGGAACTGCGTCTGCCTCACGGTGGGAAGGTACGACATGCATTTAGGCTTGTGTTAGTCTGTGGTATTCCATTTGCTCACTCGTTACTCGTATTACTTTGGTTAATTTAATGTCACGATTCATTCGGAGCTATGTGACATACTACTGGATTTGCTTATCATGTCAGGGTTTTCATGTAAGGTGTTGGATTTCCCTGACACCTTACATGTTATCTGGTCGAACGAGTCTCGTTTCAAATTGTGTCGAGTGGATGGACTTCGTGAATGGAGACAACCTCATGAATGTCAGCAGGGGACTGATTAAGCTGGTGGAGACTCTGTAATGGTGTGCGCTATGTCCAGTTGGATTGATATGGGATCCCTGATACGTCTAGATACGACTATTACAAATGACGCTTACGGAAACATCCTGTCTGACCACCTGCATCCATTTATGTCCATTGTGCATTCCGACAGGCAGATCCAGCACGACAATACGACACCCCACACGCCCATAATTGCTACAGAGATGCTCCAGGAACACTGCTCTGAGATTAAACACTTCCGATGGCCACCAAACCCACCAGACATGAACATTATTGAGCACATCTTGGATGCCTTGCAACGTGCTGTTCAGAATAAATATCTACCTAGTCGTACTCTTGCGGATTTATGGACAGCCCTCAGGATTCATGATGTCAATTCCCTCCAGCACTACGTCAGGTATTAGTCGAGTCCACGCCACATTATGTTGCGGCACTTCTGCGTGCTAACGGGGGATCTTCGTGATATTAAGCAGGTATACCAGTTACCTTGGCTCTTCAGTGTATTGTATATGATGACACAGATTCCCATGACATTAACCTTTGTCGTGCTGGGCCAGCACTTATATGGGTGACCCTGCGGCCTGTCAAACATTGTTTGCAAGAGGGATGCAGTCAGCCTTTGTGAGGTGCATTGCAGAGCTACTTGGTGGGGAAGTAGCGCCTCTGGTCACGAAAACTGATGACGGCTGGGAGTGCGATGTGCTGACGGCATGCCCCTCCATATCCGCATCCAATGACGCCTGCGGGCTTAGAATGATACGGTGGGGTTCGGTACCGTTGGGCCTTCAAGGCCTGTTCGAAAGGACGAACGGACGACTAGTGGTAATATAACATGTGAAAAATCATATCAAAATTTTTATTGTGTATTAACTGTCGTATTTAGAAGAAGCGCCACTGCACCGATTGACAGTCATGAGTGCCCAAGTAAGTATTTCTTTCGGACATTCTTTTTTTTTTATCATCAGTCTACTGACTGGTTTGATGCGGCCCGCCACGAATTCCTTTCCTGTGCTAACCTCTTCATCTCAGAATAGTACGTTCTCAATTATTTGCTTGACGTATTCCAATCTCTGTCTTCCTCTACAGTTTTTGCCCTCTACACCTCCCTCTAGAACCATGGAAGTCATTCCCTCTGGTCTTAGCAGATGTCCTCTGTCCCTTCTCCTTATCAGTGTTTACCACATATTCCTTTCCTCTCCGATGCTGCGTAGGACCTCCTTATTTCTTACCTCATCAGTCCACCTAATTTTCAACATTCGTCTATAGCACCACATCTCAAATGCTTCGATTCTCTTCTGTTCCGGTTTTCCCACAGTCCATGTTTCACTACCATATAATGCTCTACTCCAGACGTACATCCTCAGAAATTTCTTCCTCAAATTAAGGCCGGTATTTGATATTAGTAGTCTTCTCTTGGCCAGAAATGTCTTTTTTGCAATAGCGAGTCTGCTTTTGATGTCCTCCTTGCTCCGTCCGTCATTGGTTATTTTACAGCCTAGGTAGCAGAATTCCTTAACTTCATTGACTTCGTGACCATCAATCCTGATGTTAAGTTTCTCGCTGTTCTCATTTCTACTACTTCTCATTACCTTCGTCTTTCTCCGATTTACTCTCAAACTATACTGTGTACTCATTAGACTGTTAATTCCGTTCAGCAGATCATTTAATTCTTCTTCACTTTCACTCAGGATAGCAATGTCATGAGCGAATCGTATCATTGATATCCTTTCACCTTGTATTTTAATTCCACTCCTGAACCTTTATTTTATTTCCATCATTGATTCCTCGATGTACAGATTGAAGAGTAGGGCGAAAGGCTACAGCCTTGTCTTACTCCCTTCTTAATACGAGCACTTCGGTCTTGATCGTCCATTCTTATTATTCCTTCTTGGTTATTGTACATATTGTATATGACCCGTCTCTCCCTATAGCTTACCCCTACTTTTTTCAGAATCTTGAAGAGCTTGCACCAATTTATATTGTCGAACGCTGCTTCCAGGTCGACAAATCCTATGAATGTGTCTTGATTTTTCTTTAGCCTTTCTTCCATTATTAGCCGTAACGTCAGAATTGCCTCTCTCGTGCCTTTACTTTTCCTAAAGCTAAACTGATCGTCACCTAGCGCATTCTCAATTTTCTTTTCCATTCTTCTGTATATTATTCTTATAAGCAGCTTCGATGCATGAGCTGTTAAGCTGATTGTGCGATAATTCTCGCACTTCTCAGCTCTTGCCGCTTCTGAATTGTGTGGATGATGCTTTTCCGAAAGTCATATGGTATGTCGCCAGACTCATGTATTCTACACACCGAATTGAATAGTCGTTTTGTTGCCACTTCCCCTAATGATTTTAGAAATTCTGATGGAATGTTATCCATCCCTTCTGCCTTATTTGACCGTAAGTCCTCCAAAGCTCTTTTAAATTCCGATTCTAATACTGGGTCCCCTATCACTTCTAAATCGACTCCTGTTTCTTCTTATATCACATTAGACAAATCTTCACCCCCACAGATGCCTTCAATGTATTCTTTCCACCTATCTGCTCTCTCCTCTGCATTTAACAGTGGAATTCCCGTTGCACTCTTAATGTTACCACCGTTGCTTCTAATGTCACCAAAGGTTGTTTTGACTTTCCTGTATGCTGAGTCTGTCCTCGCGACAATCATATCTTTATCGATGTCTTCTCATTTTCCCTGCAGCCATTTTGTGTTAGCTTCCCTGCACTTCCTGTTTAATTCATTCCTCAGTGACTTGTATTTCTGTATTTCTGATTTTCCCGGAACATGTATGTACTTCCTCCTTTCATCAATCAACTGAAGTATTTCCTCTGTTACCAATGGTTTCTTCACAGCTACCTTCTTTGTACCTATGTTTTACTTCCCGACTTCGGTGATGGTCCTTTTTAGAGACGTCCATTCCTCTTCAACTGTGTTGCCTACTGCAATATTCGTTATTGCTGTATCTATAGCGTTAGAGAACTTCAAACGTATCTCGTCATTCCTTAGAACTTCCGTATCCCACTTCTTAGCGTATTGATTCTTCCTGACTAATGTCTTGAACTTCAGCCTACTCTTCATCACTACTATATTGTGATCTGTCTATATCTGCTCTTGGGTACGCCTTACAATCCAGTATCTGATTTCGGAATCTCTGTCTGACCATGATGTAATCTAATTGAAATCTTCCCGTATCTCCAGGCCTTTTCCAAGTATACCTCCTCCTCTTGTGGTTCTTGAACAGGGTATTCGCTATTACTAGCTGAAACTTGTTACAGATCTCAATTAGTGTTTCTCCTCTTTCATTCCTTGTCCCAAGCCCATATTCTCCTGTAACGTTTTCTTCTACTCCTTCCCCTACGACTGCATTCCAGTCGCCCATGACTATTAGATTTTCGTATCTTTTACATATTGAATTACCCTTTCAATATCCTCATACACTTTCTCTATCTGTTCATCTTCAGCTTGCGACGTCGGCATGTATCTCTGAACTATCGTTGTCGGTGTTGGTCGCTGTCGATTCTGATTAGAACAACCCGGTCACTAAACTGTTCACAGTAACATACCCTCTGTCCTACCTTCCTATTCATAACGAATCCTACACCTGTTATACCATTTTCTGCTGCTGTTGATATTACCCACTACTCATCTGACCAGAAATCCTTGTCTTCCTTCCACTTCACTTCACTGACCCCTACTATATCTAGATTGAGCCTTTGCATTTCCATTTTCAGATTTTCTAGTTTCCCTACCACGTTCAAGCTTCTGATATTCCACCCCCCGACTCGTAGAACATTATCCTTTCGTTGATTATTCAATCTTTTTCTCATGGTAACCTTCCCCTTGGCAGTCCCCTCCCAGAGATCCGAATGGGGGACTATTCCGTAATCTTTTGCCAATGGAGAGATCATCATGACACTTCTTCAAATACAGGCCACATGTCCTGTGGATACACGTTACGTGTCTTTAATGCAGTGGTTTCCATTGCCTTCTGCATCCTCATGTCGTTGATCATTGCTGATTCTTCCGCCTTTAGGGGCAATTTCCCACCCCTAGGACAAGAGAGTGCCCTGAACCTCTATCCGCTCCTCCGCCCTCTTTGACAAGGCCGTTGGCTGAATGAGGCTGACTTCTTATGCCGGAAGTCTTCTGCCGCCAGTGCTGATTATTTATCAAAATTTAGGCAGTGGCGGGGATAGAACACGGGACCGAAGACACTACCCCTAGACCACATTCTCGGACTTTCTATGTGACCTTAAAATCACGTGAATTGTTTTCAACACTGTCTGCGAAGGAATAATGAATCATATAGCATATAGGTATGTATGGCAGTCTCAATGAGTGAAATGTTCAATGTTAATACAGTATATTTTCTGATTTTGGTTTGGGGTGACTTGGTCATTTTCTAGTGGATCCTGTTCATGTCACAAGAAAACTTAGTTATTCCATTCTGTAACCAACTTATTTCCTTATAGTTTTCGTAAGTAATGTAACATAACTTTCATTGGAAGACTTGGTTCAGTCGTAGCAGTACTCCTCCGGACTAAAGAACTGCTTGCTTTATGTCTTACTTAGAATGTTGCGTGGCCATACTGACTTGTGTGTTCGCCATGACGTGCAGTATTTTGGCGGATTTCTTTTTGTGTGAGTGTAGATATAAAAAATGCGTTTCCCTCGGTGTCGATCGAATTGCGGTAGTGTAACTTGTAAAAGGTAATAGTTAGGCAGTTATGTGCGCACTAATGTCAGTAATTATTTTACTGTTGTTCCAGCTTTCCCATTTTTCCTAATTGCAATGTATATTGCATTCATTAGTATAAACTTTTAATTTTGATAAAGGAAGGAGAGTTTTGTGCCATTATTCGGTTTCACAGGCGTCGAAACGCACACATTTACTGTCATAATAACCAACTGGTAAAAGTAATATAGTTTGTCATTGTTGTTGTTGTGGTCTTCAGTCCAGAGACTGGTTTGATGCAGCTCTCCAAGCTACTCTATCTTCTGCAAGCTGCTTCATCTTCCAGTACCTACTGCAGCCTACATCCTTCTGAATCTGCTTAGTGTATTCATCTCTTGGTCTTCTCCCCGATGTTAGTCAATCTCTATATTGAGGAAGCAGTGAAGGAATCAAAAGAAAAATTCGGAGTAAATATTAAAATCCATGGAGAAGAAATAAAAACTTTGAGGTTCGCCGATGACATTGTAATTCTGTCAGAGGCAGCAAAGGACTAGGAAGAGCAGTTGAACATAATGGATACTGTCTTCAAAGGAGGATATAAGATGAACATCAACAAAAGCAAAACGAGGATAATCGAATGTAGTCGAATTAAGTCGAGTGATGCTGAGGGAATTAGATTAGGAAATGAGACACTTAAAGTAGTAAAGGAGCAAAATAACTGACGATGGTCGAAGTAGTGGGGATATAAAATGTAGACTGGCAATGGCAAGGAAAGCGTTTCTGAAGAATACAAATTTGTTAACATCGAGTATGGATTTAAGTGACAGGAAGTCGTTTCTGAAAGTATTTGTATGGAGTGTAGCCATGTATGCAAGTGAAACATGGACGATAAATAGTTTGGACAAGAAGAGAATAGAAGTTTTCGAAATGTGGTGCTACAGAAGAATGCTGAAGATTAGATGGGTAGATCATATAACTAATGAGGAAGTATTAAATAGGGTTGGGGAGAAGAGAAGTTTGTAGCACAACTTGACTAGAAGAAGGGATCGGTTGGTAGTACATATTATGAGGCACTCAGGGATCACCAGTTTAGTACTGGAGGGTAGCGTGGAGGGTAAAAATCGTAGAGTTTGTTGTTATAGGCTGGCACTCGTATTATGAAACATTTTTTTTTATTTTGAGATTTTATTCCATTTGTAACCGTTTTCAGTTCCTTAGCAATCGGCAAAGTTAAGTAATCTCAGTAAAAAGTTATGAAGATAGTTAAATGTAGGAGCAATGTTATTTTGGCAGCATTTATTGGTACCTACTGCGAGTTGGTGCATTTCGAAACTGATGCCTTATTTCCTAACCCATTACGTACACTATCACTCGACCAAGTATTTTACCGATCACAGTAGAGTGGGGTATGACGCTAACTGCGAAAGAGCCGATATATCATTGGTGTGAGACGTTTCATCAACGAAGAAATGACGAATGATTCCATATCAAATGTTCACACTTTATTTCAACTTCGTTCACTCTGCTTTAGGCAGTACGCAGCATCAATAGCACACCGTCCATAAATTTTCCCATGTGCATGTTCGATTACAGTTGCTTCTACAGTAAACACTTTAGTAAAAAGGTTGTTCTCCTGAAATACTTGCAGCTGTACGTGGCGTAAGACCATTATGCAAGCATGATCAAGCTACAAAACTGATTTTTTATTAGGTAACAGCTGTTTATGAGTAAACTGTAACCAAAGGATCTGCCAGTTTTTGCCAGTCTCACTGCAAATTTTAAATTACTCCTTTTTAAATTTTCATTTATTCGCTTTGTCACGAAATGTCATTAGTTATACAGGACGCCGCTTGTCGAAGAGATACAAGGTTGAGGAGGTTTTTCCAACTGATCGTTCAGTATCATAGGAAAAAAGTACTCTAAGAGCAAGGGCAACTGTGCTATGGTCGATGATTATCACTTACTGAACTAATCGTCTCAAGCCATAGCGGGAAGCGAAACACAAGCCCTAAAGAGCTTACAGTTTCACAGGGAAATCGGTAGAAGAAATCGGTCACTGAAACGGTCCTTGTATAATCTGAAAGGAATTTTTTTGTGTTTAGACCATAAGAAAAACAGTTCACAAACCAATGGTTGAGGATACGATGTGGCCCGTGAATGGCGGTGCGTAAATCGTGCCGAAGGCAGCAGTATACATCTACTGAATAAAGCAGGTAACTCATGCTGTCAGTCCATTAGGAGCGTAGGCTTTTAATTCAAATACGTAATTTCTCTTCAATGCAATGAATTTCTGACTGTGGACACAAACCGAAAGATGTTTGGAATCATCAGTCTTCTACCTGGTTTGATGCGGCTTGTCACGAATTCTTCTTCCGTGCCAAACTTTTCATCTCATTAGTAGCACTTGTTCTCCGTTATTTGATGGATGTATTCTCATCTCTGTTATCATCTACAGTTTTTACCCTCTACCACTCCCTCTCTAGTAGCATGAAAGTCATTCTATCATGTATTAACACATGTCCTACCGTCCTGTCCCTTCGTCTTGTCAGTGTTTCCCACACATTCCTTTCCTCGTCGATTCTGCTGAGAACCTCCTCAGTGCATACCTTATCAGGCCACTTAATTTTTAACATTCTTCTGTAACACCATATCTCAAATTCTTAGATTATCTTCTGTTCCCGTTTCCCCACAGTCCATATTTTAGTACCGTGCAATGCTGTGCTCCAAACGTACATCCTCAGAAATTTCGTCCTCTTGGCCATGAATGCGCCTGTGTTAGTCTGCTTTTTATGTTTTCTTTACTCCGCTCGTCATGGGTTAATGTGCTGCCTACGTGGCAGTATTCCTTAATTTCGTCTACTTTGTGACCATCCATACTGATGTTAAGTTTCTCGCTGTTCTCATTAGTTTTGTCTTTTTTTGGTTCACCCCCAATCTTTATTCTGCGTTCATTGCACTCTTCATTCAATTCAACAGATCCTGTAATTCCTCTTCATTTTCACTTATGTCATTAGCAAATCTTAACCATAAATTCCAATTTCATTCTTAGACCTTTCTTTTATTTCCGTCATTGCCTCTTCGATGTATAGATTGAAGAGTAAGAGCGAATGAGTACATCCCTGTCTCGAACCCTTTTTAATCCCAGTATTTCGTTCTTGGTCTTCCACCATCATTCCCTCTTGGTTCTTCTACGTATTGTATACTACTTACCTCGCCTTATACTTTCTCTAGGTTGCCCAATCCTGTGTCTTGATTTTTTAGTCTTGCTTCCGTTATCGATCGCAACACCAGACGTTCCTCTCTCGTGCCTATACCTTTCCCAAACCCAAACTGTTGGTCATATCGGCAATTTTCTTAAGCATTCTCCCGTATATTACTGATTTCAGCAACTTCGATACTTGGACTGTTCAGCTGACAGTGCAATTATGCTTGCACCTTCATGCATTACCAACCTTCGAAACTATAAAATCAACATTTTTTCGAAACTTAGTTGCCATATCATCAAAATTAAGCACACTATGTCTCAATCCGAGTTACACCTCTGTTGCACAGTAAACTAAATATAATAGTATCTCCTAATTGCATTCCAACTGCAATGTCACTACGTAATGTAATATTATTGCAATATTCCAGCTGCGAGTACCAGTGATGATGCGCTACCAGAATTTAGTACAACAGCTCTCATCGCTCTGACGACAACGCTGTTTGCTGAAAAAAAAAGAGGAGCCTCTATGTTTTCTTGTAATTGTTGGAAATAAGTAATGGCGATTGGACATTTTGTTTTTTGTTGGAGATAAGTTTGCATACAGAAGTAATGTGAAGTACAGAGGTCAACATGTAATAGCGATTATCAGGAATAAAAACAGAATTCGTTCTTTGCGAATTAGCAATACTGGGCGAATCTGCTACTACCACGGTTCGAACGATGCGCAAAATTTCGCCGTCAGCTTGTGTGTTCAAGACGTTCCCTAAGCGACCAGTTAGTTAGTCATAAGATACCACACGGCCACTGTTTGTTCAACCTTCTCATATTGAAAGTGTTTTCCAGAAATTCTTACGGCGACTCTGAAACCTTTTGTGGCCAAGAGAGAGACGGAGTCTTCATCACGAGTTGTAGCAGTTTTCTCCAACCTAGCCTGGCTTTCTCAGAGAACTGGAGAAGTGGAACCCTTCGACCGCCAAGTCGTCCTGTACCTAACCGTTCTCTTTCTTACAGCAGCCCAAAGAAAATATATTCATCCATAGTCAATTAGTTTTCACAGATTATTTTTCCAGTACTTGTCCTATCTTTGTTAAAAACAAAAAGTCAAAGAGCAAGCAATTTGATTAGTTAATTTTTCTTTTATAAGTTTCATTTTACGTCTTATTTGATTTTAAGTCTTCCAAAGCTCTTTTAAATTTCGGTACTAATACTGGATCCCCTACCTCTTCTATATCTCTTGTTTCTTCTTCTTTCACGTCATCAGACAAGTCTTCCTCCCCTCATAGAGGTCTTCAGTGTTCTCTTTCCACATATCTGCTCTCTGCATTTAACAGAGCAACTTACATTGCGCTCTTGCTGTCATCACCATTTCTTTCAATTTCATCGAACGTTATTTTGACTTTTCTGTACGCTGAGTCAGTCCTTCCGGCAATCATTTGTTTATCGGTTTCTTCACATGTATCATGCAACCATTTCGTCTTAGCTTCCCTGCACATCCGAATCTCTCTAGCATTTTGAAGTTAGTTGCAGCTGCATTGCCAGGGCTCAGATGTCTATGAATAGTTGTCGATACTACCTCAAATATTTTCTGCACTAGCCTGCCTGACAGACCCACGAAAGACCAAGCCGTCTTACACAATTCTAAGTAGCAGCTTGCTACTTTCAAGCTCTGATAGTATTGCTTTACAGCCGTTCTGATGTTGACGTGGCATGTTTTAGTTGCTAAGTCACATGACTCCTAGAAAAAGACTGTGCAGCT
The DNA here is from genome assembly GCF_023897955.1 of Schistocerca gregaria. Classification (NCBI taxonomy): domain Eukaryota; kingdom Metazoa; phylum Arthropoda; class Insecta; order Orthoptera; family Acrididae; genus Schistocerca; species Schistocerca gregaria. The sequence goes on from NC_064920.1 coordinate 795,053,490, forward strand.
TTCTTTCAAGAAAGCATTTTCACTTGGGCAACGCCTCGACACGGTGTCATCGTCAATATGTAATTACTTTATTACCTAATAAATAATAGTTTTTGGGGTTTTATTTCACTGTATCTCGAAAAGCAACTACTAAAAACTGAATGTTAAAGGAACTGCTTTAGTGTCCTGAATGCCATTAGTGAATGCTGCGTTCATTTATTGTGTGCTTTTCCCGTGTTGTTTGCTCACTGAGCCGGCTCGCTGTCTATGTTCTGAACTAGCGAGGGTGCGTATCGTGACAACGCCTTCCTTAGCATCCCAGTAGGCGGCAGTAGTGTCGCCCCTATGAGGCTATAAGGCGCTGTTCACAGACCAGCTCATCGTCTTCTCACCTTCAGCGAATGCAAGAGCTAGTGAGTCTTGTGGGACAGCTAGGATTTTAGCAGATAGTTTATATTTGAGATTAAACTGAGCATTGACATGAAATTCCAAGTTGACATTTCGACCGGAGTGTGCACTTTTGAATGTGCTGTGTGTCCTATGTAAAGATCACATCACACACACCCATGCCCGAGGTAGGATTCGAAACTGCGACCGTAGCGGTAACGCGGTTCCAGACTGAAGCGCCTAGAATCCCTCGGCCACACACGACTGCATGATGGGTGGGTTGCACAGAACGTTTCGTCGCTTCTTTCGCAAAGAATTATGGCCCGACTCGAAAGTCGAAAGTGCATCAGAGCCTCACTATGGTGAAGGTTATGGTGATTCTCGCACACGACTGTGATGGTGTTATCCTAACGCATTACGTTCCTCCACGGCAGACCGTCAATCCACAGTATTACTGTTTGTTTTTAGAGCATGAACTGCAACCAGCTTTGCGAAAGAAGCGGCGACTCTTTCAGCGCAAACGACAATGCGTGGGCGCATACAACGCAAGCTGTGTCTCCTCTGTTCGGTCGACGGGACTGGGAAGTACTGTACCATCCACCATACTCCTCGGACGTAAGTTCTTGTGATTTTGATTCGATTCCGAAGATGAAGGAATAACTTCGTGGCATTCGCTTCAGAACTGTTCCAGAGATTCGACAGGCAGTAGACCGCTCCATTCGAACCATCAACAGAACAGGCTCTGCTAACGGTATACATCGCTGGCAACGGATTCTACACAACACTGGTGACTACTTTGAAGGACAGCAGCAGGTGCCGGCATGTAACTCTTTTGTATCGGTTGTAAATAAATAGTTGCTACTATTTAAGATCCAACCCTCGTACTTGGTCCAAATAGTAGTAAAAGGTCGTTATTTAGGTCATTGGTCTAGTGAATACTAGGTTAGGTCCCTAATCGAAGATCAGTTTTAGATTTTTTAATTGAGATCGCAGAAATCATTACCCACGAAAGGGTACCTCCTTTTTAGAGTATAAAGGATATAATAGACCGAAGCGGCGAGTGAAAATTTGTACCAAGGGCGGGTATCGAACCTGAGGTCTCATACTTACTAGGCTATTGCATTGGCTACTAAGCCACCTTGGTGCGGTAGTCCAAACAACTACACGGATTACTCTTGCACGACTCCCTCTGCTTCCGGCCTTAGTACAAATTTTCACTCACCGCTTAAGTCTATATGTATATATACACTCCTGGAAATGGAAAAAAGAACACATTGACACCGGTGTGTCAGACCCACCAATCTTGCTCCGGACACTGCGAGAGGGCTGTACAAGCAATGATCACACGCACGGCACAGCGGACATACCAGGAACCGCGGTGTTGGCCGTCGAATGGTGCTAGCTGCGCAGCATTTGTGCATCGCCGCCGTCAGTGTCAGCCACTTTGCCGTGGCATACGGAGCTCCATCGCAGTCTTTAACACTGGTAGCATGCCGCGACAGCGTGGGCGTGAACCGTATGTGCCGTTGACGGACTTTGAGCGAGGGCGTATAGTGGGCATGTAGGAGGCCAGGCGGACGAAACGCCGAATTGCTCAACACGTGGGGCGTGAGGTCTCCACACTACATCGATGTTGTCGCCAATGGTCGGCGGAAGGTGCACGTGCCCGTCGACCTGGGACCGGACCGCAGCGACGCACAGATGCACGCCAAGACCGTAGGATCCTACGCAGTGCCGTAGGGAACCGCACCGCCACTTCCCAGCAAATTAGGGACATTGTTGCTCCTGGGGTATTGGCGAGGACCATTCGCAACCGTCTCCATGAAGCTGGGCTACGGTCCCGCGCACCGTTAGGCCGTCTTCCGCTACCCCCCAACATCGTGCAGCCCGCCTCCAGTGGTGTCGCGACAGGCGTGAATGGAGGGACGAATGGAGACGTGTCGTCTTCAGCGATGAGAGTCGCTTCTGCCTTGGTGCCAATGATGGTCGTATGCGTGTTTGGCGCCGTGCAGGTGAGCGCCACAATCAGGACTGCATACGACCGAGGCACACAGGGCCAACACCCGGCATCATGGTGTGGGGAGCGATCTCCTACACTGGCCCTACACCTCTGGTGATCGTCGAGGGGACACTGAATAGTGCACGGTACATCCAAACCGTCATCGAACCCATCGTTCTACCATTCCTAGACAGGCAAAGAAACTTGCTGTTACAGCAGGACAATGCACGTCCGCATGTATCCCGTGCCACCCAACGTGCTCTAGAAAGTGTAAGTCAACTACTCTGGCCAGCAAGATCTCCGGATCTGTCCCCCATTGAGCATGTTTAGGACTGGATGAAGCGTCGTCTCACGCGGTCTGCACGTCCAGCACGAACGCTGGTCCAACTGAGGCGCCAGGTGGAAATGGCATGGCAAGCAGTTCCACAGGACTACATCCAGCATCTCTACGATCGTCTCCATGGGAGAATAGCAGCCTGCATTGCTGCGAAAAGTGGTTATACACTGTACTAGTGCCGACATTGTGCATGCTCTGTTGCCTGTGTCTATGTGCCTGTGGTTCTGTCAGTGTGGTCATGTGATGTATCTGACCCCAGGAATGTGTCAATAAAGTTTCCCCTTCCTGGGACAATGAATTCACGGTGTTCTTATTTCAATTTCCAGGAGTGTACAATCATGAGTTATTATTGTTGCTTATGGTGTTTATATCACTGAAGGGTGTGATACCCCTGTATCACAATTAATTTGTTTGAGAATGGAACCTCCGGGAAGGCCAGACCTGGCTGTTATTTTTGAAGCTGTTGTCAGATGTACTCAACAAAGGGATTGCATGTACTTTTATGTACAAACTGTAAATGGCTTATAGAAGTTTTGTTCCTCCCATTGGTGGTCTTTATTGTTGCTTTTAAACTTTTACGCGCTGAAATTTATTAGAGTTATTTGCGAAATAATATTATGCAAGAAATTGTACTTGTTTATTTCTCAGTGTGTGTGTTTGGTACCTTCCACTACTGAAATCAGTGTACGATCTTGTGCTAATTTTGAGACAGCTCACTACAGTTATGCCAACACAATGAGCAGGTATTTGGTTTATAAGATTCATTTTCAAACTTACCACTTGTTATCTACATGTCGTATACCACACCTGAATCTAACACTACACTCACAAATTTCACCGATCTCACTCTAACTCTGATGGTAATTTGAAAATTTATGTCCTTGAGGAATGAAAACAGATGTGACAGATTTCCCACTTCTTAAAAAAAGGGAAATTTCGTCTGTAGAAACCTTATACAATTAAAAACTTATGGTTACCTGAGAGGAGAATATATAAGCGATACATGGATAAAATAGCTTCCATCAATGTGGGACACACATGTTACCACACTTGTAGAGACAGAGAACAATGAGATTATCTTTAGAGCTGTGATAGATGATGCTTCTGATTTCAACCATGGTACATTGGAATTCTTTAAATTAGCGCCATACGTTATAGAGCATTAATAAAAGCAGGAATACATCTGACAACGAGCAGTAATCAATATGAGGAAACTACAGACGGCGCACGACAATATATTGTACTGGCAACATTTTAGGAAGTTACATGGAGGCTGAGACACGACTGAGGAATGAACTCCCATCTGGCTAGTATTTATGAAGATTCAGTGAACCCAGGCGGTTAAGTGTTTCTAGTTCCACACTACCTTTTTACCTGTATCTAAGAGGAGAGAATTTTTCATCATTTTTATAAAAGCTTATGTAATTTAACGCAATAGCGTATATGTTCAGAATGAAGTTTCGTGGACAGAAGATAATGTACTGGTGAATGTAAAGCTATAAGGACTGCTGGTGAGTTCTTGCTTCAGTAGCTCAGTCGGTAGAGCATTTCGGCACGTAAGTCAAAGGTTCCGTTTTTGAGTTCTAATGGCTCTGAGCACTATGGGACTTAACTTCTTAGCTCATCAGTCCCCTAGAACTTAGAACTACTTAAACCTAACTAACCTAAGGACATCACACACCACCTAGCCATCACGAGGCAGAGAAAATCCCTGACCCCGCCGGGAATCGAACCCGGGAACCCGGGCGTGGGAAGCGAGAACGCTGCCGCACGACCACGAGATGCGGGCTCCGTTTTCGAGTCTCGGTCTGGAGCAGAGTTTTAATCTACCAGTAAGTTTCAGGATATATATTGGTTAAATACAGAAGGGCAATCAAAATGTTTCCGTTTGAGGGCGTTGCGAAGGCGTATATGCAATGTAGCGCAACTCCGTTGCGGGTATATAAGCATCGGCATTTAGGCAAGGGTTAGTGTGGCACGCATGTGTGCCCGAAAACGCGGATTATGGCGACGTTATTACCAAATGCTGTTATCATTTTCTTGGCTGCCGAAAGACAAAGACCGGTAGACATCCATCCGAGATTGAGGAACGTGTAGGGAACATTATGTTTGTCGAAAGCCACCGTAGCGGAATGGTGCTCTTAAGCTATGTGCTGGTCGCCATTAGACACAAGACGCAGCTTGATCTGAACAGCAAGCAGGTTACATCACAAGGGGAGACTCTCGAACATCTCCCAGTACGATTATAACGCCTTCTGTCCCTTAAGAAAAGGCGGGACAAAGTTGTGCGGCAGGCAGTTACGTGCTTCTTCACGCAGCAGGACACAGTCCTTTAACAAACGGGTATCTTCAGCTCGGTGCTTCCGTGGGATAACTGCCTAAGTGCTAACGGCCATTTTGCATGATTGGGATTTTCAATTCAGTTCTGTTCAATTTAGTTTATTGCCACTAATTTTAGACCTTCTGTCTGGAACCTCTCGCCAGTTTGCTCATATTCAATAATCATGATGACAGACGACGTTTTACATTAGGTACGTAGTAATAAATCATGTTAACAGCAACCTTTGATAATATTAATGTACAAATAAAGCAGAAAATTTCAAATCAGTTGCATAAAATGAAAATGATAGGATTATCGATTCTGGACTTTATCACCTGCGAATCCTGCAAAAGGCAATTTTTTTTATCGCCCCTTGTACTTTGCCATGGCTGAATTCAGACACTCTAAAGCCAAAGAAACAAAACTAAAATATCCTGAAGAACTCATCGTTTGTTACTGCTCTCAATAATTTATCCCCACAGATTGTACACTCTCTCTTCCATTTACGAAGCCAGTCAGTCATTTCATCCAGAAAATTTGGCCAATTAGCATTTAATACCCTTGTGTATTCTACCAGTCATTCGGCAGTTATCAATTATTCTGTAATTGAGGCTAACAACGCGATGTATTTCAAGAGCAGTATGAGTTTTTGATACTAAAATGATGTGCGCAATTTCACGGATCAATCCAATATTGCAGATTTTCCTAGCAATTTCGTACGGAGCAACAACTCGGTAGGTATGGAGCAAATTTCATTCGAAATATTTGTCTTCGATTGATGTAACGGTTCGATGCCCTGCAAAAGTATGTTACTGGAACATCTCATCCGCTAGGGTCTCACTGGACTAGAAGAAGCGAATATTTCCTGTAGAGGAAAAGTGCGAAGTTTGTAAGAGGAGCCCGTATCTTTTCGGGGCAAACGAGATACACAGGCCCTGTAACGAATTTGTGACGCCACACTAGTCAGCTCATCCACCAAACTTTGTGAATGTTCGGGTCCGTTCATTGCATACGGGAAATCAGTATTTGATTGAAAAGGTACCCAATGCAGCTGTTATTTTGCCTCTATTTAAACAAACTTTCCAAAACTATTAAATTCGTCTGAAATTGTTACTGGTTTCCAGCCAAGACGGCTGCAGTCACTCGTAAGACCTACGGCGCCACGTGATTTGACGTATGTGCCACGGCCCGTCTTTCTCTTGCACCTCGATCTCTGCTTCATGAGCAACGCGAGGTAGCCGCGCGGTTAAGGCACCTTACCACGGTTCGCGCGGCTCCTCCGTCAGAGATTCGAGTCCTCCCTTGGGTATGGGTGTGTGTGTTGTCCTTTGCATAAGTTAGTTTAAGTTAGATTAGCAGTGTGTATGCCTAGGGACCGATGACCTCAGCAGTTAGGTCCCACAGGAACTTTCACAAATTTCCAAAAATTTTCTGCTGTATGACTTATTTACTTATTCTGACGGCCTTGCTACTTTCATTTCAATCTTAAGATGTCATCTAAAAATTCATGTTAATATTCCATTGCATAAAAGGACTTACTATTACTTAAAATACATAGCCTTCGAGCTACAAGAACAAAGGTGTGACGTAAACTAATAGCACGTAAGAGAAAGATACGTGGTGGGGATGGGAGAAACAGGGGTGGGGGGGAGGGGAGGTGAGAGAAGGGAGGGATGATGTTTGGTAAGGGAACTGAGGAGGAAAAAGCAAGGAACATGGAAAAGTGAGGACGGTCTTGGAAAGGAGGTATGAGTGCATGCGAAGCCAAAATATATCGAGTTATAAGAAGATTTAAGTACAATTATTATAAGGTGAATCCATAATTAAATTTAGTCGAACTAACTAATCCGAATTCAATAAAAGATTGCAACTTTTGACGCCTGTTTGCTTCTTCAGTACTTGTGAAGATGCCTGTTCACCAGCTGTTATGGTCTGCATCTCTCCTAAAATACCCAACACGGTTAATTTGCCTTCCTAGAATAAGATTTTCAAATTGTGTTCTACACTTATATTTGAAAATAGATTTTGCATTGTTTTCTTATAATGCTTAAAATAAATTAATTGGAAGTTCGTTTGCAGAGGACAGTGGCAGTTTCCTTCCCGTCTGAGTTTCAGCTCAATCTCTAATTATCCTTCTGTCGACGGGACGCTAAATTTTAAATTTCCTTTCCTTCGTTACATACTAACCCATAAAATACTAAACATTTTCTGATATTAGGAGCAGTTCCGTAAAATTTACTGCGGTGGGACGATTTAGAGTTTATTTTGTGACTGAAACCACTTCCAATAATACCCAGACGTGCGTCTCACACGGTATGGTCCTTACACCATCTCTCCTTATGGTTGTAAGTAGGCTGTTTAGGTTTTTTTTATTGGTATCGCCACATAGCGCTCTGTATGAAAAATCACTGGCTGTGCTGTGTGCAGTCTGTAGCTGGTTGGCATTGTTGTAATATTCGCCATTGTAGTGTTGGGCAGCTGGATGGTAACAGCGCGTAGCGTTGCGCAGTTGGAGGTGAGCCGCCAGCAGTGGTGGACGTGGGGAGAGAGATGGCGGAGTTTTGAAATTTGTAAGACTGGATGTCATGAACTGCTATATATATTATGACTATTAAGGTAAATACATTGTTTGTTCTCTATCAAAATCTTTCATTTGCTAACTATGCCTATCAGTAGTTAGTGCCTTCAGTAGTTTGAATCTTTTATTTAGTTGGCAGTAGTGGCGCTCGCTGTATTGCAGTAGTTCGAGTAACGAAGATTTTTGTGAGGTAAGTGATTTGTGAAAGGTATAGGTTAATGTTAGTCAGGGCCATTCTCTTGTAGGGACTACTGAAAGTCAGATTGCGTTGCGCCAAAAAAATATTGTGTGTCAGTTTAAGCACAGTCTTGTATAATTGTTCTAAGGGCACGTTTCAAGGTAGACGGACGATATTTGAAACAGGAGATATTTAGAGAAAAGAAAGTGAAAGGACAACCGTTGCATTGAGAAAATGTAAAGCTGCAGAGTTCAAATGGAACGCCTTGTCCTGCGATGACTATGTGCAATGAGAGCAACAGGTTCCTCCTGCGAGAAACCGAAAAGGATGTTAAACATAGATGTGTCACAAAGACACACTGTAATTTCTTATCATGGAGGAGAAGTCATACAGGATTTAATTCCGTGACCAAATTGATGGGTTCGACACGAAAGTTTGTAACTCCAAATCCAAGCACCTGACGAGAAAGTGGTAAGAAATGAGCAAGAAATTCGATGCAATTCTAGTTATCTTCACAACTATATCCTCTTGGCTTTACATAGGAGGTTCCTCCCTCTTCACTGAAAATTCGGGGTGTTTCATGTTATTGCTATTGTTAACTTATACACTGCCGGGAAAAAATGAGGTACCCCCAAGGTTTGCGACCAGTGGCACCACGGTATGATAGTGTTATAGGTACAATTGTCATGATCGTTGGTGATCAGATGGCGCCCAGGAGGCCCATCTGTGTACCCTCCGTTTTCACTCAGCAGGCACTAATGTGTTGCTTTTAGAGGTCAACAATGTTTTTATCATTCATTGTAGGATATAACCATGCCCCACCAACAAGTACATATTCCTACTGAACAGCTTCAGCCGTTTGAACAAGATCACAATGTGGACTTGCGGGAAGTTGCAGGGATGTACAGGCAGATGACGGCAAGTGCAGTGTATTGGTGCCGTGTCACTGCTTTCAACAATGGTCTGTACAATATTCCCACACCTTTAGACCAAGTTCCTGACGACCGCGGACTGCAGACACCCGTCATAATATATGCACTGGGCGAACAACGGTGGAAGACTGAACATGATCAACGGATGATATCTGGGCTCATTTTGCAACTCGTGTGGCTTCAGGTACCACTGGGTACCATCTGCTTGCAGCAGGACTGTGGACATGTGTGAATAACTGGGTGTTGTGAGACAGTCGACTGCAAACTGGACTTGTCCTCCGTTGTCTGTAGTGACGAGAGCATGTTCTGCCTGTGGCAGAAGGATTCAAGTACACTTGCATGGCGTAGATCGTATTGCTGTAGGATAAAGTAACCAATTACCGCTACAAACACAGGTTGTTTAACGTGTACTATAGCCGTTATTTGATGAGGATGTACTTTTCACAGCAGGACAATGCACATGCTCATTCGACCGCGGCAAAGCACCGTGCTCTACAAGCACGCCAAGATCACCAGATATCTCGATATATGAACATGAATGGGATATAAGGAAATGGGAAGTTACTCGTTCTCCGGGGCCTGCAAGAACCACTGCCGAACTGCGATGAAAAGCGCGAAATCCTTGGGGCAATCTACCGCTAAATACTATTCTGCAGCTTTGTCATGGTCTGTATGATGGAATACACGCCTGCGTTGCCGCCAGTCTAATGATTCGACTGGTTGGGCATCCTTTATTGTGACATGTGTGTTTCATTTGGTCTGAATTTGTTATCATATACCGCTACATTGATGCACTTGCTGTCACTTCACTTGTCAAGAAAATGACCTTGTCAGTGATGGTGTTGCTTCGTTTCACTGCAGTGTATATGTTGTAAATTCGTTCAACTCATTTAATCTCGCTTAGCTTTCCAAGCTGTAAAGGAGAACAGTTGTCTCAAGATTATAACTCCCCCCGGGGAAAATGATGTTTCTTAAAGACTTTTCTTCTACAAGCCGGAAGGAGTGGCCGAGCGGTTCTAGTCGCTACAGTCTGGAACCGCACGACCGCTACGGTCGCACGTTCGAATCCTGCCTCGGGCATGGATGTGTGTGGAGTCCTTAGGTTAGTTAGGTTTAAGTAGTTCTAAGTTCTAGGGGACTGATGACCTCAGACGTTAAGTCCCATAGTGCTCAGAGCCATTTGAACTATTTTTTCTTCTACAACAGGATACCCACACCGAACACTTACATGATACTATTATCTAATGTCAAATACTCTCCTGTTTACTTTTAGCAGTTTCCATTCAGGGTAGATTTTCCATATTAAACTTATTTATTTGTTTGTTCACTACTAAGTAACATTACCTCATTCAGAAAGAACAATAAATTTTGTAATACCTTCTTAGTAACTTTAAAATGGACAGTTTCCAGATCTATGAGTAAACGGTCACATTATGTTTTTTGTTATGGCTATCGAAAGAGTGATTCTAAAATTTCCTACGTATTTTCACATCCACAGGCATATTCACCATCTCTGCATTATACATGTGGCAGTCATCCTTCTTGGGTGCTGAGTATCTCAATGTCATTTGTCGACCTATGTTGTTCCGCTTAGAACCAGTATAAGTAGTGTCGCATGTTTTACAAGGAGTATGCTTTGGAATAACATTTTGCCACATATTTATTTAATCTATTTTATAACTGCTTATTCCGTAATTCGTAGTTCCCCGTGTAATTTGATGATCTATTGCATCTTACGTTAAATGTAAGTGTAATGTCACGTCATGTTCGCGCTCCTTCTATTCTTGACAGCTAGTGGATTGCCCTAATTGTTTGCGGATTAAGCGCCGTGTTCATTTTAAAGTTTTTCATCAGATCGATTGTCACTCTTGTTTCTGAAGAGTTCAAGAGAGAGATTTACTGAGATATTCATATTCCAGTAGGGTCCTTCGGAGAATTCATCAGGTGTATCCATCTACGACAATGATGTGTAGTACCCAGTACTAGCCAAATGATTTGCTGTCATCCTTCTGAATGTCAAGAAACGTAGGAGTTCATGAGAACGAGCAAGCTGACGATACATCCGGAATATGCCTTGTGCCATTTGATTACATTCTCCCTTTACACTTCAGAAGAAAAGTTATGTGCCAATAGGAGAACGAGTTGTACCGGAAGCTTAGTGCTTGTGAATGGGGAAGCCTACTACATGGCTAACGCTTATTCCAGTCACTCGGTTAAGAGGAAATTGCGTCAACAATACCTTCTGCATTTAAAGCAATATATGATCCGTAATTTAATGTTATTTAAGAAAAACACCTAAATGAATCGTTCCATCCAACTACCTCTAGTTTTGTATCTACCTTACAGTCAATGAAAAATCAAAACCTCCAACAGGGATTCCGTTCATTAGGACCACCATTTTAAAAACTATGGGCCAAATTTACTTGAATCCAATCCCAGAAAAGGCGGAAATATTTGCTACATAAATAGATGTCTCGAAAACTTGTGTTGTGAATAAAACCTTTCATACGATCTATTTTGAAATGAAGAATTGTGGTTTGATAGGCTATTCCATAATGCAGGAAATTGAACTGCTGTTTCCTTATAGTCCGTTTTGTGTGATACAACCGAAAAAAATAGTTGGCAAACAAAAGAATCTGACATACAGTTTTCAAACATGTTCGCAAATAACTGCGTATTTCAGTCTCCAACATAGTATCAGTGTCTCTTTTAATTAAGGAAGTACGTGTCAAACGTGTTACGTTATATAAGATACATGTTCACTTACTGAGATTATTGTTATCAGTAATACTTCATACTACCATTCAATGGCGTACAAAAATGTTTCGTAACTAAATGTTACTTTAAGTAACTAATAAAATTATTATAGTTATTTAATTCATTGATATAAACTAGTCACTTCAGTCTGAAAAGTAATAATACAACCGATGCACTAATTATTAAAATGATCAAAGCAATTTGTAAAGCCCAGCGAAAATGTTGGTGCAGCTAAGATCGTACCACACATTCTTGCACACGTTAAGACGTAAATGATTGCCCTAACAACAGAGTACAACATCTCTAATTTCCAAAGGTTCCAATTAACCTAACACCCACACATACTGTAATCACGGCGTCGTTGTTGTTTGGCTACGTTTGGTAGGACGGAGGCTAAGAATGCAATTGTCTGTAGATCTGTGCTATGGTGTAGCCACCAGCAAAAGTTATCCAACAAGTACAATACACTTAATAAACTAAACCCACGCTGTAAAAATGTGCACAAAATGTTATGAAATGTCAAAATCAATCCAAAATTAAAGAATATTTGGTTAAATTAACTTGAGAAACAAATCATATATCGGGTGATCAAAATGTCAGTATAAATTGAAAACTTAATAAACAATGGCAAAATGTAGATAGAGAGGCAAAAATTGTCACACGTGCTCGGAATGACATGGGGTTTTATTAGAACAAAAAAAAAAAGCATTGCTAGACGCGTGAAAGTTCTCTTGGCGAGCGTCGTTAAGTTATGATCGTGTGCTCAGCCGCTACTTCGTCATGCTTGGCCTCGCAGGTCCCCAGACCTCAGTCCGTGCGATTCTTGGCTTTGGGGTTACCCGACGTCGCAAGTGTACTGTGATCGACTGACATCTCTAGGGATGCTGAAAGACAACATCCGACGTCAATACCTCACCATAACTCCGGACATGCTTTACAGTGTTGTTCACAACATTATTGTTGAGGAATGATTGTAGACATTTCCTGTAAAGAATAGCATATTTGCTTTGTCTGACTGTGTTATGCTAATTATTGCTATTCTGATCAGATGAAGCGCGACCTGTCGGACATTTTTTGAACTTTTGTATTTTTTTGGTTCTAATAAAACCCCATGTCATTTCAAGCATGTGTGTCAATTTGTACGTCTCTATCTACATTGTTCGTGATTTATTCAGTTTTCAAATTTATACTGACTTTTTGGTCACCAGGTATTTCAAACATGCTTCAACATATTAGTAGGTTGCAAAATTTTACCAGTCGTTTGACACACTGAAAATCGTCATAAAATGCTGTGGTCAAATCCTTAGCCACGTTTTCGAGAACGACACCTTGTGACCACTTTATGTACTCGCCAAAAATGTGATGCATACGGCACACAGACGGGCGGTGTGCTGTTGAGCCCCCTTCTTCGCAGAGGAGTAACCCTATGATCACAGGCCTGAGACCCAAGTGTTAACAGGATGTTACTCCACCTCTTCAACCGGAATGAACTACGCCACGGCTGGATTGCAATGAGTCCGATTGTGTCTAACATGCTGTTGCATATCAATCCACGGCCGTTAGGCTTTCTCATTCAGTTCCCCGGCTATTGCGTCGTTGCATCTCACTGTGATCTGAAGTATTTGTGGTTTATCGACAATGAAAAATTAGCGTTGCTATCAGTCCAGATTTATTTGGTATTGGCATCAAATTAAAACATAAAACTAGTGCACTAACAAATCAGCAGTCAAATGGCGGAAATTTCTTTCGCACTTACTGTTGCCAAATGATTTTCCGATAGATACGGAAGATATGGTGGACAGTCATTTGTAAAATACATTATAACAACTGATTTGTTACTGACTGCGGTTATTAAGTACAATTTTTGAAGAAGAAACATTGCGTCGGTTATGTAATGGATGGAGGAGACTGATTACCTACGGGCTCCGATGTTCAGATCTGCAATGCGGCTCATTATCCGACCTCGGGGAACCCATTTGTCTGCGCCCTCACAGTATCAGATCTAGACTAATTATCTCGAACATTTCTGCTCTCCGGCTTTATCTACTTTCGGGCAGAAAAGTCGCTCCTCTAACGAGCGGACTCTGTACGGAGTGAGGTGTCGGGCCGCAACCTGCCGCCTAATGACTGAACGCGGGAAACCGGGTGGGCGCGCGGGTTGCAGCGCCGCTGTTTGCAGGCGCCGGCTAATCCGATACAATTAGGCCCGGCGCTTAATGGGATAGGGCTGGGATTAACGTGCGAGCAGCAGCGCGCCCGCCGCTATTTCCGGAACAGCCGGTCCCGTGGCGAATTGCGACCAGTCTCCGGATTTTCGAACCGACAGGGGAGCGCGGCCTTTTCCAGCGCGGATCATTGGTGGGCGGAATCTGAAACGGCGCCGTTAGTAACGTTCGTAGGACATAAACTTTGCTCTCGGGTCAATTTTTTTATTATTTATGGTCAACAGAACTTTGAATTTCGTTCTAAAACTATTCTTATGTGTAGATCCAGTGAACTATTGGCTGTGGGTTAAAAAAACAATCCTACTGGCCATTTAACACGAGGCGTAGCGTTTGTCGGGCACTTTCATTGCATTTTGCTCCATCTACTTTTTTATGGTCAACGAGGCCGTAGACACCGTTATTTTCTATTTTTATATATGCCTAAATTTTACCCCTTTAGTGCTCCTTCTAGTACCAAGATACTGATTTCTAAATTCCAAGAAAGATCAAGGAAGATTGGCTTAAACTTATCATTCTATAAAATCGAGTAGCACATGAATTTAAACAGATAATGGCGATTTCTGGATGTAAAGATTCCTAGCATCGAATTATGAGAATTTCAATGGAAAGTAAAGCAATTTCTGTCCTGTCCTATAATTACGAAATTCCTCTCGACTATTACAGTACCTTTCCCAATTACACTTTTTATAAGTACACAAATCCGTCAGTAATATCATATTTGAGATTGTACTTACAATACATAGGACATAAGTTTCTCCCCTGGGACTGGGCTGGGCCTAACGTTTGAAGCTAATTTTAGAAGTCTCAAGAATGAAATTTTTTTAGAGAAATTAGGAATCTTTTATTCACACCTTTTTGTAATAAAATTTGCAAATGAAAATAAGATAATATATTATTTCGTTTGTTATATCAATAATCTAAATGTCTCTATGTGAGTTCCACCCCTTGGACGGGGCGAGATTGTATTTTTCCTTGCAAGTGAGCTGACCTTCATCGTCCTCAGTATCTGTGGTAGCACACTAGCGATGAGCCCAATGTTTTTCACCGCTTGTTGCAACTTAAGTGAGAATGACAAGCCAGAAATACAAGGAGCCAATTCCCGAGCCACTTCAGTTTCGTTGTCGAATGAGTGCGGGCATCTGTTTCGTTTGTGAGCTGCTTCGCTAATCTGGGCAATTCTTTCAGTTTTACACCAACACGTCGCTTTTGCAGTTCCTTAAGATATTTGACGAGTTCTAGCTCCTGTTCCTTACTGAAAACACTCTGATATTGTCCGTGTGTTTTGTGAGTTGTTGAAATGGGACTGTCCTCTCTAATTTTTAGGTACCGTTTTAAAGTAGACAAAGGCCTGAAAAATTGTTGAGACGCATTTTCGTGGACGTAGTTTTATTATTTCTCAATTCAGCAGCTTGTTCCACGTTTTTCTATGACCAATTTTGTATCTCCATTTTCAGTACATAATGACGTTCATCTGAAAGGAACGAACTATACTAGTAGACAATTTCGCGACAGACGCATATCTCCTGAGAAATATTCAGTAACGACCATAAACATTTTTTTCCAACTCCGTTACGAACAAAGAAAGCTGATTTATGTGAACTAAACGTAGATTGTGTAGGGAAAAAATAGGAAGTTACCTCAGTTGGAAAGTTATAACAGAACAGATAATTCGCAATACTTTTATAGGCAGACTACGCAATTCGCATACGATGACAGTTGTAACCTTTCTAAACTATAATGGACTTTAGTTTAATAATCACTGTCAGTCTGAACGCAGCCCTCCGCCTGTAGACGAAATTACACGACTGAGGCCGTTCTAGCACGGTAATCCATTCCACCACACTCTCCAAAACTCCAAACATAGTTTTTCTTTGGATTTTCCCTCCAGTATGTGTAATATTTTGTAGCAGCAAACAGCTATTTAATAAAGGTTTCGTTTTCAGCAGCCATCTCTTCCTTGCTTCATGTCCTACATAACCTGGTTTTGCAACATTCAGCCATCCGTCAATGCTTTGATGATTTAAAAGTCATTATTTTTTAATTTACTTCTGAATACTCTGTACTGTTGGGGCCATCTACTGCCATTTAGAATCTTTTAAGGTGTGAGGAACAGAAAAATTAGCGACGAAATTGTTATTATAGCATCACTCATTGCTTGAAATCCAACGGTTAAAGGGTGATCATAAATTATTTAGAAGATAATTCAGCTGCAGTCCGTTAATAACAAGAAAAGGACCTGTGACTCAAATTCAGCAGTGTTATAGGCAGTCTAAGGCGCTGCAGTCATTGACTGTGCGGTTGATCCTGGCGGAGGTTCGAGTACTCCCTCGGGCAGGGGTGTGTGTGTTTGTCCTTAAGATAATTTAGGTTAAGTAGTGTGTAAGCTTGGGGACTAATGACCTTAGCAGTTAAGTCGCATAAGATTTCACACACATATGAACCTTTTGTTATAGGTACCATAGTAGGTCCATTTGTGCGGTGTACAACTGCGAGGGATAGGAAAGACGGGTCACATGTCAAAGATAAAATCAGAAAACCTTCATCAAAGACAACGCGTAGGAAACGTGTCAGAACGTTGCTCCACAGTGAAATTATGCGATTTCATAGGCGCAGTTTTTCCAAAGACTGCGCTTTCAAATGTTCAATCATTATTCGTAAAGCAATTGCTAAAAAAGAAAAGAAAAGAGTTAACATTATGTACAGGGAGCAGAATACTCATCGCCAAATTTCAAAAAATCTACAATAAGAGTAAGGATTTAGTGTCTTGAAAGGAGGAAATAAAATGAACATCGGCAGTAGTAAATAAGGGTAATGGAATTAAATCGAATTAAATCAGGTGATTCTGAGGGGGTTAGATTAAGGAACGAGACACTTAAAGTAGTTAATGAGTTTTGATATTTGGGTACAAAATACATGATGATGACAAAAATAGAGAAGATACAAAATGTAGAGTGGCAACCGTAAGGAAAGCATTTCCGACGAAGAGAAAATTTGATTTAACTCTTAGAAAGTCTTTTTCAAAAATATTTGTGTGTAACGCAGCTATGTATGGAAGTGGAACATTGACGATAAACAGTTTCGGCAAGGAAAGAATAAAAGCTTTTGAAATATGGTACTACAGAATAATACTTTAACTAGATGGGTAGATCACGAAGTGAAACAGAGGTACTGAATGGAAATAGGGAGCAAACAGTTGTGATGTAACCTGACTAGAAGAAGTGGTCAGCCGATAGGTCTCACAAATTTAGTACTGTAGGAAAATGTGTGTATGGGAGGGGGTTGGGGGGAGGAGGGGTGGGCGAGGGGAAAAAATCGCAGAGGGAGACCAAGAGATGAATACAGTAAGCAGATTCATAAGAATGTAGGTTGCAGTAGTTATTCGGAGATGAATGAGTTTGCACAGGACGTAATAGCATGGAAAGACGCATCAGACCGGTCTCCAGAGTGAAGACCATAAAAATAACAGCAAGTGTAACAATAGCAATGAGAATAACTTTTAATGAAGCAAGCATGAAAGATCTTAACGACCAAGTTGCCAAAAGACCTGTTTTAGTCATCAACAACAACATTCACTGATTGAAAGTTATGTCTACATCTTTATCTACATACTTACTCCGCAATCCACCATACGGTGCGTGGCGGAGGGTACCTCGTACCACAACTATCATCTTCTCTCCCTGTTCCACTCCAAAACTGAACGAGGGAAAAATGACTGCCTATATGTCTCTGTGCGAGCCCTAATCTCCCTTAACTTATCTTTGTGGTCTTTCCGCGAAATATAAGTTGGCGGCAGTAAAATTGTACTGCAGTCAGCCTCAAATGCAGGTTGTCTAAATTTCTTCAGTAACGATTCACGAAAAGAGCGCCTCCTTTCCTCCAGAGACTCCCACCCGACTTCCTGAAGCATTTACATAAGACTCGCGTGATGATCAAACCTACCAGTAACAAATCTAGCAGCCCGCCTGTGAAAAGCTTCTATGTCCTCCCTCAATCCGACCTTATAGGAATCCCAAACGCTCGAGCAGTACTCAAGAATAGGTCGTATTAGTGTTTTATAAGCGGTCTCCTTTACAGATGAACAACATCTTCCCAAAATTCTACCAATGAACCGTAGACGACTATCAGCCTTCCCCACAACTGCCATTACATGCTTATCCCACTTCATATCGCTCTTCAATGTTACACCCAAATATTTAGTCGACGTGACTGTGTCAAGCGCTACACTACTAATGGAGTATTCAAGCATTACGGGATTCTTTTTCCTTTTCATCTGCATTAATTTCCATGTATCTATATTT
Source organism: Schistocerca gregaria (assembly GCF_023897955.1). NCBI lineage: Eukaryota > Metazoa > Arthropoda > Insecta > Orthoptera > Acrididae > Schistocerca > Schistocerca gregaria. The sequence goes on from NC_064920.1 coordinate 795,071,480, forward strand.
AGAGTTATCTGAAACTCTTTACACCAATCACAAATCCTGTGCAAGTCATCTTGTATCCTCCTACAGTCACTCAACGACGACACCGTCCCGTACACCACAGCATCATCAGCAAACAGCCGCACATTGCTATCCACCCTATCCAAAAGATCATTTATGTAGCTATAAAAGAACAGCGGACCTACCACTCTTCCCTGGGGCACTCCAAATGATACCCTTACCTCCGATGAACACTCACCATCGAGGACAACGTACTGCGTTCTATTACTTAAGAAGTCTTCGAGCCAATCCCATATGCTCGTACCTTAGTTAGGAGTCTGCAGTGGGCACCGAGTCAAACGCTTTCCGGAAGTCAAGGAATATGGCATCCGTCTGATAGTCTTCATCAATGGTTCGCAAGATATCATGTGAAAAAAGGGCGAGTTGCGTTTCGCAGCAGCGATGCTTCCTAAAGCCGTGATGATGCATGGACAGCAACTTCTTTGTCTCAAGGAAATTCATTATATTCGAACTGAGACTATGTTCGAGAATCCTGCAACAAACCGACGTTAAGGATATTGGTCTGGAATTTTGAGGACCTGTCCTTCTACCCCTCTTATATACAGGCGTCACCTGCGCTTTTTTCCCAGTCGTTCTAGACTTTACGTTGGGCAAGAGATTCGCGACAAATGCAAGCTAAGGAGCCAATTCAGTAGAGTACTCTCTGTAAAACCGAATTGGAATCCCATCGCCCAGGTTCCCGGGTTCGATTCCTGGCGGGGTCAGGGATTTTCTCTGCCTCGTGATGGCTGGGTGTTGTGTGATGTCCTTAGGTTAGTTAGGTTTAAGTAGTTCTAAGTTCTAGGGGACTACTGACCATAGATGTTAAGTCCCATAGTGCTCAGAGCCATTTGAACCATTTTTGAATCCTATCAGGACCTGGCGAGTTATTTACTTTCAGCTGCTTCACATATCGACATATTCTCATTGGTTATTAGGGCGCTAAGATGCGTACTGATAAAAGTTTTAAACACAGTTTAGACTGCTGTATGCATGCGAAATAGGCCGATATTGATGTTAAATATGTTTTACAGTCGACTGACCGCCTGGAGCGATGTATAACATGGAAGACTGTATACGTAAGTTGGCAGAGGATTCACCTAATAAAAAGTTGTTGCGCTGGAGCAACACTGGAATATGTTTCCTTCTCTTCAGGAAAAGTTCCCGTGTACAAGACTTCTCTGATTGTTGCTTCAGGACGAAGGTGTCATGCTGTTAATAAAACGAGAAGACAACATTAGGTAAATTTTGCGGAATCTTGCATTCTGCAGTCCTCTATACTATTATTCGAAAGACAATGACTCTTAACTGGTTGGGTTAATGGAAGAGAAAAGATGGGAATCAAATGTCGCGCTGAATTATGCACACCTTAGGCAGCGGAGAAAATCACAGAAATTCTCGAAAGACTCCGACTGCAAGAAGCTACCAAGAAGAGTGTTCTATACCTCAGGGAGTTAATCTTAAAAATAAGGGGGACGAAGTTCCGAAACGACACTTCGCAAAATATTACCTCCTCCAACATACATCTCGCGTAGCGAGCACCGTAGAGAAATTAAGGAAATCCGTGCGAGTGTTGGAACGTACCAAGCATCGTTCTTCTTGCCTAGAGGCCGTGAATGAGTTAGGAAAGGCAGTACAAACATCTACTTCACAATGTGCATTCCTCAAAACATTGTATGGTATTTTCCAAAGCGCAAATGGAGGTACGGCTACCCCGAATGTCGTCTCTATTATTTTATGTACTGAAGCCAATATGGCGACCTGCAGAAATTCGCTAAGTTTTCGTCCTGGTCTTCTGTATATTTCCTTACTCACCGTGCAGCAATAGTTACGACATTTGTTCTGCTATGGAGACGAACAAATCCATCAAGTTTCCACATAATTTATTATATGTTTAACATTCTGGAGTGTTATTGATACGTAATAAGTCTCCGGTATCTGTGACATTTGTGCTGCGGCGTCAGTCAATTGCTGGAATAAATGCAGTGTTAATGATAGTGCATATGACGCTGCTAGGAGTTTAATTTTCAAGACTTACCAAGTACAGACCGAGAAATATTGTAAGAACTCATGTGCTACACGGACAATCTTTTATTTATATGATGTCATTAAACAGATTTTTAGGAAATGCAATTATTACAATATGCTTGGCCTTCAAGTTACGGTACGACAGAGTTGGCTAACACACAAGGTTGCGGGCTCTCAAGTACTAATACCAAGATGACCGAATACTGTGTCCAGAATGTACCACTTTTGGGGGCGGCTTTTTGCAACCTAACCAATATTTCAATTCTCGTAACGACTGTAAAGTAATAAGAAGAAATAGAAGGTGATAGTTCGAGTCACATGAAGGCCTCGTCCTCTCCATGAGGTTTAGCGAGCATCCATCTCTGTAATTTGTATCACTTCGTTTGCGAGCTTCAGAGGATGGCTGCAGGAGCATAGCCTTTTGGTCTCACAGCTCACAGCCATAATGAATAAGAAAAATCGTCAGTAGATAAATCCATGAAAGTATTCACTTTATAAAAAATTTTCAATGGCCTGGATCTCATAAATTCGTCTTTATTTTTGGCAACCGGTTGCGACCGATATAACTGCCATCTTTCAGTCTTTAAAACATTTTAGTTACAAAACGTATTCATTGTGAGTTAGTACATGTTTTCAGTAAAGTGAATGAAACATAATACATTATACAATGACGTTGCAGAAATAAAACACTTACAGTTAAAAAATTGTACCTTTTTATGATAAAACGTTTCTACAACAGGGACTGGTGAATTTTGCTGCGTTTACCCTTATCTTCTAGGATGAATCTGCTGCAGCTTAATGTTTTCTTTTTATGGATGTTTCATGTAACTGGGAAAAGAACTTATAATTTGATTTGCGGCAGACCGTCGATATTGGGTACACGGTTAGGCTGTTGTGAAGCCTGTTGGCTTGCAGATTGCCTTTCTTTCCCCTGCTGCAGACATCGTTGCTGAGTTGCTGCGACAGGATCGGCAGTTCAGTTTCTACCTATATCACCGTCCTGAATAGCTGCGCGCGTTAGCACGTCGCTTCCGGGATGCGAGCGAATCCGCTCGGCGGATAAGAGCCGGTGTGCTGGCAGCCTAGATGTGATTTATAGGCGGTTTCCCACATCCAGGTAGGTGAATAACTGGCTATTAACTTCGTCCCGCCTCTGTTACACTATCCACAAGTATTTCAGATATGTTCTCACACATTCTCATATCATAATGTTAGACGCAGACAGACAGTGTACACATATTCTCTCCCGGGATGGAAGGGTGATGTCTTGAAGGGAACCCGGCCACTCTCTACTACTAAAATTGCTAGATACAGATAACACGCCGAGCCCGTGCAGAAACAGGGTTTTGCAGGATCAGAATATTTTGACTTCTATTCAAAATAAAGATTGTTGTGAAACTGTTAGCTTGGTGCATAATTTGGTAGCGTTTTTGTTGTGCCGCCTGGTATTTCGGATTCTATGTGTTTATTTACGGATAGTCATTTTTTATTTTCAGTCCACTGTTGCTATTTGAGTTTACGTATTGTCATTTTATCATATGAAGATTGTGAGTGGAGCTGTGGACGTTAGGAAATGTAGTGCCAAGAGGACAAATCGTAACATTTCCGACATATCCTTCTGTTTTAATTCAGTATAGGGGTGAGAGCAGCGGTGGCCTCCAGAAACATTTGTCATAAGACAGACCACGATAAGAATTTTTTTTCCTATTTTAAGGAAGATGGTTTGAAATTAGTGACTCTCCACATTCAGGAAGACCTACAGCGTATGGTGAAAATTGTTTAAAAGCATTAATCCACAATTATACTCGTCAGTGTACTCTAGAAATGGAAAATTTGATAAACTGCGCTCATTCCAAAGTCGTGCGATATTTCCATGATATGCTGAAAGTTCAGAAATAGAGTTTACTCCTAATGCATGTTGTAAGGCAAAATCACAAAATCAGCGTGTTCCCATATGTGCATCTCTGCTTGCTCGTCGTCAATTGGGTCGTGAACAACACCGACCATTCGTATCTTGTATTGTTATTAGTGACGAAAAATAACGTCTTCATGCTAACCTAAGGAAAACAAGGAATGGTTGAGCGCAAACAAAGTAGCAACTTCCTGTACAGAGAACAGCGAAATTCGGCGCGCGGGATTAGCCGAACGGTCTTGGGCACTGCAGTCGTGGACTGTGCGGCTGGTCCCGGCAGAGGTTCGAGACCTCTCTCGGGCACGGGTGTGTGTGTTTGACCTTAGGATAATTTAGGTTATGTAGTGTGTAAGCTTAGGGACTGATGACCTTAGCAATTAAGTCCCATAAGATTTCACACACACACACACACACACACACACACACACACACACACACACACACCAGTGAAATTCAACAAAAGATAATGTCATGCATCTGATGGAGCAGCATTGGTGGTGTACGACGAATTGCTTCCTCGAGGTGTAACTGCCAGTGATACACATTTCTTGTCTTGCAGACGCAGTTCAAGAATAAAGACCAAGAATACTGTGTGAATCCCGCCCTCTTTCTGCTAGATTCACAAAAAGCACTATACAAGAGTTCAATTGGGAAGCCATTCCGGGCCCAACTTATTCACCTGATTATGCGCCCTCAGATTTTCACCATTTCCGGCAACCTTCAAGGAACTTCCTTCCCAGGTGAAAACGCGCTTGGAATGTGGTTCAACGGAATCTTCGCCTCAAAACCACGTGATTTATACAGTCACGTAATAGTAAAGTTACCCCAGCGTTGCGGACTAGTGTAAATAGTGAAGAAGAGTAAATTATTGATAACTAAATTCTGTGTTTCTTGTATCTTGTGTTTATTTAACTTACGGAAAAATGGTACCAACTTATGCGCCAACCTAACATTTATAGCAGTCAGACATAAATCGTGTGATTGATACGGTGGTTGCAGTACTATCAGCGATGTAAAGTAACTGCTAACATGCACTTTAGTTCATTTAAGCGGTTCATCTCTAATATTTCGGAAATCTTTTAAGATACGGTAATTCAGTTTTCATCCAGGTCAATTGTGAGAAAATCTTCAGCAAACAGGTAGTCTATTTTCAGTGCCACATTAATTAGGGAGATATTGGTATGTATTCCCCTCTCCAAATGTGACTACCGTATCGTAGTTCTAAGAGAAACGTATTCAAAGCCCGATTACTAGTTTCGACATAGTTGCCATTTTTGAAACTTAGAGTTTATCTGTTTTGTATATGAAAGAGATTTTTCACTTACGTTCGTGATTTCACACCCAAATAACGAAATACGTCATCATCGTCATCATCATCATTTAAGACTGATTATGCCTTTCAGCGTTCAGTCTGGAGCATAGCCCCCTTATAAAATTCCTCCATGATCCCCTATTCAGTGCTAACATTGGTGCCTCTTCTGATGTTAAACCTATTACTTCAAAATCATTCTTAACCGAATCCAGGTACCTTCTCCTTGCTTTGGCCCGACTCCTCCTACCCTCTACTGCTGAACCCATGAGTGTCTTGGGTAACCTTGCTTCTCCCATGCGTGTAACATGACCCCACCATCTAAGCCTGTTCGCCCTGACTGCTACATCTATAGAGTTCATTCCCTGTTTTTCTTTGATTTCCTCATTGTGGACACCCTCCTGCCATTGTACCCCTCTGCTAGTACCTGCAATCATCCTAGCTATTTTCATATCCGTAACCTCAACCATGTTGATACGGTAATCTGAATCCACCGCGCTTTCGCTCCCATACAACAAAGTTGGTCGAAAGATTGAACGGTGCACAGATAACTTAGTCTTCGTACTGACTTCCTTCTTGCAGAAGAGATCAGATCGTAGCTGAGCGCTCACTGCATTAGCTTTGTTACACCTCGCCTCCAGTTCTTTCACTAAGTTACCATCCTGTAGGAATATGCATCCTAAGTACTTGAAACCGTCCAACTGTTCTAACTTTGTTTCTCCTATTTGGCACTCACTCTGTTTACATTTCTTTCCCATTGACATTACATTCGTTTTGGAGATGCTAATCTTCATACCACAATCCTTACATTTATGATCTAGCCCTGAAATATTACTTCGCAAACTTTCAATCGAATCTGCCATCACAACTAAGTCATCCGCATATGCAAGACTGCTTATTTTGTGCTATCTTAATCTCACCCAGCAAGTCTATTGTTTTCAACATATGATCAATAAATAATGTGAACAACAGTGGAGACAAGTTGCAGCCTTGTCTTGCCCCTGAAACTACTCTGAACCATAAACTAAATTTACTGTCAATTCTATCTGCTGCCTGACTATCTATGTAGAGGCCTTTAATTGCTTGCAAAAGTTTGCCTCCTATTCCATAATCTCGTAGAACAGACAATAACTTCCTCCTAGTAACCCGGTCATATGCCTTTTCTAGATCTATAAAGCATAGATACAATTCCCTGTTCCACTCATAACACTTCTCCATTATTTGCCATAAGCTAAAGATCTGGTCCTGACAACCTCTAAGAGGCCTAAACCCACATATATTTTCATCCAGTTGGTCCTCAACTAATACTCGCGCTTTCCTTTCACCAATACCTGAGAAGATTTTACCCACAACGCCGATTAAAGAGATACCTCTGTAGTTGTTACAATCTTTTCTGTTTCCATGTTTAAAGATTGGTGTGATTACTGCTTTTATCCAGTCTGATGGAACCTGTCCCGGCTCCCAGGCCATTTCAGTTATCCTGTGCAGCCATTTAAGACCTGACGTTCTACTGAATTTGATGAGTTCCGACTTAATTTCGTCCACCCCAGCTGCTTTATTGCACTGCAATCTATTGACCATTTTATCCACTTCCTCAAATGTGATCCTATTTCCATCATCATTCCTATCCCATTGTACCTCGAAATCTGAAACATTACTGATCGTATTTTCACCTACATTGACCAACTCTTCAAAATATTCCCTCCATCTGCCCAAGGCATCCACAGTATTCACGAGCAGTTTTCCTGACCTGTCCAAAATACTTGTCATTTACTTCTTACCTCCCATTCGAAGACTGCTAATTGCACTGCAGTATGGTTTTCCAGCAGCTTGACCAAAGTCTCCAACCTGTTTCCAAAGTCTTCCCAATATTTCTTCTTAGATGCTGCAATTATCTGTTTGGCTTTGTTCCTTTCTTCAACATAACTTTTTCTGTCTACCTGAATTCTAGTATGTAGCCATTTTTGATACGCTTTCTTTTTCCTTTTACGGGCTGCCTTGACTGTGTCATTCCACCAAGCTGTTTGCTTCATTCTACTTTTACACACTACTGTTTCAAGACATTCTTTAGCCACTTCTAGTACTGTGTCCCTGTACCTTGTACATTCCTTTTCCATTGACTGTAATTGACTACATTCAACTAACTTGTACCTTTCTGAGATTGCTGTTATGTACTTTTGCCTGAATTCCTTGTCCTGAAGTTTCTCCACTTTTATCCTCCTACATATGGATCTGACTTCCTTTCGGCCTCACAATCCCAATTTCACTGCAGATTAAATAATGATCAGTGTCATCAAAGAATCCCCTGAATACACGTGTGTCCATCACAGCCTTCCTGAATTCCTGATCTGTTATTATATAGTCAAAGACAGATATGGTTCCCCTGCCTTCCCAAGTATACCGGTGAATGTTCTTATGTTTAAATAAGGAGTTTGTGATTACTAAGCCCATACTGGCACAGAAATCCGAGAGTTGTTTCCCGTTCCTGTCGGCCTGCATATCTTCTCCAAATTTACCCATAACCTTTTCATACCCTTCTATTCGATCTCCAATCCTGGCATTAAAATCGCCCATGAGCAGAACACTGTCCTTGTCCTTTACTCTAAGATCTAAATCACTGAGTGCCTCATAAAAACTATCTATCTTGTCTTGATCTGTCCCTTCACAATGCGAATATACTGACACAATCCTAATTTTCTTGCTAGACACTGTCAAATCTATCCACATCAGTCGTTCGTTTACATACCTTTTTGCAACTACGCTGGGTTCCATTTCTTTCCTGATGTAAAGCCCTACACCCCATTGTGCTATTCGTACTTTGACTCCTGACAGGTAGACCTTGTATTCTCCCACTTCCTCTTCTTTCTCACCCATTACCCGAATGTCACTAGCAGCTAAAACGTCCAGCCTCATTGATGTGCTGATACGTGATGCATGATGCGGATGGAATCTGTTTGCGTACAGAATGCGAACAGCGCTCGGCTAACTTGTTTCAGAGGCACTCGCCAGCTCTACCTTCTTCCCAGAGTAGCCCCCACTGATATTAATACCTCCCAATTTCATTACCATTTATTTACGTCACATCGAATAAAGAGCAGACAGAGAGCAGCACCAGCCACAATAACGATATAGAAAGGACACAGAAGAAATACGGCTTTCATTCTGTCTCTGTTATTCAAGAAAGTCCAGTGCTAGTTCATTTAAAAAATAAATATCTTTCACTAAGCGTAATAAACTAGTTGAGATACTTCGTGACGGAGAAAGCAGGATCAACGTGAAGGGAACAGTTATGTTGTAAGTAGAAAGATATCCTAACAGACGAAGTCCAAGAATAATGACTATTTAGCGAAAGGCCAAAATGCTGTTGGAGATACACCAGAATACTACGCAGAGCGGAAGGTACAGCCTTAAAACAGCCAGAGCGAACGAAATAGATATTCTGGCAGCTGTTGCTCGTAATCCACGTGTTAGCTTAAAAGCGAGTGCCTCTGAAACAAGTTAGCCGAGCGCTGTTCGCATTCTGTGCGCAAACAGATTCTATCCGCATCACGCATCACGTATCAGCACATCAATCAGTGGTATAACAGAGGACGCATAAATTCTGTCGCTTGGTTCTCAAACGGCATCGGAAAGTAAGATTCTTTCTTGTATACGTTGTCCTTACTGATGAAGCTACCGTCACATATCGTGGAAAGGGATATACAAGAAATTGTGCATTATGGGCCGCTGAGATTCCATACTGGCTAAGGCAGACTAAACATCTACTGTAACGAGTGCGAAAATACGTTGCGAGATTACTGGAGATTGCGTATCTTTCCTTATTCCCAGTGCCACTTGAACTATGTAAACGTTTATAGCACCAACACGATTGTTGGGCCGAACTTTCTCGCTTACAGGTAGAAAAGAGCTGAGCCATATAGTGAAGGACGTGTAGGTGAAACCAGTTATGCAATGTGTTCCCCTGATAAGACGCTGTTGGGATTTGTCTCTGGAGTAAATTCAAAGATGAAGACTATGGACAAGTTCCGACAACACAAGTGGATTTAAAACATCATACTGTTATATCGTGTGCACTGATATCGAAGGAATCTCTTCAGGCGGTCCAGAAGTCCTTGTATCAGCGGTTGAAAACGTCTATTGTAGCAGATGGTGGGCATTTAGGACAGTTGACACTACTGCGACACTGCAGAAGCTTTTTGCTTGAGTGTAAAAATATTCAGCTTCCATCATTATCGCAAAATATACATAATTCGGGAGTAACAGGAAATACCACGACTCTAGCTAGGAAAAAGCACTACAAGCTGTAGAGTGTATGAATAGCGTCATGTAAGAAAAAAATTAAATAAAATACCCTCTGAATATAGCACATGGTGTGCTGAAACATGTTTGGCCAAAATAAAAATATAGGATGATGTCCTGCGTAAGGCTAATTGCTTTGCAGTTTATTATAGGAAGCACAGAAATAAGAAGAGCTGCAACATCCAAAATAACGTCAGTACAATATACAATTTGTTAATTTTACGATCGCTCTTTTAGCAATGAGTCGAAGCAATAATATCTCTACGAATATAGGAAATCAGTCACCTGAGCCATTTCTAAATTGAATTGATTTTGCTACAGAGTTAATTTCTCGCTTTCACAAACTAACTGAAAATACGCACGGAACAGATGAATTTCGTGACCTGTTTGCCTCTCTGCATCTACAGTTCCACAGAAATGTCACGACTGTGAGTATGTCAGTCGCCAGACTGTAATCACACAGACTACATTACAGGTCTCCCTGTACAATCGTCATATTCGGATCAATTGTAGTCCGTATTGCTTTTGTCGCACCTAAAATATGTTACGTGGTATGATATGATTGAAATTTTTTACTGAATTAATTTAGACGAAGATTTCACTGTAATAATGGACTGCAGTTAATTCCTACAGGAAAGACGAAAAAAAAATATTTGGGGACTTGAACTGGGAAAATAATGAGAAGGAAAACAGCCTTATAGGATTTTGGCACAGCACAATTCAGTCACTGAAAACATTTGGTTTAAGGATCAGGAATGAGGGTTCCGTAAACGTAAGAGAAATGAGGACATTAGATAATTTCGGATGTACTACAGTATGTGATTAAAAGTATCCGGCGACCTCCATCGGTTTTGCTGGAATTTAGTATGGTGGATCGATGTCGGTCAGTGAGGCCTGGGACGAAGTCGGCCTTCCTAAACATCCCAAAGGTGTTCTATGGGATTCAGGTCAGGACTTTGTCCTCGCCAGTCCACTACGGCAACATCATAGTCATGTAATCACTCCGCTACAGGCCATGCCTTATAAACAGATGCTCGATCGTGTTGAAAGATGCAAACGACATCCCCGAATTGCTCTTCAACAGTGAGAAGCAACAAGGTGCTTAAAACATCAGTGTATGCCTGTGTTGTGGTAGTGCCATGCAAAACAACGAGAGCTGCAAGCCCCCTCCATGAAAAATACGACCACACCGTAACACCACCGCCTCCGAATTTTGCTGTTGCCACTACACACGCTTGAAGATGACGTTCACCTGCCATTCGCCATACCCATACCCTGCCATCGGATCGCCACTTTGTGTACCGTGATTTGTCACTCCACGCAACGTTTCTCCACTGTTCAATCGTACAATGTTTAAGCTCCTTACATCCAGCGAGGCGTCGTTTGGCATTTACCGGCGTGATGTGTGGCTTATGAGAAGCCGCTTGACCATGCAATCCGAGTTTTGTCACCTCCCGCCTAACTGTCCTAGTATTTGCAGTGGATCCTAATGCAGTTGGGGTTCCTGTGTGATGGTTTGGGTAGACGTCTGCCTATTACACATTACGACTCTCTTCAACTGTTGGCGGTCTCTGTCAGTCAACAGACGAGGTTGGCCTCTACGCCTTTGTGCTGTACGTGTCCCTTCACGTTTCCACTTCACTATCACAACTGAAACTGTGGTCCTAGGAATGTTTAGGAGTGTGGAAATCTCGCGTACAGAAGTATGAGACAAGTGACAGCTAATCACTCGCCACGTTCGTAGTCTGTGAGTTTTACGGAGCGTCCCATTCTGCTCTCTCGCAATATCTAATGGCTACTGACGTCTGTGATGTGGAGTACCCGGAAGAAGGTGGCAGCGCAATGCACCTAATATGAAAAACGTATTTTTGCTGGTGTCCTGTTACTTTTGATCAAATAGTGTAAGTAATGGTATGCTAGAGCTTTTGAAGCCAGATTTAACGATTTCTGGCACCACCGGTCGTTTCAGATCTATAATTACTGTGTATACATCCCTGAGAGTACGGATCGGCCATGAGAACATTGTGCCGGGGCCATGTTTACAGTGTATGAGCGTGGTCCTATTGTACACTGCTATGAGTCAAGACCTGCATCACGCGAGATCACCTGATTATGCCCTACCCAGATGAAACGCATCGTTTTGAACCAATAAAGTTCATTGTGCTACCTAGGGCTGTTTTTTAAAAATTAATCGCAATATTTAGGTCGCTGTACCACCAAGCCCCAACGGATTGGATATCTGCAGGATGCTCCGGTGAATACGACCAAGTGTTACTAGCTAATTTCAGCTTGGAGTCTGCTGCTACAATCCACAGCCGTCCGGCGGAGGTAGGAACCTCAATTAGGCGAACTGCATTCCTGCCGGTCACACCTGTGAATACCCGAAGATGAGGGCCGGACCGATCTTCCGTGAATGAATAACCGATCTGCTCGTCTGCAATCTGTTCATCTAGGGAGCGTCCTCCGCTGGTAGCTGAGTGGTCAGCACGACGGACTGTCATTTCTAACACCCCTGGTTCGATTCCCGGCTACGTCTGAGATTTTCTCTGCTCAGGGACTGGGTTTTGTGTTGTCTTTATCATCATCATTTCATCCCCATCGACAAGCAAGTCGCCGAAGTGGCGTCAACTCGAAAAACTTGCACCAGGTGAACGGTCTACCTGTCGGGAGGCCCTAGCCACACGGCATTTCCATGTCTCAGGAACAGGACACCTGTGCTCTCACTCGTGGACAATGTAAGTACTGCCTTACCATCTGTGTGCTGGGACCACCACGTCACTCTTGTGTCTTGTGCAGCTACACAGACGCAGGGGCCGTCTGCGACGGCGACGCGGTGCTGACCGCAGGCAACGGTAGGGACAGCATCTCCGTGAAGTTTGTGGCACAGGACTACGGCTGCTACGCCACAGTACCGCAGGACCATAACTCTGCACCCCCGCTTGACTCCCCTGGCGGGATCCTACAGTGGCATTGAAGATCAAGTACTACTGTAACGTCTCACACCTGTGAATATTACCTGTACTGAGCCTGTAACTTCATACAGACATCTTATGCATATAATAGGACAGAATAAAGTACGAGAGACTGTAATTACATTTGCTCATAATTTTCTTAGGATCGACTATATAAGGTGGTTGATCGTACATTATCACAAAAAATGTAGGTCAAGCTGAACGCGGAAATCTGCATTGCATGGACCTTAAACTAAGATGAGTTAGACCTGCACTAGGATTAACTTCGTCTAGCAAATTTTCTCCATTTAACTCAAGTTCATTTGCACTTATTATTTTACATCCTAGCGATATAAAGAAAAAAACGAGCTTCATTTAAAGGAAATAAAAAATAACGAATTTATTCTTTATCTGCCTTTAAGGTTACGGTAAGAAGAGTATCAGAGATGTTAGTAATGAGTGCAGATAATAACCGCTCCCATAAGAATTTTTGGTGACGACTCATAATTAATATAAAATATTGAAATGCGTTTCGTAGAAAGCGGTGGAGAATGAAAGTGCAATCTGAAATATATGCAATGAAGTTGATGTAGATCAGCGGTAGCCAATAGTGGTTGATCATCTCTTAAACAGATTCGCTAGCCTGGAACAGCAGTAACGACAGAATTCGTGTTAAATTGTGAACTAACGACGTGTGTTTAACACCTATGACAACTAAGACCGCGTTCTTAATCATATGACCCAAGTCATACTTAAAAGCATCGGCCTATAACTGCATGAAATTCTGTCTCGTTATCTGTGTTTTCATGCCGGACTATAATCACTAGGTTTCGATTCCCAGTCAGTTCAATGACATTTTTCTCTTGGTTCAGGCAGCGTTTGTTGATGTACTAAGTGTGTCTATGGCATTTTTAGGGCTTGCCATCTTTAAATTCTCATACTCTTATATTTGATTCTTGTACCACTTATTAATTCATATATTTTGTTCTTAGAGTTTATTACTGAGAAAAATGTGTTGTATTTCCTTGGATGATACAGATCGAAGAAAACTTCGAAACAGAAATTCCGAACATCACGAGCACCTCACTAAAGCGCGTTTGCCACAGTGACATTTTTCATTACAATCGCAGTCGGAAAAGAAACATATTTAATATTTCTGAAGATTTCAAGTCTTGTCAATAATTTCGGGGCAAACCACGCGTAACGGATTAATTTTGGGGAAAATTAGCCCTTGCAGCTAATTATGAATCAACTTACTTTACAGGAATTTCACCGAAAATAATTTCACATTAATTTTCTATTCATTGTTTTTTTAATCATTCATCATACTCACTATTAGTTGACTAATGAGGACGATGTTATTTCAATGTGCTTTGACTGTCATTTTCTCGAAGCGGCCGAGTATCTATAGACAAGCCAAGACTTTTTTCTTCTTTTTTCTGGGAAGTCAGCTTACAGCGCCGTCTTTTCCTCGTGAGTTTTAGTACGTTACGCACTGAGAATTTTAGTTCCTTTTCGTTTACTTTACTAAAACCTGGCTATTGATATGTTTTTCGCCTATGTTGGAATATATTGAAAAATAAGAAAAGATTCCTGTGCTTGTTTTCCCTAATTTGTACAATCCAATGAACTCTGTGTCTCTTCTATGTGTGACTAAGGATCTTTGCCCTAAGCGTGGCATTCATGCAGACAGCTGATCAGCTGTGTTTCCAACGTGTCTCATGCTAATTTACATCAACAATGACTCTCGCCCTCAGTTGATCCAAGTTTAGTGTCATACAGCATAGCAAATAAGTGAACTGTGTTCATATCCTCTGTTTGTTATACTACATGGTCGTTGCTAACGGACGACGCTTACCTTTGAAGTGTGAGCAAGTTCATAATTTGTTCAGACATGTTGGATGTAGGGACTGTTGTAGCGAGGAGTTCTGTTAGTATGCACGCGAACCTCGAAACAGCAAGGACAAGAGGCAGTAGAGGGACGAGAAAGCCGACACGAGCGCAGCGACGTATGTGTGCTTTTGCTCCAGCGCCCGCCTTGCGGTGGACGTCGCTTTGATGTTCCGTACGGGAGTTATATAGCGGCTGGCCTTTGTCCGTGTCTATCCCAAGACCGCCAGCCCACGTCCGGCTTTCTGTAATGCACCACGGGGGAACTTCGTATAGACCTCCCATCTTCTGTGGTGGCGAGGCTTCCCAAGTGGTGCAACGGACGACGTTCTGGCCTTTGACCTGCTATACTCACACAAATACTGCACATGTACACAAACGAGAGCTGAAGTTCAAACAGTGAATTACGTTATAGGTCTCACTAATAGTACCTTCCTTACAAATCATGTATATGCAAAATGTTATTCATCATACAATGATTCCAATTTTAATTAAATTATTCCATATTGTTTTGTAAATAGATAGATGGATGTTCAGAATATAAGTTCAAGACCGCTTTTATTTAATGATTTCCGCTGACAACTTTAATGTTCAAAAATTCACGACATACATCTTTTTTTCTCGAAGAAGGAATTTAGTGCATCGACAGCGTCTATTCAGGATGAATGTATCTCACTGCATCCGTAATTAAATATCAATCCCGAAATAGATATAGAATATGTTTTAGATGGTATTCTAGGAAGTGCACATTGATTGTTTAACACGCATCTCACAATTTTTTGAAGAATCTTTCTCTCACAAACAGTCTAGTAATAAAAAAAAATATTTATTGTGTTTTCCTTTATGTGCCTCTCGTTCTTCTAGTTGGTCCGCCTCCTCATTAAATAGTACATCTCAGTGCGTCTCCATCAGTATTAGTACCACCTTCCTTCCAATTAATTTCCAGCCTTTTGCAACTCTCTAAATATTCTCATGGACTGTGCGGCTGGTCCCGGCGGAGGTTCGAGTCCTCCCTCGGGCATGAGAGTGTGTGTGTTTGTCCCTAGGGTAATTTAGGTTAAGTGTTGTGTAAGCTTACGAACTGATGACCTTAGCATTTAAGTCCCATGAGATTTCACACATATTTGTTTTGTTTTTGTAAATATTCATCATGAAAAGGTTGCTATTGCTATATTTGTAACAGTTCTGTGGCACATGTAAGGCTGGTCTAGAGTCAGAGAATTTGAAGACAATTTTTTTTTCCAGTGCAAATCGATTATGCATTAACACATTAAGAAATGTACCAACTTCTGCTGCCATACTACACAGATCAAAAATTTTTGCATCACCTCGGTGCCGAGAGTTACGGAAACTGTACAGAAAATTAGAATAGAGATCAACATAAACATCATTTCAGCCCTTTTTATTGACGTGAAAACTACAGATTGCATGTTGTACCACCATACAGCGAGACATTCAGAGGTGGTGGTCCAGACTGCAGTACCCAGCGGTACCTCTGATAACCAATAGCAAGTCCTCTTGCATTGACGCATGCCTGTATTCGTCGTGGCATACTATCCACAACCTTATCAAGGCAATGTTCGTCCTCATTGTCCCACTCCTCAACGGCTTTTCTCTCAAAGTCGTTGATGGGTCACGTCCTCCATAAACAGCCAGAATCAGCATATCCCAGGCATGATCGATAGGGTTCATGTCTGGAGGTAATGCTGGCCATTCTAGTCGAGCGATATCGTTATTATGAAGGAAGTCACTTACAAGATGTGCACGATGGGGGCGTGAATTGTCGTCCACGAAGACGAATGCCGCGCCAATATGCTGCCGATATGATTGCACTATCCGTCGTAGGATGGCATTCAGTATCGTACAGCCATTACGGCGCCTTCCAGGACCACCAGCGGCATACGTCGGCCCCACAAAATGCCACCCTAAAACAACAGGGAACCTGCACGTTGTTGCACTTGCTGTACAGTGTTTCTAAGGCGTTCGGCCCGACTGGATTGCCTCTAAACACGTCTCCGAAGATTTTCTGGTTGGAGGCATATGCGACACTCATCGGTGGAGAGAACGTGATGGCAGTCCTGAGCGGTCTATTCGGCATGTTGTTGGCCTATCTGTACCGCGCTGCATGGCTCTGAGCACTATGGGACTTAACTTCTGAGGTCATCAGTCACCTAGAACTTAGAACTATTTAAACCTAACAAACCTAAAGACATCACGCACATCCATGGCGAGGCAGGATTCGAACCTGTGACCGTAGCCGTCACGCGGTACCAGACTGTAGCGCGCAGCATGGTGCCATGGTTGCAAAGATGGACTTCGCCATGGTCCTAGGGAGTGAAGTTGTGCTTCATGCAGCCTATTGCGCACTTTTTGAGTCTTAACACGACGTCCTGTGGCTGCACAAAAAGCTTTTTTGGCAGCACGACTATTGTGATCGTTTTGATCGCTTAGCGTTGCATGTCAATCCTAACGGGATTTTACGTCTGCCATACGTCCGAAATGTTGCCGATTTAGCCCTCGCAAGTTTATTCCCGGTACTTAATACTGTCGGCTGTAAGTTGAGATCCAAGATCACAATCCAATCGGAATCCTGTGTTGGTTTTCCGTTATTGTGGTTTCAGCATTCGTGCAGTGAGTTTGGTCGCATGCAACGAAATCGGCGCTGTGTTAGGTCTTAAGCACTATGCACCTGGATGTTGAAATTTTTGAATTGTTTACCTACACTGTCTCATTGCTTGGTAACTTATATTGAAATGTGACAGTGCTGTGTTGAAGTGCACGTCCTTGTTCATGTTCTTTGTAACCTATGTGAGTGAGCCCAAGTGAAAGTGCGGAAAACACCCCAAAATATCGAAAAAGAGCAAAATATCGACTTGTATCTCACTACACGCTTCCAGTCAGTTTGTGGTGTTACATCCATCGAAGACGTGCAGCTCTTGCCACTGTGAGCAACTGTCGTTTTCGTACCCCTGAATAAAAATATCCATTGCGCCCAGATTTTTTTGAAATGTTCTGTCGTTCAGAAACTGGATGAGATGAGCTTATATTCAGTGACAGCAGCAGCTGATGCTGAGTTCGAAAACCGACTGCTATCTACAAGGCGTGACACTTGACTCCGGTTCCTGTTGGTTCGGAAATTATACGAAAATTGTTCCTACGCCGTGTTACATAGCTGCGCATGGAACACCAGTACCTGTGTATAGTTTGGACATTCTGATCTTGTACTTCAACAAATCTGGCAGCTTCATTCACGGTGGTGTCAGGGTCACGAGCAAACGTGGTAATTTGTTACTGCTGTTGACTCACATCTCCACGTGGCCCCATCTTATTGACCTGATCTCGTACAACTGACTGACTTGCACACTTCATTTGCGTGTCATCACTTAAGTCGGCGGTACGGGGTCACGTGACCGGCTAGCACCAATACATAACCAATACAGCCCTATAAAACGGAGATCGTGCTCCTGCGAGGTGCTGAGCTTTGTTTGAAGGTATTTATATAGTTAGTTTGAAGGTTTCTTTAGGAGAAGTTCGCGTACTTATGCAACGATATTCAACAAACATCTGAAAATCCCCAATACTGTAAACTGTAAAAGAAATCCTTAGAGAGTGGGCATCACAAAAAGCTGAAACAACAGAAATAACGCAATATTTTAAACTGCTATCCACTAATCATCTGATTTGGTACAACTGGATACAGTGGCTTAAAGAAATATTCGTGGAAAATGTGAAGAAATTTTGGAAAAAGAATAGAAATAGGACGTAGGCTCCTACATCAGGCAAATAATTTAAATTGTGCTACTGAGTTTCAGAGAAAAAATAATAGCATCCATACATATTATAAAAACCTGTGTGTGTGTGTGTGTGTGTGTGTGTGTGTGTGTGTGTGTGTGGGTGGGTGGGTGGGTGTGTGGGTGTGCGCGCGCATTCCACAATTCCTTCTAAACCGCTGGACCAATTTCAACGGAAATTGTTACACATACCTGTTATCGTCAGGCAACAATCGCTGTGGGGATAAGAATCACGTGCCTATCGTATTTGGGGCAAAATGACTTAATGAAAAGTAAGATGCGTCAAAAACTGCCGCACAATGCACGAAGTTTGATACCTTTATTCTTCACTACTAAGACACACCTACAGATCAATCAACTTAAGGAAATTCCTGATACCTGGCAGGGCTGTTGGCAGCTTTCAACTGTGAATCTCAAATGGCATTAGGCGAAAACGACGGCCTTGTGTAGAGCTATGAGGAGGCGTTGACATAGAGACGTTTAAAAAATCGGATTGTAAACACGCGAAGCCGTTGCGCCCAGCATAGAGGAATACTATGTTTCTTAATTTGGATACTGCACTTAGACATATGTACATTATGCATATTTCCTTGTACGAGTGCATCATAATGTGAACGAATACATGGAAATGAAATTTTTTCTTTATTATGCTAGAAACACAGCTGATTTTTTCGTTTTCATTTCCAGTGGAAATTGGCAAAAAAACAGCGTAGATGCAATTTTTTCATATGATGACATGGTTGGAGACCGTGGCTGTTATTTGAAGACGAATGTTGATGGTGTTGGGACAGCAACCGGCCACAAATTTACTTTTAGTTCCTTTTTTCAAAGGGTATCGTTACCGGTTTCGAATCGTTGTGATTCATCTTCAGACGGTTTACACGCTTTCCTTATGACATGTGGTGTGTTTTTTCAGATTAATTATCCTAAAATATAAATAATACATAATTATAAGCACCCCACACACGGATGGTTGCGTTACAGATTTTCGTTGCATGTGACTTACGTGAAATGTCGGTTTGGAGGGTTTGTTTTCATAACATTCGTCCAACAGGTGTGAGTACATTCCCACTGCATTATTATTGTTGCACACGTAAATTGTTCTCACTGAGCACTTTAGATTTGCCACTGAGAAGATTTATACCACGCACCATATGATTTGATACATACAAAGGGCTTACAAACATATGTGTGTCTAAGGTGCTATGATATATCGTAACATTTGAAGATGTCTAATGTTTGGAAAGGATCATATATTCACTTAAGCAACTGAAAAGCCTTTTACACTGGTACAGAGACATTCATTTTTTGAGTTGATACTGATACATTAATTATAAAGTTGTTCCTTTCTTTTTTCATTGGTACTGTATAGGTAAAAGAGTAAATTATTTAATTACATGTAGCATCATGAGACTTATAGTAATTTATAAATTTGCTATTGATCTGCAGATAGTCGTACTAATATTATTTGCTTTGGTGGTTGGAAAATAATTTTGGGAAATTTTCCAGGAGAGGGGTGTTAGGTAATTCTGTTTGTTCATTAATGATATGGTCTGGAGTGCTGTTTTTGTATGTGTGTATTTCTATTTCTTCTAATATATTCATATTGGCTCCTTTTTATGTTGGATGTAAAATTTTTAAGTTGTTTTCAATGTTTCTCACTGAAAAGTTTTCTTCAGCAATATGGGCTGAAAATGCATATTTTTCAAGTTACCACGTCTTAAAGCATCAATGTCTTCTTTGTATCTAATTTCAAAACTTCTGCCTGTCTGTCCAATGTAGTATTTTGGACAAGTATTGCATTTGAGTTTGTATATTCCTTATTTACAGTATGTACTCTTGGAGGTATTAGTATCATGGATTACTTTTTGTTGTAATACTTTAGAGACATACTAGGGCTTCGTTTTAATTTCTACTGGAGCAGAAATACGTATTAAGACTGTCAAAGTGTTATTAAATTTATAATATGAAATGACTACACAGAAGAAAGTTAGTGGATGATAGAACATAATCACCGAGAAATTAATAATAGAATACTCAATTTCATTTCACCGTTTTCATTTCTTTGAAGTTCATTACAACCCCTCGACTATTTTTAGAGTGACATAATGCTTTAAAGAAAGAAAAAAGGAAATTCATATATACTCTAGTGGCAGTTAAACTTGCAATTGACAAATAATTTCTATCACACGTGGTCGACGCATATTATCGTGTGTTCACAGAACTCTTCTCGGAGCAACTGGCTTTAATTGCATTCTGATATTTTCGTGTGGATGAAAGCTACTTCATTATGTAGTCATAGCAGTACACATTAACTGGCGCTGTAAATAGCTTAACACACAGTGCGCGTAGACTAATTGACTTGAGGGGCTGGCGCGCGTTGTATTGCCAAATATGAAAGCTGAAATAAAGTGGTTACCATACATTTGCACCACTTACAGTCACGTCACCACGAGCACTTTAAAACTGCGTTAAAATTAAATGGCAGAGCCGTATTATCTGGACTTGTTCACTGCGAGCAGCTCTGACATAAATGAGTGATTAAACCCTACGTCAAGAAATGTCCATTTTCGGAGTTGCTATATTCTGAACATGCATCGATTAGTAGGTACCAAGAGGTGAACCATGCAACACAGGAACTGAACACTGCTTTTTGCAGAAGCCAGAAGATATACTGTAATGCGGGCTGATGATGCAACAGTTTAATGCTACTTTACCGTGCGTTTTTTTTTTAATTCACTTGTTTCATCATAGGCCTTTTTTAGATCTTTTTTCAGTATTTTAAAGTTCAATTCATCTGATACAGGATGATATACACTAATCAATGATTGAGTTCACACATTTTATTTGAAAGATTTCTAGTACCAAGTTTGTTTGAAAGAACAGCGTAACTCGAAGTCAGACGGCACCAAGTAGAATGTATAGGGTAATTATCCGGACAGTTATAGCACAGTGATTTCCGATCTTTCTGAGCATGTGTGCTATCTTAGTGGAAACTGATATTTTCTTTGGCACCTTCTCTCGTTCGCTGTACACAGAACTTCCATAGTATTTATCCATTACTGTTTGTCTTTACAAGAAAATCGATAATAAATCTCCTGTGCATCCCAGAAAAAGTTGGGAACCACGTCGAAGCACCATGGGATGCTAGCCACTGCTTGATCTGCTATTTGGATTATAGCGCAAACTGGTTGATATGAATCACATTCACTGTAATCTATTTGATTGTTTTGTAGTTGGTCGAAATATTGGGATGAAATTTACTGTCGCTATTTTTTTCCAGTATTCATCAAATGCTTGCACAAAGCTTTCTCCTAGATAATTCTTAATTTTTAATGTTCTAATTAGAGGCAACCGGAAGCAAAATGTAGCGACTGCACCAGAACATCTTTTTTCTTTTCCAGGAAACACAAGAGACTTCTTGGGTCCATCGTATGGCAAAAGTTAAAAATTAATTTTCATAATACTCGTAGATTTACGTTGAACTAAGTAATTGTGTCATGGCGGCTGCAGTGTAACATATGTTAAGTTCGGCTCGCAAAATTTAGTCCAATTCGAAGGTGTTCTCGCAGGTGGTGTTGTCTAGTACAAGTGGAAATCGTGTAAACAACAGTGTTCTGTGCAGTAGTGCTATTTTTCTTTCTGTGCCCCACCAATATCTTCGAGAAAATGGTAAACAGAAGAGTCAACAGCAGCGCGTCCAGCAGCGGGGAAGCAGCAGGTGCGGCGGGCCTGCTCCTGGCGGAATGTGTGGCCGCGGCTACCGGTATAGCGGAGCTGGTCCGCTCTGAGGTAAACGCTGCGCTTCGCGATAAAAACAATCTCGATCTGATAGCAGGCACTATATCAGATACTGTAACGGCAGCAGTATTGGCCAAAATGCGTGAAACTGTTGAGGCCAATACTGCCGAAATTACAGCACTAAAACAGTCTGTGTCTGAATACGAGAAAAAGGCACGAGAGTTGGAAGTGAAACTATCTGCCGCAACAGACGAGCTGGAACAGTACCAAAGGCGAAATAGTCTACGACTGTTTGGAGTAGCAGAAAATAAAGAAGAAGACACGGACAACCTGCTTATACATGTTGCGCGTGAAAAATTAGGCGTTGAAGTGACCAAGGCAGACATTGACAGGAGCCATCGGGTGGGACGAAAACTACCAGGTGCTACCAAACCTCGTCCAATAATAATTAAATTTGTGTCGTACCGAAAAAGGGCTGCGAAGAAGAAGTTAGCAAGGACAGGGCTTACAATAAGGGAAGATCTGACACACGAGCGGCTAAAGATTTTAAACAGTGCCATATCCCATTTCGGTCTTCAGAATGTGTGCACTCAGGATGGCGGAGTAATCATTAAGACTGCATTAGGACCACTTTTGTCTTCTTTATATGTCAACGATATTTCGTCGGTTTTGTCCTCCTGTAAGCATCATTTCTATGCCGACGACCTCCAGCTCTACCTAAGTGTCAGACCTGAAGATGTAAACACTGCAATCGCTCTGATGAATGATGATCTGTCTTCAGTAGTGACATGGGCGAAAAACCTGGGGCTTAAATTAAATGCAAAAAAGACGCAAGTAATCTTAATAGCTCATCAGAAATTAATAAGATCAGATTTCCGTGAACGGCTGCCTCCTATTCTGCTCGACGGTACTCCAATACCATATCAGAAAACAGTGAAGAACTTGGGTGTAACTTTGGACGAGCATCTCAACTGGGCGGAGAATACAGTCGCAATGTGCCGAAAGATGTCTGCTTGTCTGTATGCTCTCAAAAAGTTTCGGAACATATTTCCACAGGACTTGAAACGCCAGCTCGTGCAACCACTCGTTCTACCGAACCTCCACTATTGTGATGTGATTCAACAAGGAATGAGTAGTGAAAACATAAAGACGGCTAGAGCTAACCATGAATGCCTGTGTGCGCTACACCTGCAACATTCGCCGATATGATCATGTTAGTGCTTCATACTCCGAGCTAGGGTGGCTGCGGCCGGACAAACTGCGTGACTACCTCACTCTATGTTTACTTCACCGACTCCTCGTCGCGCAAGCACCCCAGTACCTAGCTTCAGAGATTAAAAACCTGTCATGCCATCATAATCGAAACACGAGGTCACTCTTATCTGGTATCCTAACTGTGCCAACTCACAAAACAAAAACTTTTGCAAACTCCTTCTCAGTTCCGCTGTCCGCCTCTGGAACAAACTGCCCTTTACCTTGAGGAAAATTCAATCTCCTGTTGCTTTTAAGAAGAAGTTGAAGCACTTCCTACTATCATCCTCATAAAATTCTCCACAAAATCAATGTGCAAGGCCAATCCTCTCATCTGTCAAATAGCAAAGCTAGCGTGTCCTATCTTGCCTCTGAGATGCCTTCCTCTGCATCTATCTCTATTAGCCACGCAGTCTTCTTTTCCTTTATATTTCCTTAATTACGTTTCATTATGTCTCTGTATTCTTCTCCTCCCTTCACCATGAGTCTCCCTCGTACTCCCTGCTGCCAGCACTCCTATCTAAAATCTTTCTCTTCAATAATGTATTTTTCCAGGTGTACCTTTCTAATTGTTTATCTCACTTTTTGTATTAGATGTAGTTTAACATGCCTACTAAAACATATGAATGTAAAATAAGTAGAATGCCTGGTTAGATGTAAGAGAGGGCCTGATGGCCCTAATCTTGCCAGGTTAAATAAATAAATAAATATATTTCTCAAAATCTCTCAAATATTAATGTTTTGTTTTACGAGTTATAACGTAATACAATCTGGATTTATTTACACGAACTACAGAGTCTTGCTTCTGTAGGGATAGATGTATGTACATTATCATAACATAGGAGTAAAATGACATCTTATTACTGAAACCAAAGACAAAGGAAAATTTTTTAATAACTGCATTTGTCTGTGGTTATAAAGTATGTGACATTAAAAAAACGTTTGAATGTAGCAAAAACCTAACAAACTTGTAAGTTTAGTCTTGTCCCATCAAAATCACATTGCTCTCGCATTACCCTCTGGATGAATTCCAAAGTCTCGGTCTTCCAATGCAATGTTAACAGCTGTTTAACAATCGATTATATTCTTGAAGCAAGCAAGATTTTCGTTTCCGCCGGCCGGAGTTGCCGAGCAGTTCTAGGCGCTGCAGTGTGTAACGGCGCGACCACTACGGTCGCAGGTTCGAATTCTGCCTCGGACATGGATGTGTGTGATGTCCTTAGGTTAGTTAGGTTTAAGTAGTTCTAAGTTCTAGGGGGACTGATGACCTCAGAAGTCTCATAGTGCTCAGAGCAATTTGAACCATTTTTTCGTTTCCTTCCAAAGTCTGCCTGAAATGCGTTTTGCTTTCTTTCAGACTCTTCCAGTACGAAAAACATTTGGTTCCGTCTGCTTAACATACTTCCTTCACCAGCGTCGATTCTGTAGTGCACTGCACCTCTTATTAGTGCATTTCCAAGATTACCTCTAGCGATCATTATGTTTTCACAGGGAAAATGTGAAATAACATGGACTTGTCGGCTTAATGACTCCCAGCACCGACTGTCGACATGATCCTTCAAGACTACATTCTGCTCCGTCGATGAGGTTAGATATGAACACCTTTTCTATGCCCAAAGGTTCTGACCACAGAAGCGGCCCCTATCATCTTCTGAACAGCACGTTGCAAGGCATCCCAATTTTGCTCCATAATGTTCATATCTGTGGAGTTTGGTGGCCAGCGGACGTGTTGATACTCAGAAGAGTGCTCCTGGAGCCACTCGGTAGCAATTAGAGACCTATGGGGCGTCGCCTTTGTCCTGCTGGAATTGCCCAAGTCCCTCGGAATGCACAACGGACATGAATGCAAGCAAATGATCAGACCGGGTGCTTACCTCCGTGTCACCTGTCAGAATCGTATCTTCACGTATCAGGGGTTCCATATCACTCCAGCTGCACACATCCCACACCATTACAGAGCCTCCAACATCTTGAACAATCCCCTGGTGACATGCAGGATCCATGGATTCATGAGGTTGTCTCTATAACAGTACACGTCCATCCGCTCGATACAATTTGATACGAGACTCCTTGGACCAGGCAAAATGTTTCGAGTCATCAACAGTCCAATGCCGGTGTTGACAGGCTTTGACGAGGCGTAAAGCTCTGTGTCGTGTAGTCATCAAGGGTACACGAGTGGGCCTTCGGCTCCGAAAGCACATATCGATGATTTTTAGAGGAAACCGACTGATACTGATAGGTATTTACATGCTACCACCGTTCATGCATTGCTTTATGTACAGAAGTCCTACAGACCTTGCTGAGGAGAGCGTTTGATATCTTGGATGCTGAGAATCTACCACAGGAGCTGCTACGAGTATCTTTGAAGGTTCAGTGAGTATAGATCTCATAATTAAATTTTCCTTCAGACTTCTGTGTAAGGACGTAAAGCCAAGCGCAGGCACGTAGGTCGGGAGCGACAGGGACGAGAAGGCTGTGAGAAGAAGTCATCCAATCCCACGCTGACCGACTTCCAGGACGACTACGTGACAGCAGCGGCCCCTACGTGAAGATGACATGAGCGTCGCGATTGACTGGTGACGGCCCAGTTCAATAGCAGCTTCAAGATTAGGCAGTTGGATAGCAGCGTCAGAGTTTGGCACTTGGATAGTAGATCAGGAAAGACGTTAGTCAGTTATAGATCAGAAGTCACTGCAAATTCTGATTATTTCGTATGTTGCCCCTTGCTGGCGACACATCTGCGTAATTGCCAAAGTTACGTATTGTATCTTATGTAGTTATAATGAAACAAATTAACAGGAGTTGTTTAATAGACTGTCCAGTGAACCGAGTATGTAGGCTTCCTAGACACAACAAGACTGACGAAGAGGCAGGACTAAAGAAATTGAGACTCATTTTCATCTCCGATAATTATGGAAGCTAAAGAAATGAATTAAAATGCGCGAGGTCCACCGCTCGAACCTGGGTCTCCTTGTTTACTAGAAAGGATGCTAGCAATTACACCATCACAGCACTACAGCTATTTTTGCTGCACAGATTAACCAAGTCCTGTACCCTCCCAAACACAACGCTGAGAGTGTTGCCAATAGTGACGATCTAAGGAGGGGAAAATAAGCTGAGGGTGTGAATTGAAGTTTGTGTTGGGGTATGGCAATGGATTTGTGTAGTCCATGCAGGAGTATCAGTTACAGTACAGCAGTGCCGTAATGATTAGTATTCTTGTCTAGTTAGCAAGGAGAACTGGTTTCAAGTCCCTGCCATGGCACAGATTTTAATTCATTCCTTAAGTTTCCATCATTATCGTAATAAAGTGAATGTACACAATAATTTATATTTCAAAAACCTCGATGTTTAAACAAACTTCTGAGGAACCCTCCACATCACAGCTTAAATTATTGTCTACATGTATGTTGATAGAGGAGTTTATATTATTTCCATGCACTAAATAGCACAAAGTACGAGACTTCACGATCGAATCTTACCACATGCATTTTGCTTTGTTCTTCCTCCACTGTGATGGATTTTCTGTTAGTTTACAGCCTTTCCCCTTTTGAACTGACTGTACACCTACTTCATCATTAACATCCACAACAATGGAGAAAATGGAAAAGCACCCTTGATATTGTATCCAATAAATATACCATAAACGTTCTCCGTGGTCTCACATACATGCCACGTCAAGAAAATCGCGCCAATATGGCTTGGTATGAGCCAGCGTGCTAATGTTTTTCTATGTTTGACGGCAGCGTGCAGTAGGTATAACTTGATGAAACTGCCACACACAGGCTCAAAACCAACATTCCGGAAGTAATAAATTGGGAAAGCAGCATTATTCAGATAATATACATAACATGTACTAGTGAGGTTTGCGTCTTTAAACCTTCGTAGATTATGTCACTTGCAAAGCACACAACAAGTTCTCACTCAGATTTGCTTTGCAGTCTGAAATGGATGCACTGACATTTGGTCCAGTAGCCTATTTTGCAAGGACGTTTTAGACAGACACAGCACAAGGTGTTCTGGTCGTATTTTAAGGCATAATCGGTAGCCGGCATCGTGGACAACAAAATGGTGGTAACAACTCGTTTTCGAGAAAAAAATAGATTCACGGCAGTTTGCTTCTGGACGCCTCATTTGTGGTTGCACGTTGAAAGTTAGTTACGTGGAATACCACTTTCCGTATAAATAATATGATGCTGCTGATAGTCCAGAAGAAGAGCTTAATTGTTAAAGTTCCTTTCTCGTTTGGCAGTATCGGTAACAAGAGCGCTTTGTATATAGAGGGTGTTTCAAAAATGACCGGTATATTTGAAAAGGCAATACAAACTAAACGAGCAGCGATAGAAATACACCGTTTGTTGCAATATGCTTGGGACAACAGTACATTTTCAGGCGGACAAACTTTCGAAATTACAGTAGTTACAATTGTCAGCAACAGATGCCCCTGCGGTCTGGGAAAATCTATAGTACGATATTTTCCACATATCCATCATGCGTAGCAATAATATGGCGTAGTCTCTGAATGAAATTACCCGAAACCTTTGAGAAAGTGTCTGGCGGAATGGCTTCACATGCAGATGAGATGTACTGCTTCAGCTGTTCAATTGTTTCTGGATTCTGGCGGTACACCTGGTCTTTCAAGTGTCCCCACAGAAAGAAGTCACAGGGGTTCATGTCTGGCGAATAGGGAGGCCAATCCACGCCGCCTCCTGTATCTTTCAGATAGCCCAAAGCAATCACACGATCATCGAAATATTCATTCAGGAAATTAAAGACGTCGGCCATGCGATGTGGCCGGGCACCATTTTGCATAAACCACGAAGTGCTCGCAGTGTCGTTTAAGGCAGTTTGTACGGCCACAAATTCACGAAGAATGTCCAGATAGCGTGATGCAATAATCGTTTCAGATCTGAAAAATGGGCCAATGATTCCTTTGGAAGAAATGGCGGCCCAGACCAGTACTTTTTGAGGATGCAGGGACGATGGGACTGCAACATGGGGCTTTTCAGTTCCCCATATGCGCCAGTTCTATTTATTGACGAAGCCATCCAGGTAAAAATAAGCTTCGTCAGTAAACCAAATGCTGCCCACATGCATATCGCCGTCATCAATCCTGTGCACTATATCGTTAGCGAATGTCTCTTGTGCAGCAATGGTAGCGGCGCTGAGGGGTTGCCCCGTTTGAATTTTGTATGGATAGAGGTGTAAACTCTGGTGCATGAGACGATACGTGGACGTTGGCGTCATTTGGACCGCAGCTGCAACACGGCGAACGGAAACACGAGGCCGCTGTTGGATCACCTGCTGCACTAGCTGTGCGTTGCCCTCTGTGGTTGCCGTACGCGGTCGCCCTACCTTTCCAGCACGTTCACCTGTCACGTTCCCAGTCCGTTGAAATTTTTCAAACAGATCCTTTATTGTATCGCTTTTCGGTCCTTCGGTTACATTCAACCTCCGTTGAAAACTTCGTCTTGTTTCAACAACACTGTGATCTAGGCGGTGGAATTCCAAAACCAGAAAAATCCTCTGTTATAAGGAATAAACCATGTGGTCCACAGCACACTTGCACGTTGTGAACAGCACACGCTTACAGCAGAAAGGCGACGTACAGAATGGCGCACCCACAGACTGCGTTGTCTTCTATATCTTTCACATCACTTGCAGCGCCATCTGTTGTTGAAAATTGTAACTACTGTAATTTCGAAAGTTTGTCCGCCTGAAAATATACTGTTGTCCCAAGCATATTGCAACAAACGGTGTATTTCTATCGCTGCCCGTTTCAAATATAACGGTCATTTTTGAAACACACTGTTAATGTGTTCACTACATCGGACCCAGCTCTTTGCTGTTAGCACTTCATGTTACTTACATACTTTTCGGTACGTCGATTCACGCGAAAAACGAGTTGACTGTATAATTGCCTCCGTCGAGGCAATGGATGCATGAAGAAATGAAATCCCACGTAGTTATCAGCAGAATCCCCGGTACGAATTGGTATGTAAGATAAATTAAACATACTCAGATGGTTGTCTTATGTATTCCAATTACAATTGTTTCCCGATTCGAATATTGATCAACTGTTAGATGTCTTCAACTTCTATAGTAATGTTATTTTTGATGGAGTCTTCAGTTCGAAACTAGTTCAATGCAGATCTCCAGGAAAGCCTCTTTGCACGTAAGAACTACTGCACTCTAGATCCATTTGAATCTGTGTACTGTATTCATGCCTAGAACTCCCTCTACAACTTGTAAGTCCCCATCCGAAACACACATTTGCCTCCATAACCAAATGAACTATCTCTGATATCTCAGAATGCGCCATAACAATCGATCCTTTCTTATAATCTAGTTGTACCACAAAATTCGTTTCTCCCCAAATTCGTTTTAGTACCTCCTCGTTACTTACTCGATTTATCCATCTAATTCTCAGCATTTTTCTGTAGCACTACATACCTTTTTTTGTCTGAATTGCTTATCTTCCACGTTCCACTTCCACACAAGGTTACACTATAGACAAATACCGTCAAAAAACGGTCCCTAACAGTTGAATATGTACTAGATATTAATAAATTCCTCTTTTTCAGAAATTATTTTCTTAGTGTTAACTGATTGCCTTCTAAGTGTTCCCTGCTTCAGGCATGATCAGTTATTTTGCTTTTCGAACAGGAGAATTGCTCTACTAATTTAAGTGTCTCACACTTAAGCATCGCCTTATTTAATTCAACTAGCTTTCATTTTCCTTATTTGTAATTTTGTTGATTTTCATCTTGTGATCTCTTTTTGAGGCATTTTCCATTCTGCTCTTCCAAGTTCTTTCCAGACTTTGACAGAATTACAACGATGTCGCCAAACCTTCAAGTTTTTATTTTTTCCTTCGACTTTAACTCTCTTCCCAAACTTCTCTTCCTTTTCCTTTCCTGCCTGGTGAATGAACGAATTGAATAACATCGGGCGTAAGCTACAACCCTCTCTCACTCCTTTCTCAACTGCTGCTTCCCTTTCATGTCCTTCGAGTCTTGCAACTGCAGTCTGACTTCTGTACAAGCTGTAGATAACTTTTCACTTCGTATACCCTATCCATATCTCCTTTCTTCACTGTACTAAGTCGAAGACTCACTATTGTTTCCGTAGTTTTTTTTATTTCTCTGGGACCATAACTGCTCTTTCCCGGAGCCTCTGCCAGTTTCTCCATTCCTTTGCATATAATTAGTTTCAGTATTTGGCATCTATTACTTATAAAACTGATTATTTGATAATTTTCGCACCTTTTATTGCATGTATAACTTCTCCTCGACTTCTGAGGGTATTATGCCTGTCTGATATACCTTGCACACCCGGTGGAATACCCTTTATACGGTTGACTCTCACTAGGATCTCCCTGATCCTCAAGAAATGTCGTCTACTTCACGGATTTTGTTTTCTTTTACGTCTTTTAGTCCTGTGACAATTTTTTCTCTTAATACCATACCTCCCTTACCACATTCCCCATCTAAATATTTATTTCCTTTTCTCTTTCAGCAACGTAACGTTTATTCCAATCATACAGCCCCTTAATACCCAGTGCGCTCCCTGCAGCTGCCACTTTATCTATTTCAAATGAAAAAAAAAATGAGAAAAATGCTGTTGACCGGGTATATTACCTAGTAAGAAACACAGTGAGCAGGAATTTATAATCCATAAAGGTAACGAAGACCACTTTCAACACAGAGTTTATTTTTAAATGGCACATGTATGTTTTTTTCTACAGAAATGTAAAGCAGAGGTAAAATTAGTGGTGGCATACAGTCTTCGACACACCTCAGAAGATGTTCTCTGTAGTTGAGAACGAAACGTCAGGGAGAAGAAGTTCTACAGATCGACCACGCAATTTAACCCGGAAGTGTTTACTGATGATGGCAGACTTGGTTTCACTTTTCTGCTCGTCGTTCATTTTGAAATATTAGGCTGTAAAGGATGGCAACGGCGTCGCTGTTTCTGCGCAGGGCAAGTGTTGCCCGCACTGTTCTGCAACGTGCTGTAAACAGACCACT
Source organism: Schistocerca gregaria (assembly GCF_023897955.1). Taxonomy (NCBI): domain Eukaryota; kingdom Metazoa; phylum Arthropoda; class Insecta; order Orthoptera; family Acrididae; genus Schistocerca; species Schistocerca gregaria. Next base: position 795,102,718 of record NC_064920.1, read on the forward strand.
ATCACTATGCGCGCTCTACCTACAGCGTGCAATCTACTAGCATCGCCCGCTCGGGCGTGCTGTACTGCTGTCGGCGTCAAACAGGAAAGTACACTGTGACGAATTTCAGATACGTTTCCGACTGTGCTTGCCCTGTTTTGGCGTGGCTTGTGACATTTTTAGTCGTCTCGTCGATATGCCGATCTTCAGTAATGAAGAGAAACTATATATGATATTATTTTTTGGTGTATGTAACAGAACCGAGTGAGTTGGTGCAGTGGTTAGCACACTGGACTCGCATTCGGGAGGACAACGGTTCAATCCAGCGTCCGGCCATCCTGATTTAGGTTTTCCGTGATTTCCCTAAATCGCTCCAGACAAATGCCGGAATGGTTCCTTTGAAAGGGCACGGCCGACTCCCTTCCTCCCCTTCCCTAATCCGCTGAGAACGATGACCTCGCTGTCTGGTCTCCTTCCTCCAAACTACCCAACACGTTTCACTGAACGAATTTGCGTACCTGATGCGCTGTTTACTGTCATTTGTTTACTTTGCTAACGGCCTTGCTGCATTGGTAACACCGGTTCCCGTCAGATCACCGAAGTTAAGCACTGTCGGGCTGGGCTAGCACTTGGATGGGTGACCATCCGGTCTGCCGAGCGCTGTTGGCAAGCGGGTTGCACACGGCCCTTGTGAGGGAAACTGAGGAGCTACTTGATTGAGAAGTAGCGGCTCCGGTCTTGCAAACTGACACACGGCCGGGAGAGCGGTGTGCTGACCACCTGCCCCTCCATATTCGCATCCAGTGATGCCTATAGGCTGAGGATGAAACGGCGGCCGGTCGGTAATGTTGGGCCTTCCAAGGCCTGTTCGGACTGAGTTTAGTTTAGTTTAGAATGCAACAGAACTGTAACTACAGCTGTAGAAGTGTACGTCGAACACCACCCAGACCGATGGCGTCCTTCATGTCGTACCATCTTCAACATCTGTCAAGTCTCATGGAAATAGGCAGCTGGATACTCAGAAAACGTCAACGCGCAAGCACAGCAACTAACAATGACGACGAAGTTGCTCTTCAGGCTGCAGTAGCGTCCCATCCTTAGGCAAGTGTGCGACAAATGGCGAGCGGTTCTGGAATAATCCGTAGTGGTGTGTGAAGAACTTTGCATAGGCACACGTTCCATCCTTACCTGTGCGGGAATGAATTTGAATCCCGCACTGAATTCTGACGTTATTCACTTCACCGGTTGCAAGGTCATCCTGACTTCCTAAGTTGGGGTTGGGTTGTTTGGGGGAAGAGACCAAACTACGAGGTCATCGGTCTCATCGCATGTCGGCCGTGCCATTTCAAAGGAACCATCCCAGCATTTGCCCGGACCGATTTAGGGAAATCACGGAAAACCTAAATCAGGATAGCCGGACGCGGGATTGAACCGTCGTCCTCTCGAATGCGAGTCCAATGTGCTAACCACTGCACCACCTCGCTCGGTAACTTCCTGAGTAATACATGGTTTACGGATAAAAGCTCGTTCGCAAATCATGGTTTTGTGAATCTGCGGAAAATGCACTACTGATCTGTGTTAAACCATCAGAGGCTTAGTGCGGTTGCCCATCAAAGACAGTAGAGTGTCAATGTTTGGCGCGGCGTCATTGGTACCCATATTTTAGGTCCCTGTGTTTATAAAGGAACGTTAACAGAACGGCAATATAAATCATTTCTGCAGGATACTATGCCACTTCTCACGGAGGACATGGAATTGGAAACGCGTTTATCAGTGTGGCTCCAGCATGATGGATAGCCTGCATACTACACACGTGATCACATAGAGGTTATGGACACAATGTTTCAAAATAAACGGACGGAAAAAATTACATCACTAAAATTAATTGACGTAAAGTAATGAAATTTCGGGAATACATTTACGTACGTAACAAATTTAAGTGATTAACATTGTAAGATCACAAGTTAATGTAAGCGAGTGATAAGCCATTGCAATTAATGTGAAATGCTGGTACATTAATAACCTGTGTAATTAACCGCCAGTAGGTTGAAAGCTAATACGCAAGCGTATGTGCATTGTGTTAAGTAGATGCCAGATGTTAGTTTATGGAATGTAACGGCTCTGAGCACTATGGGACTTAACATCTGTGTTCATCAGTCCCCTGGAACGTAGAATTACTTAAACCTAACTAACCTAAGGGCATCACACACATCCATGCCCGAGGCAGAATTCGAACCTGCGACTGCATCGGTCACGCGGTACCAGACAGAAGCGCCTAGAACCGCTCGGCCACTCTGGCCGGCCATTTGAAATGTAGTTCCCGGCCTGTTGCACTAGGTCAGTCAGTACAGGGACTGTTAATGCTGTTTGTGGATTACGCTGAAGTTGTCGTCCGATGATGTCCCATATGTGCGCGATTGGTGACAGATCTAGTGGTCGAGCATGCCAAGAAAACATATCCACACTCTGTTGAACATGTTGAGTTACAACAGCGGTATGTAGGCGAGAATTATCCTGTTGGAAACACCCTCTGGAATGCTGTTCATGAATGGCAGCACAGCAGATCGAATTACCAGATCGACTTTCAAATTTCCAGTCAGGGTGCGTGGAATAATCGCACCCCAGACCATAACTCCAGGTATAGGTTCAACGTGTTTAGCCCACAGTGAGGTTGACTGCAGGCTCTCAACTGGCCTATTCCTCACCAACACATGGCCATCATTGGTACCGAGACAGAACCAGATCTCGTCAGAAAACACAACAGGCCTCCATTGAGCCCCTCATTGAATTCTCGCTTGACACTACTGAAGTCGCAGATGCCGATGATTTGAGGTCAGTGGAATGCACACTACAGTGCGTCGGAGCTGTCCTTCAAGTAACAGATTTGTAGCAGATCTTTGTGTCATTGTGATGTCAACTTCTGCTCAAATTGGTGCTTCAGGAGCAGTACGAGTTGCCTGGGCCATACGCAGAACACGATGGTCTTCCCTCTCGGTAGTGCCACGTGGCTATCTAGAGTCCTGCTCCTTGCGACCTTACACTCCTGATAGCAGTCATCGCAGAAGGAACATCGAGCTTCTCGTAGCCCTAATACACGACCATGTTCAAACTCAATGATGTTCGGTGGACTATATGCGTTGCTGCCATTAGTGTGAGTCCCTCACAGGTGCATCCCCTGTTAGTTAGATATTTCACAATTTGTTTTATTTCTAAAATATGGTAGGTGGTAGAGTTGGGTGGGACACCCTGTATACTCCCTCCTCCTTTCAGCTTCCCTGTCTTTGCCTAGTAGCATTGCCTTCTTTGCTTATTACTCGCTTGGCATCTAAGTTTTAGATGTTCATATAGTGTACTTTTCTCCATAGGTCTCTTAATTTTCCTATAGGATGCGTCTATGTCTCTTGTAGTCATGCGATCTCCTATATTGTTCTCCAACGTTTTTTTGCATTTTGCATTTTCTGTCTGTTTTATTTTTTAGACATCTTTTGGCATGCTTCATATCCTGCAATTTTATAATGTCTCTTTTGTGAATTATATTCAATATGTCGCGTGTCATCCATGGATATCGAAAGGGTCTTTATTATCTTCGGAGGTAGCAGTCGTTTGACCTTTTAACCCTGTAGTGGTTGTTATCTAGGCTATGGTAATGAGCTCACTGTGCTGTTCAGAGTAGCTCACCCACATTGTTATTTACTTATTAATTATTACACCTACTTATGCATTCATAGCTAATACTTGGTTTAAGAATCATGAAAGAAGGTTGGATACATGGAAGAACCCTGTAGATACTAAAAGGTATCAGATAGATTATTTAGTGGTCAGACAGAGATTTAGGAACCAGGTTTTAAATTGTAAGACATTTCCAGGGGCAGATGTGGACTCTGACCATAATCTATTGGTTATGACCTGTAGATTAAAACTGAAGAAACTGCAAAAAAGTGGGAATTTAAGTAGATATGACCTGGATAAACTGAAAGAACCAGAGGTTGTACAGAGTTTCAGGGAGAGCGTAAGGGAACAATTGACAGGAATGGGGGAAACAAATACAGTAGAAAAAGAATGGGTAGCTTTGAGGGATGAAGTAGTGAAGGCAGCAGATAATCATGTAGGTAAAAAGACGAGGGCTAGTGGAAATCCTTGGGTAACAGAAGAAATACTGAATTTAATTGATGAAAGGAGAAAATATAAAAATGCAGTAAATGAAGCAGGCAAAAAGGAATACAAACGTCTCAAAAATGAGATCGACAGGAAGTGCAAAATGGCTAGAGGACAAATGTAAGAATGTGGAGGCTTATTTCACTAGGGGTAAGATAGATAGTGCCTAAAGGAAAATCAAAGAGACTTTTGGAGATAAGAGAACCATTTGTATGAACATCAAGAGCTCAGATGGAAACCCAGTTCTAAGCAAAGAAGGGAAAGCAAAAAGGTGGAAGGAGTATATAGAGGGTCTATACAAGGGCGATGTACTTGAGGACAATATTATGGGAATGGAAGAGGATGTGGATGAAGATGAAATGGGAGATACGACACTGCGTGAAGAGTTTGACAGAGCACTGAAAGACCTGAGTCGAAACTAGGCCCTGGGAGTAGACAACATTCCATTGGAACTACTGACTTCCTTGGGAGAGCCAGTCCTGTCAAAACTCTACCATCTGGTGAACAAGATATATGAAACAGGCGAAATACCCTCAGACTTCAAGAAGAATATAATTCCAATCCCAAAGAAAGCAGGTGTTGACAGATGTGAAAATTACCGACTTAATAAGCCACAGCTGCAAAATACTAACACGAATTCTTTACAGACGAATGGAAAAACTAGTAGAAGCCGACCTCGGGGAAGATCAGTTTTGATTCCGTAGAAACGTTGGAACACGTGAGGCAATACTGACCTTACGACTTATCTTAGAAGAAAGATTAAGGAAAGGCTAACCTACGTTTCTAGTATTTCGTAGACTTAGAGAAAGCTTTTGACAATGTTGACTGGAATACTCTCTTTCAAATTCTAAAGGTGACAGGGGTAAAATCCAGGGAGCGAAAGGCTATTTACAATTTGTACAAAAACCAGATGGCAGTTATAAGAGTCGAGGGACATGAAAGGGAAGCAGTTGTTGGGAAGGGAGTCTTCTCCCCGATGTTATTCAATCTGTATATTGAGCAAGCAATAAAGGAAACAAAAGAAAGATTCGGGGTAGGTATTAAAATACATGGTGAAGAAATAAAAACATCGTAATTCTGTCAGAGACAGCAAAGGACTTGGAAGAGCAGTTGAATGGAATGGATAGTGTCTTGAAAGGAGGATGTAAGATGAACATCAACAAAAGCAAAACGAGGATAATGGAATGTAGTCGAATTAAATCAGGTGATGCTGAGGGAATTAGATTAGGAAATGAGACACATAAAGTAGTAAAGGAGTTTTGCTATTTAGGGAGAAAAATAACTGATGATGGTCGAAGTAGAGAGGATATAAAATGTAGACTGACAATGTCAAGGAAAGCGTTTCTGAAGGAGAGAAATTTGTTAACATCGAGTATAGATTTAAGTGTCAGGAAGTCATTTCTGAAAGTATTTGTATGGAGTGTAGCCATGTATGGAAGTGAAACATGGACGATAAATAGTTTGGACAAGAAGAGAATAGAAGCTTTCGAAATGTGGTGCTACAGAAGAATGCTGAAGATTAGATGGATAGATCACATAACTAATGAGGAAGTATTGAACAGGGTTGGGGAGAAGAGAAGTTTGTGGCACAACTTGACCAGAAGAAGGGATCGGTTGGTAGGACATGTTCTGAGGCATCAAGGGATCACCAATTTAGTATTGGAGGGCAGTGTGGAGGGTAAAAATCGTAGAGGGAGACCAAGAGATGAATACACTAAGCAGATTCAGAAGTATGTTGGTTGCAGTAGGTACTGGGAGATGAAGAATCTTGCACAGGATAGAGTAGCATGGAGAGCTGCATCAAACCAGTCTCAGGACTGAAGACCACAACCGCAACACTTATGCATTATCGCTATTTGATTCTGTATTTACAGCTCAATACTCATGTGATCGGAAGCCCTGTTCTTCTTGGCACAGCATCTCCCTAACTCCCACTATTTTAAATTTAACATATCTATCTTCCTTTTTAAATTTTTTTCTAACAGATTAAAGAATGTAACCTCCTACGGTCCGATCTGTAAATTGTGAAGCTTCTTTTCTTGATGACGACTCGCCATCATTAAGTCACACAGTCGGGTATATACGCTATTGGGAGAAATAACAGCAGCCTGCTTTCAACTGTTCGCATTACCAGCAAATGTCTGGCCACGTTCGCTGTTGTTATTAGACCAGTTCAGTCAATAATTCAGATTGTTTCCTCTCTAGCTACTGAAAAAGCTGTAGCCCCGCTTACGAAACCACAGATTTCTCTGCTGTCTTCACAAGTGTCCGTCCATTGTGACTGCACCGCCTGAACAATTTTGTGTGTCGTTGAGGCACACAAGGCATCCTACCTCTGCAAGATCCATGGTTCATGATGGGTGAGAGGGAGGGGTGTATGTGCCTGCCAGGGTGGCCGAGCGGTTCTAGGCGCTACAGTCTGGAACCGCGTGACCGCTACGGTCGCAGGTTCGAATCCGGCTCGGGCAGGGATGTGTGTGATGTCCTTAGGTTAGTTAGGTTTAAATAGTTCTAGGGGACTGATGACCTCAGAAGTTAAGTCCCATAGCGCTACGAGCCAAGTATGGCTTCATGAAATAGACAGCAAGATCATTATGTGTCACTGTTCGAAGTGCAACACAAGCACAATATAAAATCGTACAAAGTGTTTTACAAGACGATGGAGCTTACAGTTCTAAGAGAAATTAAAACTTTCATAGCAAATATCTCTAATTGAACCTCAAATGAGTGAGGTATGGAATGGCGAAACCGATGATAGATTTTTTTAAAGAGGCGTATGTCATGCTAATAAATTTTTCAGGAAACGCAAAAATCTGTCATTATTAATGTGGGAAATATGTATGCAATTTTATGCTTTAATGTGACTATCAAGATGGAAATTGAGAATAAAAGAAATAATTTTCATTATGCTTTGTTTCATTGATCTACAGACTTTATTATTTTCGCCATTTAAGAAAATAGACGCTAAATTAAACAAATAAAGTCAGAATCAAGTGGACTTTGATCTTATGTTTGATGACATGTGCAGAATGGGATTAGTCAGTTCAGTGCCATGGTAAAAATTTTCATTCGTCACTGCAGTCAGCATATGCAAGTCAAAGATGTTTGAGAATTTAAAATGTGTCTGTAACCATGTAGTTTCATTTGATAACTAATCTTTCCTTTACTTTTTGAACTATACTAAATTGTTTTTGAATGAAATGCAAAATATTATTAAAAACTACAGTTCATATTTCACATCGCAATAACTAGTAAGTAATTCAGCACCAATACTGTTATAAACTATGTTAAACGTTTTCATTGTTCTCATTTTTATGTTATTTTATTTTCAGATGACAAAGAAGAAAGCCTGAGAATTCAAGTTTGATTATCATCAAGTCTTTTCCTGTTGGTCTCGTAAAGGAAATATTTCCGGAAGTCTATGATGATGGTGGTGCAGGTAGTTTTGAACTAAGACCAATGAAAATGGCATGTCCTAACGGGATAACACTTTCTTTCTACGGAGTAGACTTATCAATAAATAATAGTCATTGAAAAATCAATTGTTTCGTTTCTGATTTTTGTCCCTTCAGAGATAGTACACTTTTTATAGCGCAGTTTTCTCCGTCTTTTTTTAATCTAGATCATATATGATTGCCACTTCTTTGACCAAAGTTTTCTTTCTGCAGAACACTATAATTCGAGTAAGCCTACTCACTGAATAGATTTTGCTATTTCTTTAGGTGCCTGGTGATGATCCCCAAGTCTCGGTCAGTAGGTAAAAGGCTGTGAGATTCACAGGGAAAACCTGTACTTTCTTAAATGTAGTTGTGTATGCGGGTGACAGAAGAAAGCGGGAAAATATCTCATTTTTATATTGGCCTGTGCTGTTTTCATAAAATAAATGCAACTCTGTGTTATTTTGAGGTACCTGTTTTATAAAAACTTATAAAAAAGTACGGACTCGTCTGGGGATTTTACCCTTTCTCTCGTTAATGTTAATAAGGCATAATATTCTAATAACGGGTGTGTTAAACACAAATGCTCCTGAATTAGAATCATTAGTAAATTTATTTTCTGTTAAGTCAGCTGAGATGTATTTCTTTCCGTCCTTCTACACATAATTCTTGCTTCATTGCAGAATAAAGCTTTCTACTCCAGCATTTTTGCATTAATAGTTCGACTATAGGTGTTCTTTTAAACAACTCATTAAGAGGGGGGGACTTAATTCTATGTAATGGAGGTTTCCCACGCTTCGTTCTACATGATTTGTCTGGGTAAACACCAATACATGCACAATCAACATCACTTATTTTACCATTAAATCTGCGAACTAAACATCGATAAAATAAATTATGTATATCACAGGTTAGAAAATGAGCGGCAAACTGTAACAACTGTAACAACAAGTTTTTTGAAAGATGTGACAGTCAGTGACATACACATACTCAAAAACAACTTCAATTTTTGGCTTGAGTTTCTCGCCCAGCGTGTGGCATTACAAACGCCCATTTAAATCCCACGTAAAGAGTTTCCGAAACGAAAAGAAACAGAAAACTGTCAATGATGAGTTGTGACACTTTAAGGAATCGGTTCAGGTACTAAACGTCAGCTTAACTGAAAAAAAATACCTGTTCGAAAAAGTACCATCCATTGAGTAGCTATATTGATATAAAATTAGCACCCACAGCATTAAAAACACTTGGTGTCATCGGCTGAGAGTAAATTATGAAAGAGAGTAGATTATGGAAGGTCATGAAACTGAACGATATAGGAAACAATTGTTTAGTGGACTCCTGTAACAATATGACGGATACATAGTGGACTTCAATAATAAAACTTAGTGATCACGACACTTGAATAACTAAGTTGTTATATTTATCGTCCTTTTAGCACGCATTTTAATTTACATTTCATACTGGCCACTGAATTAATGTCTCATCGTACCGAATAATATAACCTAGTTTTACCTTTTCTACGAAAACGAAGTAAATTTTTTCTCAAATGGATCTGCACTGTCATCAGATAGATGGGTCTCATACTTAGTATTAGTGCCAGCTATGTTTGGTGATTTGCCTGTACAGGAATAATTCACTTGAAACACACCTGAACTGAAGAAAAGTAAGTTGTCAACCAGTAACCAGATAAGGTATGTAATTTAGGTCTCCACAATTCAGTTGAAATGTGAGTCAAAATTAGTATCACTCACAGGTACATCCTGCCCACACGTTGCGTTTTCATTTATATGGAAATTACTGCTACAGCATTTATTACACACATGGAAGTTCCCACTGCTACGAATAAATTGTTTTCTGTTAATTGACATTGTGAAGCATTCAGTTCGGCTCATGTGTACAGATAATATGCGTTGCTGCTGGCTCATGTTCCACCGGTTATTATAACGACCGCAGTGAATCTGCGTCCAAAGGGATTACCGGGTTTGGAGAGTCTGTTGATAAACTACTCAGGGCGTGCCTAGTGGAAACTCTTTTTTTAATTGGATTCTCAATTTTTAAACTCGTTATCAAGAAGGCCACGCTAATTCTTATTGACATTGCTCACATAACTGTGGTTTCATGTGTAGCCTAGGAAGTAACCAAAATGAAAAAAAAGCGAAATACCAGTAAGAAATTATGGTACTAAACACTCAAATTTTGTTGGGACGTTGTGTTATAGTATTTATTAGGGAAACAACTTGTAAATGTTAATTTTCTGAAATTTTCATGTAATGACATTTTAGAGTAACTGTGACATTAAACGACGAAAATTATTCTTAATTGTATAAGGGGCGATGAGAAAGTTTCCGTTTGAAGGCATTGCTGCAGCGTAAATGTAACGTAGCATGATTCCGATGGGAGCAAATAAGCACCGATATGTAGGCAAGAGATTAGTCTGGCTGTCATTTGTTTCCGAAAGTATTGAGGTAAATGCACAAAAAGTGAACTATGACGACTTTATTACCAAATTTGTCCAAAAATTACCAACGTGATGTTAGTCATTTCCTGGCTGCTAAAGGAAAAACGTCGATAGTCATCCATCAGAGAGTGAAGAATTTGTAAGTGGTGTGATGAAAACCACGATTTTGGAATGATGCGCTAAGTTCTATGTTGGTCGTAGATGCAAACTGTATGCCCGCTGAAGCGGGAGATACTCGAGCACCAGCATTATAGCTCTGATCTCTGCCTAAGCGATTCTCACGCCTTCGGTCTCTTAAGAAAAGGCCCTGAAAGGTCGACGATTCCTGTCGGAAGAGGAAGTGCAGCAGGCAGTTACAGATTTCATGCAGCAGGACACGTTGTTCTACCAAATAGATATCTTCAGTCCTGTGCGTCAGAGGGATGATTGCCGCAATGCTCACGGCGGTTTTTGCGTCATTGTCATACCGACTGCAGACTGTACTGCCTTGGAGGGGAAACTTTTTGATCACTCTTACAGTTCCTGTCCAGTCACACTAATGTGGTCACCTGTTAAGGCCTGAATAACAGCCTTTCTCAGCACAGACGATGCGAGACGTGCAACAAGAGAGCCGATGAGGGATATAAATCCAGGTCGATTCTAGGTCTCCCTGTTGAGAATCCACCGTGGAACAGCGCGATCGTGGGTTCCACAGATTCTAGATTGGGTTTAAATGTTCGGATTTTAACGGACATCCAGAACTCTTAAAACTACACACATACACTGTGAGCTGTATGACACGTTGCATTGTACTTCTGCTAGATGACGACGTACCGAGGAAAAGTAAAGTGCATGCAGGGGTAGAAATAGAATAGATGCATATTTTTGTTGGTCCATTGTGCTTTCGAGAATGACGAGACGACCTGGAGAATTCCAAGAAAACATTTCTTAAAGCATAACGCTCCCTCCTCCAGCCTGTACGCTTCCAACGATTGTTGCATTGTGTTTCTTTCAGAAGTTTCACGCCGTAACGCCAACAGCCATCTCTCCGATGGAGCATGAAACGTGATTCACCTGTAAAGGCCATCTGTCGCCACTTAGTGGATGCCCAGTTATGGTATTGGTGCAAATTCCACCCTTAGTTCCCGATGAACAACAGTGCATCACCCAGGCGCCTGCTACGCATACCCATACTCAGAAACGTTAAAAAAATGGTTCAAGTGGTTCTAAGCACTATGGTACTTAACATCGGAGCTATCAGTCCCTAGAGTTAGAATTACTTAATAATAACTGACCTAAGGACATTACACACATCCATGCCCGAGGACGATTCGAGCCTGCGATCGTAAAAGCAGCGGGGTTCCGGGCTGAAGCGCCTAGAACCGCTCGGCCGCAGCGGCCGGTGTCAATTTTCACTGAGCGGCCGTGGAGGAGGCAGTGTTGGTAGCCCCTTGGTTCATCTGCACAGTCAGTGCCCAAGAGTTTGCACGTCTATTCACCCGCACTGCTCTGCGCCGTCGTCCTTCATCCCCGTCATCTAAGGCCCATGGTGGACCGCAGTTACCTCGGCGCCGGTTTTGGATATCGCCATTTTGTCATGAACGATATGCACTGGTCAGCCAGAACATTATGACCGCCTATCTAACATCCTTTGTTAAGGGTGACAGCGATGTCTCGTCATGGAATGGAAACAATTAGGTCTTGATAGAGCCATCAAAAATTGGTTCAAATGGCTTTGAGCACTATGGGACTTAACTTCTGAGGTCGTCAGTCCCCTAGACGTAGAACTATTTAAACCTAACTAACCTAATGAAATCACACACAATCATGCCCGAGGCAGCATTCGAACCTGCGACATTAGCTATCGCGCGGCTCTAGACTGTAGCGCCCAGAACCGCACGGCCACTCCGGCCTGCTAGAGCCAGAATATCACTTGGAACTCGACACTGTGTTTTTCGAACCACTACATCAAACTGCTAACCTTGTGAGACGGCGCATTATCTTGCTGAAAAATACGTACTGCCGTCGGGAAACGATCGTCATGGAGGGTCGTAAATTGTCTGCAACCACTGTACGATACTCCTTGCCCGTCACGGTGCTTTACTCGAGCTCCAATGGACACATGAATTACCACGTGAATGTTTACCAGAGCATAATGGAGCCTCCGACAGCTTGTTTCCGTCTCGTAGTACAGATGCCAAGGAGTCTTTCGCGCCCTCCCATCGACATGGTGCGGGACATACGGGGATTCATCACAGCATGCAACCCTGTGCCACTGCGCCAGCGTCCAGAGACGATGATCTTGTGCCTATATCAGTCGTAGTTGCCGATGTCGTGATGTTAACATTGGCACATGCATACGTCGTCGTTTGCAGAGGTACACCTTAGGAGTGTTTTTAGACACACTTGCATTCAGCCCAGCATTGAAGTCTGTTGCTAGTTCCGCCAGAGTTCGCCACCTGTGTTGTTTTTCAGTCTGTGTAGCCTACGACGTGAGTCATATGTAATGAGGAGTGGCCACCCAACTTTACGACGACGTCTGCATGTCGTTTCGCCGCGTGATGAAGGCACTCACTACAGCACTCCTCGAACATCCGGCAAATCGTGCACTGTCCGAAACGCTCGTGCCGAGCCTCCAGGTGATCAACAATCTGCCCTCAGACAGATAGCACTTTCCCGTTCTGCATGGACTGTGCTTGTGTCTGACTTGCAGCCATTCATAACCAGGTGACGCTGCTGTCCCCTGGTCGGGCGTATGTCAGTAGTAGGTAAGTTGTCATAATGTTCTGGCTGATCAGTGTACTTTAACCAAGGCGTCACGCGAATGGTTTACAAAGTTAACCGTTTCGGAAATACTTCCACCTTTGGCCGGAAAGCCAACTACTATGCTCTTTTCGGTGGCAGATAAATCTCTCCGCTTCTGCCTTACGACAACGACTGCACAGTTGGCGGCGCCGCCCTCGACATGTTTCACTGCCCTCCACTGTAGTGATGCCACCCGCCGTACGTGAGTAGTTGTTGCACCTTAGCGTGAAACGAAGACGGTGTTCATATTAATATGAATGTGCCGTGTAAATATCCAGGGGACATACCACTTCGCTATCAAGCTATTTGAGTCACTATTATTTTTGCTATAGGTAACCAGCAGGTTGTATGTACTCTACAATTTTTGTTCGTGGTATATTAAAATTAAACACCTAGTAACCATCATTGGACAGAGCGATTAAAGCGCTACTGAGTCCCATAACACCATAGGACATAACTCAGGAAATAGAATTCACTTAAAGAAATATAGCGGGTATCATTAAGAGTGAAAAGTAGCTCTCGAATGTTACCGGGGTTGGCAGAGGCAAGTGAGAATTATGACCTGAGTAATTGGTGAAGTTAATGTGTGCATAATATTTCGACATGCGTTTGTGGTACAGTCCTGCCCACTGGGCAGAAAACTTACGTTCCCGATTTGATGAAAACTCTGACGCCCTATAGCACTTGTACTGGCCAGCTATATCACACTATATAAATCCCATAAAAATGTTTAGGCTACGTCAATCACATCACCGAACATTACCACAATTGTACAGAAGGAAGGAAGATTAGGGTTTAACGTTCCGTCGACAAAAAGATCATCAAAGACGGTGCTCGTAAGGGAATGATGAGGAAGGGTGTTGGCTATGCACTTTCAAAGGAAGACCCAAATACGGATGGTAGGACAGGATTTGATTTGTCCTCCGCAATGCAAGTTCAGTAGCTGTGCGGCATCTCTTCACCAATGAGAAGCCTCAGCTGGAAATAGCACTTCTCAATAAACTCGCGGAATCTCTTCCTAGCCGAATTAAGCGAACCTAATACACCCGAAAAAACTAACGGCAAGAAAAATACTGATACTTGTTGGAAATTGTATTAACTAAAAGTTAGCTAAAATTATAATAGGAATAACTGTTGTTGGATGCTGAAATCAACACGATGATAAAAGCGTCAACTGTTAGTGGCAGCGTTGAAGCAAAAGAGGTCAAATGAATTACGCACATTACTGCAGACACTCGCATTTCGGCATTGTTGGTTTTCTAGGAGCAATGCACCCGATATAAAAACCAGAACGTTGCCTCAGGATGGAACAGAGCATCCCACAAAAGTCTATAACATAGTTATCGGCAGTGCTGTGTCACGAAAATAACCTAACAGGCGTGTGTAACTAAAAACTGCTTACTAAGTTCCGAGATAAAATGTTTCGGAAATCTGCAAGATAATGGAGACACAAAAAGTCTTTACTGTATCTAATGGATTGTACGTGGCGCGGGCAATTTGGAAAAATTACACAGCATGCTACTAGATCTTCAGCTAATTTATGACGGAGCTCTTTTATTTTGCGGTGTCATATTTGTCTGTATGACGGTAAGGCAGTGCGGAGGTTGATGATATGTGATACATGAAGTATTGTTAGACATAACTGTGGGCATCGAATTTGCCTTTCACTGACAGTTGTGCGGGTCCTTATAACATTGTGTGAATTATTCAAAAAGCTTATTGAAAAGATGTATTTAGATGGTTCACATATTGAACAAAAATGTTTTTAGAGTTATTGACTCGGGAGTGAAGGAAGGAAGATTAGAGTTTGACACCCTTTCCGCCGTACGTTCAACGGAGCACAAATTCGCTTTACGGAAGGATGGGGAAAGTAATCAACTTGCCCTTTTCAGAGAAACAATCTTGCATTCGTCTGGAGTGATTTAGCGAAAAAATGAAAAAAAAAAAAGAAATACTGATGTCCTGATGAGAATTTGAATCGCCGTCCTCTCGAATGCAAAATCAGTGTGCTAACCGCAGCAGCATCTCACTCGATCGAACTGAGGTACTTTTGTGTCCAGAACGGTAGTGAATCCAGTCTCTAAGATTACTTTCCGTACGACAAAGTATACTAGCAATGGGAATAATTACGGGAGACCGTTGTGGTAGTTACTGACTCGGTTCTAGGCGCTACAGTCTGGAACCGAGCGCCCGCTACGGTCGCAGGTTCGAATCCTGCCTCGGGCATGGATATGTGTGATGTCCTAAGGTTAGTTAGGTTTAATTAGTTCTAAGTTCTATGCGACTGATGACCTCAGAAGTTAAGTCGCATAGTGCTCAGAGCCATGTGAACCATATGACTCGACAAAGTTCTACTGTAGATGGTTTGAAATACCTTTTATTCAAACTGGTTGACGAGTTAGAGGCAACTGCAAGTATCCGAGGAATGTAACCGCAAATAGTGCATTTCAGTGAAGTTCTTCTCTTATTATGAATGAAAGGAAGAAGCTGAAACCACGTAGCCATCACATATCTGATGGAACTTGCGGTTTTACCGAATTTAGCGCCAGCAGCGAGGCACATCCTCTCACTTTGTAAAGCGCCGTGGAGACTACGGTTTAACCTTTGACATAAGCGTACATCCTGGCGGCAAGAAGCTAGTGCCAACACCTCAATTGCCGTTATGGGCCAAATACGTCTGATGGAAACTTCTTCCAGCATCTACCTTTGGGTACAGCGTCTACACGAAATTGCGTTATTGACCTCTCCTGTGGAGGGTGGTTCATTATGTTAGCACAGAAACTTCATTAACAGCGCCCTTTCAGAGCAGCGGCCATTGTGTGAGCCCTGTAACGATATCGCCCCAACACACGCTTCTCGCGCACCTTTTGGAGGTGGATTGACGGGCCTTCTAGGGAGAAATCCACAACAAACTGCTTCCAAGAGCCTGAAACAAACGCCGTCTTCAGTCATTACGCAAATACTTTCATATATTTATGATCCCGTCAGCTGCTTTACGACTATCACACCGTCATTTGGTTCACGGATCTGCTGAAGCCAAGTATCATTCAGTGTGATATCTAAACTACGCCAGTCGATTATTAAAATGAATATCCTTAAGGAGTGGTCCACCGTGAATCTTTTTCTCACAATCTCAAACGCTGTTGCACTGGATTGTACTGTAATGCCTAGTGAAATTCCTTCCCACTCCCCTCACCCCCTCTCCCTTAAGCCAATGAACCAACCTAGTGAATTCACAGAGGCATCGAAGGTAATCTTGAAAGAGCTATATAAAATGGTTCAAATGGCTCTGAGCACTATGGGACTTAACTTTTGAGGTCATCAGTCCCCTAGAACTTAGGACTACTTAAACCTAACTAACCTAAGGACATCACAAACATCCATGCCCGAGGCAGGATTCGAACCTGCGACAGTAGCAGTCACGCGGTTCCAGACTGAAGCGCCTAGAAACGCTCGGCCTCCGCGGCCGAATTCTGAGGTTCGCAGGAGAGGTTGTGTAAAGTGTGGAAGGTAGGAGACGGGGGAGTGATAGAAGTAAAGCTGTGAGGACGGAGCGTGAGTCGTGCTTGGGTAGCTCAGATGGTAGAGGCGAAAGGCAAAGGTCCTGAGTTCGGGTCTCTGTCCGGCAAACAGTTTTAATCTGCGAGGAAGTTCCATATTAGCGCACATTTCGCTGCACAGTGAAAATCTCATTCAGGAACCATGTGTAAGTCCTTTCTATGTATGGTCCATATTTCAAAGGGCTATGTTACTTGGCTGTGAGGCATCGTCCGAAAGTTACATTCGTCCTTGAGTATTGTAAACCGGTGTATATTCTATATGTATGTGTATTTTTATTTTCATTTTATTATACTCTCAAGTCCCACATCATGGTATGATTGTCCCTGGGAGAATAAATAAATAAATTAATTAAAACACAAAATGAAATAAACAGTAAGAATGTAATTATTTATCCAGGGACTTGGACACGGCTAGCTGTAATTAAAACTTACTTCACTTCACAGGAAGATGTAATTGCGTAGCAAAAACAGGTTGCAGTCTTGACATGTTGCATGCAAAGCAGGCATAAAACAGCGACGTTCCCCTAAGGGTGATCCTCTGTCAAATACTTTAAATACCTGTATCAGAGAAACGGTGAAACTTTGATATTTGAGTCACATAATAAAACAGTTCTTTCGTATCTTCGCGTAACTCTTTCTTACCTTCTACGTTTTCTTCTTCTTAAAGGAAGCTATAGCCTGGGTGACTACATGAGTTCTCCACATTCCTCCACCAGTCATTTTTGTTTGTGACTGTACTGGTCCATTCTTCGTTTTCAAAGGCCATCGCTTTTGTGTCCTTGTCGACACCATGCTTCCAGTTTGTTCGTGGCCTTCCTCGCCCCATTCTGCTTCCATGGATCCTGAGAATTCTACTCGTGCTAATCTTCCATCTTCCCTCTTCCATCCTAATTAGGTGTCCAGACCAGACCAGTCTTATTTTCATCAATCCTTCGGAAAAGAGCAGCTTGCGAATGTTAGTCTGTCAGTTCCTGGGTTTCTCATGTCCCCCATATTTGCAACTGGCTGTTCCTCCTGGGGTCAAAAATTTTTCTTGACGTCTTCGTGTGGGAGACTAGCAATTCTTGTTCACCTGTTTTCCTGAAACTTTGCTCACGACTATGCACCCAGTTTTTTCTTCGTTAATTTGCAACCCTTCTTCCATTGCAATATTTCTGTATGATCTTGTCATGAACTGCAAATCTCCTTTGCTGTCACTTATTTGAACAGCCTCTAATAAGTCTACCCATGTGTATTCCTACCTTCTGTACATATCTAAATGGGGAATAGTTAATGATCACATTCAGTAATATGCCTATTGTTAAAAAAGACGAGATCTCGGAGGAGCTCTGAAGGTTGTTTGATTTCAATAGTGCTTTACCAGGAATAGTTCTGTTGGAGATGGAGTTCCATTGAACGTTTGTGACCTATACGTACGTTAAAGACAGAGTTTACTGCGTTCGACTAAGTTAAGTTGTATAAGTTGTGAAGATCGTCACTGAGCTAGAAACCATAGCAGTTGTGTGAAAGTTGATGAATCGAAGGATTAAAGGTTTTCAAATGTAAAAATGAGTGCGCGAGAGAAAACGGAGTCGTTTAGATGTGATGATGTTCAAGTTTCATTATTCTTGAAATTTTGTTGTTGTTGTTGTTGTTGTTGTCTTCAGTCCTGAGACTGGTTTGTTGCAGCTCTCCATGCTACTCTATCCTGTGCAAGCTTCTTCATCTCCCAGTATTTACTGCAAACTACATCCTTCTGAATTTGCTTACTGTATTCATCTCTTGTTCTCCGGCCGGCCGGGGTGGTCGTGCAGTTCTAGGTGCTACAGTCTGGAACCGAGCGAACGCTATGGTCGCAGGATCGAATCCTGCCTCGGGCGTTGATGTGCGTGATGTCCTTAGGTTAGTTAGGTTTAATTAGTTCTAAGTTCTAGGCGACTGATGACCACAGAAGTAACGTCGCATAGTGTTCAGAGCCATTTGAAACATCTTGGTCTCCCTCTACGATTTTTACCCTCCACACTGCCCTGCAATGCTAAATTTGTGATCTCTTGATGCCTTAGAACATGTCGTACCAACCAGTCCCATCTTCTTGTCAAGTTGTGTCACAAAATCCTCTTCTCCCCAATTCTATTCAATAACTACTCATTAGTTATGTGATCTACCCATCTAATCTTCAGCACTCTTCTGTAGCACCACATTTCGAAAGCTTCTTTTCTCTTCTTGTCCAAACTATTTATCGTCCATGTTTCACTTCCATACATAGCTGCACTCCATACAAATACTTTCATAAACGACTTCCTGACACTTAAATCTATACTCGATGTTAACAAATTTCTCTTCTTCAGAAACGCTTTCCTTGCCATTGCCAGTCTACATTTTATATCCTCTCTACTTCGACCATCATCAGTTATTTTGCTCCCCAAATAGCAGAACTCCTTTACTACTTTAAGTCTCTCATTTCCTAATCTAATTCCCTCAGCATCACCCGACTTAATTCGACTACGTTCCATTATCTTCGTTTTGCTTTTGTTGATGTTAACTTATACCCTCCTTTCAAGACACTCCATACCGATCAACTGCTCTTCCAAGTCCTTTGCTGTCTCTGACAGAATTACAATGTCATTGGCGAACCTCAACGTTTTTGTTTCTTCTCCATGGACTTGAATACCTACTCGGAATTTTTCTTTTGTTTCCTTTACTGCTTGCTCATATACAGATTGAATAACATCGGGGACAGGCTACAACCCTGTCTCACTCCCTTCCCAACCACTGCTTCCCTTTCATGCCCCTCGACTCTTATAACTGCCATGTGGTTTCTGTACAAATTGTAAATAGCCATTCGCTTCCGGTATTTTACTCCTGCAACCTTTAGAATTTGAAAGAGAGTATTAAAGTCAACATTCTCAAAAGCTTTCTCTAAATCTACAAGTGCTAGAAATGTAGGGTCAGTATTGCCTCACGTGTTCCAACATTTCTGTGGAATCTCAACTGATCTTCGCCGAGGTCGGCTTCTACCAGTTTTTCCATTCGTCTGTTAAGAATTCGCGTTAGTATTTTGCAGCTGTGACTTATTAAGCTGATAGTTCGGTAATTTTCCCATCTGTCAACACCTGCTTTCTTTGGGATTGGAAATATTATATTCTTCTTGAAGTTCTAGGGTATTTCGCCTGTCTCATACATCCTGCTCACTAGATGGTAGAGTTTTGTCAGGACTGGCTTTTCGAAGGCCGTCAGTAGTTCCAATGAAATGTTGTCTACTACCAGGGCCTTGTTTCGACTTAGGTCTTTAAATGCTCTGTCGAACTCCACACGCAGTACCGTATCTCCCATTTCATCTTCATCTACATCCTCTTCCATTTAAATAAAATTGTCCTGAAGTACATCGCCCTTGTATAGACCCTCTATTTACACCTTCCACCTTTCTGCTTTCTCTTCTTGCTTAGAACTGGGTTTCCATTTGAGCTCCTGATATTCATGCCAGTGGCCCTCTTTTCTCCAAAGGTCTCTTTAATTTTCCTATTGGCAGTGTCTATCTTACCTCTCATGAGATAAGCCTCTACATCCTTACATTTGTCCTCTAGCCATCCCTGCTTAGCCATTTTGCACTTCCAGTCGATCTCATTTTTGAGACGTTTGTATTCCTTTTTGCCTGCTTCATTTACTGCGTTCTTATATTTTCTCGTGTCATCAATTAAACGCAATATTTCTTCTGTTACCCAAGGATTTCAACTAGCCCTCGTCTTTTTACCTACTTGATCGTCCGATGCCTTCACTACTTCATCCCTCAGAGCTACCCATTCTTCTCCTACTGTATTTCTTTCCCCTATTCCTGTCAATTGTTCCTTTATGCTATCGCTGAAACTCTGTACAACCTCTGGTTCTTTTAGTTTATCTAGGTCCCATCTCCTTAAATTCCCAGATTTTTGCAGTTTCTTCAGTTTTGTTCTACAGGTCATAACCAATTGATTGTGGTCAGAGTCCACATCTGCGCTTGGAAATGTCTTACAATTTAAAACCTGGTTCCAAAATCTCTGTCGTACCATCACATAATCTATCTGAAATCTGTCAGTATCTCCAGGCTTCTTCCATGTATACAACCTTCTTTCATGATTCTTGAACCAAGTGTTAGCTATGATTAAGTTATGCTCTGTGCAAAATTCTACCAGGCGGCTTCCTCTTTCATTTCTCTCCCCCAATCCATATTCACCCACTATGTTTCCTTCTCTCCCTTTTCCTACTCTCGAATTCCAGTCAGCCATAACTATTAAATTTTCATCTCCCTTCACTACCCGCACTCCAATTTTTTTATTCATTATTAAAACTACTCCTGCATTACCCCTATTTGATTTTGCATTTATAACCCTGTATTCACCTGACCAGAAGTCTTGTTCCTCCTGCCACCGAACTTCACTAATTACCACTATATCTCACTTCAACCTATCCAATTGCCTTTTTAAATTTTCTAACCTAGCTGCCCGATTAAGGGATCTGACATTCCACGCTCCGATCCGTAGAACGCCAGTTTTCTTTCGCTTGATAATGACATCCTCTTCAGTATTCCCCGCCCGGAGATCCGAATGGGGGACTATTTTACCTCCGGAATATTTTACCCAAGAGGACGCCATCATCATTTAATCATACAGTAAAGCTGCATTCCCTCGGGAAAAATTACGGCTGTAGTTTCCCTTTTCTTTCAGCCGTTCGCAGTACCAGCACAGCAAGGCCGTTTTGGTTGGTGTTACAAGGCCATATCAGTAGATCATCCAGACTGTTGCCGCTCCAACTACTGAGAAAGCTGCTGCCCCTCTTCAGGAACCACACGTTTGTCTGGCCTCTCAACAGATACCCCTCCGTTGTGGTTGCACCTACGGTACTGCCATCTGTATCGCGGAGGCACGCAAGCCTCCCCACCAACGGCAAGGTCCATGGTTCATGGGGGTAGGCTTCTTGAAATATTGGAAGTGAAAGTGAAGAAATTGGATTTTAATTTGACTTTTAAACTTAGAAAAGTGTGATCTTACGTAGTTCAAATTTTCAATCGTCTAGGCCATTTTTAAATGTTATCATCTAAGGGTGCAATACGGTTTTCTGGGTGGGAAGCGCAATCTGCACGAAGAATACAGAGCTGCATCTGGAAGGAAACACAGAATTAATTACCTGACTTCATTTTTTCGAGGTGATAATTTAAATATTTAGACTGTCTAACGTACTTTCTTTTGCTCTCCGAAAATTGTGAAATTCTTCCTGCCAGACACTGCATTTCATGAAATGGCAGATTGTTGAGTTGTATTGCCTTCTTGCTTGGAAGCCGTCCTCGCCCTCTAGATACTGCTGACCATGAAACAAGGAGAGAGGTTGAGAGGACTGATTGTTCTGCGAGTGAGCAATCTCTCTGTTACGGTGATTGTGGCTGCAGACTGTCGAGCCGTGAAGGGTCCGTGACGAGTGGACGAGCGGCGCCGGGATAAAGCAATAAGCGGAGGGCAGTCCCGCCTGCCGCCATCTGGATGCCACCACTACGGACGTGACCCGCAGGCGGTCGCTGGTGGCGCAGCCGTGGCGCAGTCCCGCAGTGCCGGCGCCTTCCAGCGGAGCACGCTTCCTCGCCCACTGGTGAGGCCTAAACCTGCGTGCCAGATGCGAGGCTCCTCCTCCTCACTAAATCTCTCTTCCGCCTTCACATATCTTTCGTCCGCCCCCCAGTAGTTGAGTGGTGACGGTACGGTATCTCAGCGTGTTCGGTCAGAGAGCTGGTTGGCTTCTGTAATAAAAAATAATAAAAAAAACTCAGTGGATCAACCACCGAACTTTAACAGTATGTCTTGCGACGTCCGCAACGACCAAACATAACGATCAATAACGAACAAAATGAAAAAAAAAGTGATTAGCCTGACAGAATGTCAATCCTAAGGGCCCGGGTTCGATTCCCGGCGGGGTCGGATGTTTTTTCCGCTCGGGACTGGGTGTTGTGTTGTCCTAATCATCATCATTTCATCCCCAGCGACGCACAAGTCGCCGAAGTGGCGTCAGTTCGAAAGACTTACACCCGGCGAACGGTCTACCCGACGGGAGGTCCTAGTCACACATTTACATTTATTTACACAACTTTCAAATTTCGCGATCTTTCTGTAGGTCTGCCGACGCCTACCCTACTTTCTGCCCTCTGTTTGAATTTGAATCAAGTGTTTGCTATTATACAGGATATAGAGGGAACCAGTGCAGATATTTTTATATGAGGTACCTTATATGTTCACACATCAGTGTGTTGGTTGTTTTGTCTCTGTGTCGAACAAAATCACGTCACAAACTTTACGATCCGATGTTTTCTGTTTGGGATGTAACTGCATCACTAAGTGGAATACGCCTATCGGTATAGACTATCACTTTTGCTTCCACGCATCCACAATTCAGCACCTGAGCTTGCTGCCCAGGGAATATAAACATTATTGGCTTGGCCTTGCGACACATAATTGGCGGTCTTTCTTTTTTATTTTTGCCATCAGTCTTCTGACTGTTGACTGGTTTGATGCGGCTCGCCCGCCATGAATTCCTCCCTGTGCCGACCTCTTCATCTCAGAGTAGCACTTGCAATCTACGTCCTAAGGGTACTAACTAAACTACAAATTTACGACTTGTACTTATAAGTTTGCAGAAGGTGTAAATACTGATCTAATGTTGTACTGTACATTATGCTTAGTCACCAGTACAAATACATGCGCTTATACCAGTTACATCTGTTATATTATATGTGGATATGTTTTCTATTTTCTTCTATTCCTCTAATGCCTTCATTTGTCGCGATCATTATTAGATATTCACTTTCGGACTCGTTCCGTAACTTATACCGTAATATAATTCGTTTAACTCTCCTCAGTAACTTAATCCCCGAATTCTTGATTTATTTTATCTGTTTTCCTTAACACCCAATTTATTATTCTGTAAATGAACTCGGGAACGGCAGTCACTTTATTGAATGTTTTCATACTCTTCTTCCTGTTGTTCAATATACATACTATTATTTGATCAATTTGTCATGTACATCTACATCCATACTCCGCAAGCCACCTTACGGTGTGTGGCGGAGGGTACCCTGAGTACCTCTATCGGTTCTCCCTTCTATTCCAGTCTCGTATTGTTCGTGGAAAGAAGGATTGTCAGTATGCTTCTGTGTGGGCTCTAATCTCACTGATTGTATCCTCGTGGTCTCTTCGCGTGATATACGTAGGAGGGAGCAATATACTGCTTGCCTCCTCGATGAAGGTATGTCTCGAAACTTCAACAAAACCCCGTACCGAGCTAATGAGCGTCTCTCCTGCAGAGTCTTCCACTGGAGTTTATCTATCATCTCCGTAACGCTTTCGCGATTACTAAATGATCCTGTAACTAAGCGCGCTGCTCTCCGTTGGATCTTCTCTATCTCTTCTATCAAACCTATATGGTACGGATCCCACACTACTGAGCAGTATTCAAGCAGTGGGCGAATAAGTGTACTGTAACCTACATCCTTTGTTTTCGTATTGCATTTCCTTAGGATTCTTCCAATGAATCTCAGTCTGGCATCTGCTTTACCGACAATCAACTTTATATGATCATTCCATTTTAAATCTTTCCTAATGCGTACTCCCAGATAATTTGAGGAATTAATTGCTTCCAGTTGCTGACCTGCTATTTTGTAGCTAAATGATAAGGGATCTATCTTTCTATGTATCCGCAGCACATTACACTTGTTCACATTGACATTCAATTGCCATTCCCTGCACCATGCGTCAATTCACTGCAGATCCTCCTGCATTTCAGTACAATTTTCCATCGTTACAACCTCTCGATACACCATAGCATCATCTGCATAAAGCCTCAGTGAACTTCCGATGTCATCCACAAGGTCTTTTATGTATATTGTGAATAGCAACGGTCCTACGACACTCCCCTGCGGTACACCTGAAATCACCCTTCCTTCGGAAGACTTCTCTCGATTGAGAATGACATGCTGCGTTCTGTTATCTAGGAACTCTTCAATCCAATCACACAATTAGTCTGATAGTCCATATGCTCTTACTTTGTTCATTAAACGACTGTGGGGAACTGTATCGAACGCCTTGCGGAAATTAAGAAACACGGCATCTACCTGTGAACCCGTGTCTATGGCCCTCTGAGTCTCGTGGACGAACAGCGCGAGCTGGGTTTCACACAACCGTCTTTTTCGAAACCTATGCTTATTCCTACAGAGAAGCCTCCTAGTCTCCAGAAAAGTCATTATACTTGAACATAACACGTGTTCCAAAAGTCTACAACTGATCGACGTTAGAGACCTCTATAACGGTCTTATAAAGCGTTTTGTTTAACTTGCGCCAGCTAAATATATCAAAAACGGCGCGTCGTGAGAAAAACGTCTTCTAAGTGAGAAGTTAATATTTGTGAATGGGACACCTGTCTGTACTACAACCAGCCACCTCCTAACAACATTTCCTGCGTGGGCGGAGTCAAATTAGTATATTAAAATCGGAACAACCCATTTCATTGCATATTCAGATTGTACTCAAAAAGGAGTGCTATTTACTCTGAAGATTGTTTCCCACTCGTAGTAGGTGGTGCTGTAATCCACAAATATAAAGTACGCCTTTTTGCAAATAAGAGCCGACACTTTCGATTCTACATTTCATTCACCATATAAATGTAACTCTTTGAGTTGTAAAGGTTGTTACTGATGTCCAAACGTCACTTAAGGTTTGGAAATGTAATTGTACGATACAAATAAAATAGCTAGACACTGAAATTTCTGGCCAATAAGCTACTTCTACGGCAAGGTAGTTTTCTTTTCTTTATAGGGTTGATTGTGGTGAGTTCGCAATGCATCAGACAGCCTGTTATCTGTGGCAGACTTCAATTTCAACCCCTCCCCCTTTCCTCCTCACCTACAGTTTCACTGATTTCCGTGTGTGTTTCCACCCCGACGTAACAATCGCACTGATCGCTCTACGCTCCTACCTGCAAAATACAATCCATAACCGTTGCAAGAAGTTAAAATGTCCATTAAGTCATATAGAAACGCGCACCTGTCTGGGATACTCATCGAAATCAAGCACTCTAATGGTGTGAGGTAAGGGAAGTCACCGATATCGAGCATCCCAATGGTGGGAGGCAAGGGAACTCACCGAATTCAAATATCCCAATAGGGAGAGGCCGGGCGACTCACCGAAATCAAGCACCACGATGGTGAAAGATGAGGGGTGCAGCGTTGTTCCTGGATCACACTAAACGTAGTTTCTCAGCAGACATTAATAAACTGCTCATCATCCTGAACTGTACAACCAAATTCGCAACACTAACGTTAATTTCGAACATAAATATCAGCCTTTAGAACACAAAAGTTTACGCTTACAATGAAACTGAAATGTGGAACCAAATGTGTCCTTTCTTAATTGCAAAAACAGTCACATTTCATTATCTGTCGACCACTGTGGCATCTACCACTAATGGAAAACAATGTTTTGAGTAAACCGTGCGTATTGTTTGACGTACATGTCGAATATGCATTAAAATGGGGGCGGGGGGTGTGGGTGAGGGAGTTCACACTTAAAAATGTGAAATTCAAGCCACCCATGCAGGAGACGTTGTTACGAGGCGTCCAGTTGTAGCACAGACAGATGTCCCCTTTATTAACAGAGGAGTTTCGTTGCGAACACATCCTTTTTTGTACGATGCTTCGTTTTAGAGAAATTTAGTTGTCTCAAATCAATCACCTCGTGTAATGCAGCTCTATGCATCGGAAGTGTGAGACTTACTGCATAACAAATTTGTCTAAATCGAGCTTCTTGTTAAACTTTTTTCTTTTTGTAAAGGGGATGATTTCCTTAAATGTTGCCGGTAATTAAATGTCATTCTTCTCTATGCGTCTTCAGTGGCCGTTAAATCTAATACGTCCTCAGCGAATAGCAAACTGGCTACTACGAAGTTTCCATTAAAAGGCGTTGACTTCAGGCATCTTCTTATGTTGTTCAAGTTAAAAAAAACTATCAGTTGTATTCCACCCCTTGCTCGTAAACCTTTATTATTATTCACGTTCTTTTCCCTACGATGTCCAACATAGGGCGTTTTGAAACTTTTGTTTTAGCTTTAATTTGTGCCCATATTACTTCCATTCTATCGTAGGGGCTCTTTCTCGCTTGTCATACCAAGTGATTCCGACATTCTAGACTTTTTTCTACGGTTAACTGTCAAACCGTGAACTTTCTGCCGAAAATTTTTTTTGCCTATGATATCAGGTTGTGTTACTCTGATTCCCTCCAGGTCTTGCTTTATTACACCCATCCATTTTATTGCCCCATTTTGTATTTACTGTAAGTCAAGTCGGTTTCGTCATTGTCTCCCACACGGGAACTTAAGTGTCAAAAGAAAATACACCATGCAGTCAATTTTAAGAAAGCGACGTGGTAAAAATCAGCTACCTGCGATGCAAGGAACTGCCGCGCATCCTGGCTCCATCTCAACACTGATATGGTAGTGAAGGCCCGATAGTGTGGCTTTCAGTACATGGAGCAGGCGAATGTCCGATTGGGCAAAATCATGGCTGTAGGCTGGGTGATCCACTCTCTGCCTTTTGAAGCGACGAACCTAATCCTTGGCCCTTTTCATCGATTAGCGGACTTCAGTTTGTTCAGCGTGTCGCATTAGCATATCGCATTGCTGGTCCATTGTTGGAGTAAATCGAGGATAATCACACATTTCGTGTCCCAGAACACTGTGACCATAACCCTTCCTGCGGAGGATGACATTTTGAATTTCTTCCTCACTGGTGTACTGCCACGTCATTGATGCTCCTTTGGATTCTAGGCTGAAATGGTGTACCAATGCCTCATCGTCTGTGATGATTCTGAAAAGCAACTCACTTCTCTCGCGCGCGTACCACATCAAGTGATCGGAGCTGATTCCCATTCTTGCACTCTTGTGATCCGGGATCAGGTTTCTCGGCACCCATCTTACATATATTATTTGGTAACCCAACACATATCGAATCGTGTGAAGGGCTGGAGCACGACCAACACGCAGCGTGGACACCGCTTCTGACAACGTCTGTCCGCTGGAATCACGCCCCCAACTCTAGATAGGTTTTTTCATTCTTGTGAATGAAGAGACGGATGTTCACTTCGATACTGATCCCACATTAGGCGGTCGTTCTTCGATCTTCCATCACCAGTGACCAACTATTTGATAACACGTGACGTCTTCACCTTACACAGCCTGCAGGCATTTATGGTATAGCTCAGCATGACTGGGCTGCTACTGAAGAAATTAATCATGAAGAATGTATGCGCAAAGACGGGGTTACGGAAGTACTAAGGAAGAAAGAAATGGTGGAAGTACTCAGCGATTCACATGAAACGGTGTCATATAACGTCAGCCCAGAAGAATGCCGAGAACACTGAAGGGGAGAAAAGGTGATGTGGTCTACGACTGGTGATCAAAACGTCCTTGCTCTAGGGTTCGATCCTCCCAACTGTTTAAATTTTGAATAAAATTCATCAGCAATGGCGTCCAAAAACTTCCTGAGTAAGAAGTCACTCTCGTTCAGCCTGTGGCCACTGCAAAGAGTGCGTAGGAGTAGACAAAGGTTCAGGTCGGTCTCTGGCCCTTTGGGCATGAGGATGCACAAAGCAATAGAAATCTCTACATTGAAGATATCCGCAGGACACGTGACCGCTAATTGACAAAGTGTCAAGATGACCTCTCTACTGGCAAAATATTCTAGACTAGTCTCCCATTTGGATATCTGAGGGGCATATACCAAGGGCGATATGACCAAGAGAAAAAGACTGACCGACGTAAGATTACGGTCTACCAGTAGGAGCATGTAATGTCAGAAGTTTAAACGTGGTAGGAGTGATAGAAAATATGAAACGGAGATTGCAGAGGCTCAGTCTAAATACAGTGGGGGTCAGTGAAGTGAAATGCAAAGACGAAGATACCTGGTCAGATGAATATCAGGTAATATCGACTTAAGCAGATATTGGTATAACTGGAGTAGGATTGTTTATGAATAGAAGGGTTGGAGAGAGAGTGAGTTACTGTGAACAGTAAAGTGATATAAATAATCTCATTAGTATAGACCTCAGACCAACACCGGTAACTAAACTGCATGTATAAATACCAACATCGCATGCAGGAGATGCAAAGCTAATTCAGTAAGTAGGTAGTTGCGAAGCATTCGAATGGGGTTGTAGGAAGAGGAGTAGAAGAAAAGGTTTCTGGAGAATCACCGTAGGAATGAAAAAGGAATACGAATAATTAAGTCCTGCAATAAATTTCACATAGTAATAGCGAATACTCTGTTCAACACTTACAGGACGACGATGTATATTTGGAAAACTCTATGAGATACAGGAAAATTCCAGTTAGATTACATCATGGTCAGGCAGAGATTCAAAAAGCAGATATTGAATTGCAAGGCGGACCCAGGTGCAAAAACCACTCTGAACACAATTTAGTAATGATGAAGACTGGGCTGGTACTGAAGAAATTAATCAGGAAGAATAAATGAACAAAGAAGGGGATTACGGAAGTACTAAGGAATGAAGAGATGCGCTTCAAGTTCTTTGAGAGTGTAGATACTGCAGTAATGAAGAACTCAGTACGCTGTTTAGTTGAATAGGAACGTACAGCTCTAAAAGAGGCTATCACAGATGCTGGTAAGAAAAACATAGATACAAAGAAGGTAACTCCGACGAAGCTGTAGATAACAAAAGGAATACTTCAGCTGATCGAAAAAAAGGAGGTAAAAATAACTCTAAAATCTGATGAAATGATCAAATACTTGTCTCGTTTTCAGCCGAGTCAAATTGGCATATTCACACAATATTTGCACGGTCCAGCTGGCCGCCTTCATCAGGTGAGAATAGCGAATCGCTCTCTCTGATTAAAACCGTGAACCAGAGAACCATTCTATGCAGCGCAAATACAAAAGCGCATGGGCTGAGGTAGCGCGCAAATGATTAATCACTGCTGCAGCCCTCTGGGGTAGGAAGAATAACAGCGCCACTAGTGGTGAACACTGTCGAAAAACTCGTAGTTATGCGATTCAGGTGCCACCGTTTCTTCATATCTGATAAAATAGGATTCTCAGTTTTACGTAGTGTGTATTCATTATCAGGATTAATGATGTTACCTGTTAGTATAATTTCGATGGATTTTTACAATCCCAGTAACAGGAGACGTTTGCACCATTTGTGTTTCATTCTACAGCACAGGAGTCGGTCACAGCAGGTTGTAATAATCGTGTGTGGCGATGATATCAACATTTCTTTCATAGACGGTATGAATATTATGGCCAATGTATATTTAACTCACTCAAGTGGTACCTTGTAAACACCAGGCTTCCTCACATCTAAGAAATGGTTCAAATGGCTCTGAGCACTATGGGACTTAACTGCTAAGGTCATCAGTCCCCTAGAACTGAGAACTACTTAAACCTAACTAACCTAAGGACATCACACACATCCTTGCCCGAGGCAGGATTCGAACCTGCGACCGTAGCTGTCGCGCGGTTCCCGACTGCAGCGCCTAGAACCGCTCGGCCACACTGGCCGTCTCCTCAAATCTAAATCGTTCTTAACGGAGCTGTAATCTTAGCTGGCAAACGGTGTACACAATTAATTTCGCGTTTCTTCAATAACCTACCTATCTATGTAGACACGTTCCCAGGATGTGGAAGAAAGGGCACAGAACTGAAACTCTCTGCAGTTGGTTTAGGTAGTGGTCCAACCTCAAAAGGACGTCAAATTTCTCTTTTCGTATGTTCGTTATGATTAAACACGTTCTTAAGATTTTGCGTCTCTTGTGGTAAATTCTCAGCACCCAAGATAGCATATGCTCTTCTGACCAAGGCCTGTTGGTCACCTGAAAGGGAAAATGGTGGAAGAAAGCTGGTAGCGTGCAAATAGCTATCAGTATCTGTCGGTTTCCTATAAACTCTGTGTCCTAGAGTTCCGCCATCTTTTTTAAAGACCAGTACATCCACAAAGTGTAATTAACCCTACTTTCGAATTTCCATCGTGAGTCTGATGTCAGGATGAAGACAATTAAAGTAGTCCGATAACCGGTGCAAAGAATCTATTCCATGTCTAGCCCAACATGAAAAATATATCATCGATATATCCCAAAACACAAGTGGGCTTCAACACAGATGTTTTCAGCGCCATATCGCCAAAGTTCTCTATGAAAAGATTAGCGGCTACAGTCACAATGTCTGTCTGTTCAAAATATTTGTCATTAAACGAAAAATAGGTGGACGTCAGTACATGATGACAGACGTTAGTAGCTTAAATATCTAATTTTTAATTAGTGAAAATCAATGACTCTTCGTAAGTTTCCCAAGTACAAAGAGAGATCACATCGAAACTGACATGTAAATCAGAGGGACGAAGACGAGGCAACTTTAAACGCTGAATAAAGTCCAGGGAATTGGAAATATGGTATTCATATAAATCCACAGGAGGGCTGAGGGCCGATGCTAAATATTTGCCAAGTTGTAAGGTGGCGCAGCCAAATTACTAACAATCACGCGGAACGGGACCCCATCTTCATGGGCCTTCGGCAATACGTATAATCTAGGTGGAGCGGCCTAACCATTACGAAGTTTTTTAATAATGTCCGCAGGTAATGAGTTCTTCTTCAGAAGTGATATCATCGTCCAGTTTATGCGATCCGTGGCATACTTCTGCAATATGTGATACGACGGATCTGTATGTACGTCATACATCATAGTCGCATAATCAGCCTTGGAGATTAAAACGGTAGCGTTGCCTTTGTTTGCTAATAAAATTAAGAAAAATTTGGTAATAACTTAAACTAACTTACGCTATGGACAACACATACACACCCATGCCCAAGGGAGGACTCGAACCTCCGACGGGGGAAGCCGCGCGGGACGAGCCGCACGCACCGAGACCACGCGGTTACCCCGGGCTGCGGTAAAATTAATAATAGAGTGTCCTCTCTAATAGACCGAATAGCTGCCCGTTCAGCCGAGGAAATGTTAATCTGTGGAGGCCGTGCCCGACGCAAAAGGTGAGAAACCTGTCTGACCTCTCCCGCCCGTAATTCTGGGAGACGTGACACGGCTTGCACGACAGAAGAAATGATTTCAATGGAGGTATCAGTTCTAGGTATGGGTGCAAGGTTTAAACCTCTCTCCAAACTGAAACTGTGACATCTTCCTGTTCTTTACTTGTAAGATTGACTGTAGTCCGTTGATAGGTAACATTTCCTGGTATCACGGGCTCGCAACAAAGTTGTTGAAACTTAGAGAACTATCTACTGGCTGCACTCCTATGCACCCAGTACGATAATGCCCAGGAATAAAAATCAGCCCACTCCTTCGACAGTATTCACCACTGGAGACGCTGCAACTATTCTTGCGCCAAAGGGCTGCAGCAACGATTATGCGCTTGCGGATTATCTTAGCGCACGCGCTTTTATATTTTCGCTTCATATAATGGTTCCGTCGCTCACAGTTTGAATTAGTTATCGGCGAGAGCGGCTTACCTTTTTCACCTGATGATGGCGTCCAGGTGGATCGCGCAAATATTGTGTACACTTGGCAGTTTAACCTTCCTCAACACCTGACTAGAATTCGATCTGCTAATACGCCGGGAGGTGCTACATATTTACAAGTGCCTCTTCGGGGAATAGACCGTTCAACGCGTCAGTAAATTTGATAAAGTTCGTTAGAAGAAAGGGAAGCTGCAGAGTGCTCTCGACCTTCTTCTGAGGTGCCACAACGAATCTATTATACCAGAGTTTGCCAGAATTGTCTATTACATTAATATGGGAATGGTCAATAGTATTAACACGCCGGCTAGTTTTGCCTTAGACAACGCGTCCGGTTTACTCGTGAACTATTGGATATTATATCTGAAGACTTATTTATTTTCACTTAGAAATTTCGTCACTGCTGTCTACAATATCTTGGGAATGATTGACATTTCTTCTTGAGCTTTATCATATTGGGTGCATTGGAGTGTTGCTAGTAGGCAGATTTCTAAATTTCAACAACTTTGTCGTTAACCCTTGATACCGGAATATATCTGTCGACGGAGTATGATCAATCTTACAAGTAAACATCTGGATAATGTCAGGGTTTCAGTTTGGAAAAAACTTTGCCCCCAAACCGAGCAAGGAGTATCACGTCTTGCACAAGAACGGGCGGGAGAGATAAGAGCCTAGCGTTTTTTGCGTCGGCTGAGCGGGTATCAACTCGGTTTATTAGAGAATACGCGGAATTATTCATTTTAGTAGCAGAGAAAGGCAACGCCACCGCTGTAACCTCCAAGGTCGATTATGTGAATAAGATATGTATCCACTTAAGGATCCGTTGTATCATATACTACTGAAAGATCCCATGTATCGCATAAATCGGACAACAGCTTCACATCTGAAGAAGAGCTCATTACCTGCGGATATTATTAAAAACCTTCGTCCTGGTCCTGTTACACGCGATTGTTAGTAATTTCGGTGCACCGACTTACAGCTTGGCCAAATATTTGGCATCGGGACTGACGGTGTGACTGTGAGGTGTCCTTTATCTCCCACAGCCACTAATCTTTTCGTAGAGAACTTTGACGATGTGGCCCAGAAAACATCTGTCTTGAAGCCTACTTGTGTTTTGGGATTTATCGATGATATCTTTCATGATGCTGAGGATTTGCCACAAGAGCTGCAACATTTTAAGGTAGTGCTTAAACATAACGGCTGTACAGACAGACAGATTTAATTTTCTTTTGAGTTTAGACCACAACCTAAATCAACTGAAGAAGCTTTTAGTTCTGTGGCTTTCCTTCCACATGCTGGGAAAGTGTCTTCTAAGATACGTAGGGCCTTGAAGAAAAATGAAATCAATTGTGTATCCCGTCCTCCAGCTAAGATTGGAGCACTTCCTGGCTCTGTCAAGAGAGATTTAGGTTTGAGAAAGCCTAGCGTTTACCATATACTTTGAAAGATGTGCTGAACATTATCGCCATACATGATTATTACAATCTGACAAATTTGCCGTGGTGGAGCACTAGGTTACAGACGGACGTATACACTGAGAAACAAGTGGTTAGAAACGCCTCGCCTTGCTAGGATTGTGTTTTAAAAGAATCTATCGCAATCATACTGAGTGATAATACCATTAACCCTGATGATGGTTACCCATTAAGTAAAACTGGGAATGCTGTTTTATCCGATATGAAGAAGACGGTGGCACCTAATTTGGCCAACTACGAATAACAGTGTTTAACGATATATCATTTTGGACAGCACTCATCACTGTAGGCGCTGCTACTCTTCTTGCGCCAGGGGGCAACAACAACGTTTAAGCTGTTGCACATTACCTTAGCGCATACGCATTTGTATTCTCCTTGCATATAACGGTTCTGTCATTCACGGTTTGAATCAGTTATCGTTGAGAGCGGCTTATCTTTGGTCACCTGATGATAGTGGCTAGATGCACAGAACAAATACTGTATTGAGATGACAGTTCGATCCAGTTGAAGACCCGACAAGAATTTGATCTGTTAATATACTGGGAAAATCATATGGTAACAACTGCTGAAACAAATTAATATTTATGCGACAGCTGGAAGTTAAACCCAGGTCTGCGGATTACTAGTCTGATAAGTTAACCATTACAGGACTATAATAGTATGGATAATAAGCCGTATGGACTATCCTTGTCCAGTGCCCCCCCCTAACACTAACATCAGTTTCTACCTTCCGCACATCACATCTACCTAGGAAGCAGGAGACCTGGTTGCAAGTCCTGGCTACACAAAAATTTTAATTCATTTCTTCAGCTTGTATCATTATCGTATCATATGTTTCGAAGAAGATGTAATTCCATCAGATAATCATCTATGCCTGAGGTACAGGAAGGATTTCCATATCAAGTGCAAACCTGGGCTAGTATTCTAATACCGAAAAGCCTCGACGATATTGATTTAATGGAAAATGGGTTGAAGGCGTGAAGTGAAGTTTGTGCTGGGGAGGACACTGGACTAGAGCAGTCCGTGCAGCCGTATCAGCCATACTGCTACCTTGACGTAATGATTTGTACGTCTGCTTAGTAAATAGGATGTACAGATTCATGTCCGAGCCATGGTACAGATTTTAATTCACTTATTAGCTTATACCAATAACGAAGATAAATCTGAGACTCATATGTCTCAAGGAAAATGTGATTCCACGACACTAATAAGTTTAAAAATGTTCAGGTAATGATAGGAATACAAACATTCAAGTCAATTAAAAGCACTCCGTCTTCAGGCCACAAGTGGCCCATAGGGTCCATCCGACCACTCTGTCATCCTCAGTTGAGGATGGGGATTGGAGGGGCATGTGGTCTCCCGGTCGTTAGGATGGTTTTCTTTAACCGGAGCCGCTATTATTCGGTCGAGTAGCTCCTCAATCGGCTTCACGGGGCTGAGTGCACCCCGAAAAATTGCAACAGCGCAGGGTGGCCCGGATGTTCACCCATCCAAGTGCAGGCCACGCCCGACAGAGCTTAACTTCGGTGATCCCAATGGAACCGGTATATCCACAGTGGCAAGGCTGTTGCCTCAAGTCAATTAGGAATCAAGGATGAGGATTTGTCTGATATCGTGACAGTGAGGAGCTGGGGGATCCAGTATTATATTCAGAAATGAAATAAACTTTAGACGACTCAAAATCAAATAGGGCAGAAGGGATAGAAAAAATTTCATTGGGGTTTCCAAAACCATGGGTGTAAGCGGAAACAAAACAATCATTCAAGTTGGTCTGTAGATCTTATGAGACTCATGGTATAACATCAGTCTTGCGGAAAAAGATCACACAAACAATTCCCAAGATAGGAAGAACTACAGTTCATATTTTCGAGGTGCTGACAAGAATAATATACAGAGGAATCGAAAATAAAACTGAGGATCTGTCAGGCGACGTCCGCTTTAACTGTAGTAAAAATAAAGGCAGCAGAGAGGCAATTATGACGTTGCAGTCGATAATAGAAGCAAGACTGAAGGAAAATCAAGACGCACTCAAAGGGTTAGTAGATCGGAAAAACCGATCAACAGTGCAAAATGGTGCAAGATGTTCGAAATTCTGAGAAAGATAGGAAGGGGGGGGCGGGTACATTATGTACAAGAAAAAAGTTGAATAAATAGTATCCTGGTTTTGTTCCACTGGTTTATGTTATTTTAAACTGGTTTTCGGCTTATTGGACAATCTTCAGGAAACAACTGACTTTTATCTGGAAGGGGCACTAGCTCCTAGGCAACAATATAGGCAAGGATACTGTCCACTTGCATAGATTGTTCTGCATCAAACTTGTTTCTTAACATTCGCTTTAGCCAACGGGAAAAATTAAGCACAATAAATAAACTAGCTGTTTATAATGCTGAATTTTCTGAGGTCTTGATGTTGGCTGAGAATCTGTTAAACTGAGCGCTTCTCATTTAAGTTGTGCAACAAAATTGTTTTTAACATTGTAAATTAAACTTTGCGCAGTGGACGATACTACCACACAACAATTAAAATACACAATCTTTGCAGTATTAAAAGTTATATAGTTATGATGGCATAGTTTGCAAGGTCGTGACACTGATTGAGAACTTTCTAACCGGGCACTAGAAACTTATATTGTGCGTGAAATATGTTTTGCATTATACATTACATCTTATGAATTTGGCAGAACTAATCTCATTACGGGGTCAAACACATACATTCAAACCGCCAAAGAAAATGGTATAGGCATATAGGAGCTGCGGTCGGCAATGCCTATAAAAGACAACACGTGTCTGGCACCGTTGTTAGATCGGTTACTGCAGCTACAATAGCAGGTTATCAAGATTTAAGTGATTTTGAACGTGGTGTTATAGTCGGCAAAAGAGCGATGGGAGACAGCATCTCTGGGGTAGCTATTAAATGGAGACTTCCCTTGCTACAGCTTCACGAGTATGCCGTGAATATCAGGAATCTGATATAACATCAAACGTCCGATATCGCTGCAGCCGGAAAAAGGTCCTGCAATAACGGATCCAACGACGACTAAAGAGAATCGTTTAACGTGACAAAATGCAATCCTTGTGCAGATTTCAATGCTGGGCCATCAAAAAGTGTCACCTTGCGAATCATTCAACGAAAAATCATCAATATGAGCTTTCCGAGCCGAAGGCCCACTCGTATGCCCTTGACGACTGCACGACACAAAGCTTTATGCCTCGCCTGGGTCTGTCAACACTGACATTGGACTGTTGATGACTGGAACCATGTTGTATGGTCGTGCGAGTCTCGTTTCAAATCGTACGGAGCGGGTGGACGTGTACGGATATGGAGACAACCCCATGAATCCATAGACCATGCATGTCAGCAGGGGACTGTTCAAGCTACTAGACGCTCTGTAACGGTGTGGGGCGTGTGCAGTGGCAGTGATATGGTGATATGGGACCCCTGATAGGTCTAGACGCGGCTCTGAATGGTAACTCTGGTCTATCACCTGCATCCATTCATGTTCATTTTGCATTGCGACTGACTTGGGCACTTGCATCACGACAATGAGGCTCGACACATGTCCAGAATTACTACAGAGTGGCTCCAGGAACACTCTTCCGAGTTTAAAATACTTCCACTGGCCTCCAAGCGTACCAGACATGAACAACGTTGAGCATGTCTGTGATGCACTGCAACGTGCTGTTCAGAACGGATCTCCACCCCTTGTACTCTTACAGATTCATGGTGTTAGTTCCCTCCAACGCTACCTCAGACATTACTAGAGTCCATGCTTCGTCGTGTTGCGGTACTTCTGCGTGCTGACATTGGCCCTAAATGATATTAGTCATGAGTTCCAGCTTTGTTGGCTCTTGAGTGTGTTATTAAAGTATTACAGTTTGTACTGCAGAAATTTGGGGGGAGATAAGGAATAGGAAATCCTAATGTGTTTTAATTTTTTGTAGCAGTATGCGTCAATGTGGCGGTATATGGTTACATGGCTGGTGGATTGCATTATGTCAAGCTTAAAAGTAGGAATGTCCTGAACAGTAATTAGTCATTTATAACCAGCTGGGGACTTTGAGCTAAATGTTTGTTTATCTCAAGTGCTTCTTCATATGTTGGTTATATGTAGTACTTCTGTGCCCTTCCTTCACCACATGTTCGGCAAAAATGGAGTCGGACTTATGTAATTCTCATTTGTATTCATGTTCAATCAGCATAGTTGTTATGTCCATGCATTTCTGACCAATATACGGTTTATGCAGTCATTGCATTATATAATTAATCTGTTTTGTTCTTGCTGTTGAATTGGGTAGAAACTGAAGTGCCTCTTACATGAAATGAACTTTCGTAATTGCAGGATATGAGGATTTTGGATAATTTCTCAGATAGCCTTCCTAAATATGAGACAGTACACCATTGGCTTGTAGGTATGATCGTTGTTGTAGTTGGGGGCAACAATTATCTTCTTGGTTAGTGTGTAGAATCCTGTCACTTAATTCAGAGGTATATCCATTGTGTGAGGCTACACATTTAATGTTTTCTAATTCTGTCTCAAAATTCTGTTTTGACATTGGTGTGGATGTAAGACGATGCACCATTGAATGGAAGGCATCATATTTGTGTGTTGTGAATATGACGGTATCACTGTATCTGCTGTAATGCATTTTCTGTAAAAATTTTGAAACTATATGCGTTTGTAGGAATATCTGTGTTGAGGTCGAAGCAGTTAATGGATTTTTCCCTATCTCCATGGTGAACTCTATGATTTTGTGTTCTGAGTTTAGATGTTGTGGGAATGAGTTGAGTTGTATTTTGGTACCGGTCCACAGACACAGAACATCATCTACGTATCTGAAAGAATATTTGATATTGTCACTGATAGTTATATTAAGCAAGAACTGCATTTCGAAATGATACATGATGATTTCTGCTAAGGACGGATGGAAGGTCCCATTGCAAAGCCATCTAGCTGTTTGTATAGAGTACTTCAAAATTAGAAATAATTTTGTTGGAGTCATGTCTGTATGGCCAGTTTTATGTCTTCTACCTCTACAACATTTACACTTGTTCTGTATAACAGTTTTATCAAAATATGGAGGTATTTTTCTTCTGGTATGTTTGTAAGGATGATGCTAACATCAAAATTTGCATTATGTGGATTTTGCATTATGTGAAATAGAAAGATTTTAATTTTGTTAATAAGATCCCTGAATTTTCAATTCCGACCAACGAATTTTTTCTTTGTTTTGATACAAAAAAACTTATTCATTAGTAATTTTATAGTTTGAAGAGGTGCAGGTTGGCACAAGAGGTCGTAAAACCTGGTCTTCTTTGTGTAGTTTAGGAAGTCAACAGAGCCTGTGAGCTACTGGGTTCATGTTGATCAAATACTTAGCTTCATGTTCAAGTATTATGTTTTACAGGTTTTGGTTAAATTTCTAATTTCTTCGTTAAAGGTTTTGAGGGCATTTCTGGTGAAAATATATTATGAATTGGATATTACCTGTTTTTCACTGTCTCAAAATAAGCGCTTTTGTCCATGGGAACAAGAATACTATTTTCATTTGATCAACACAAACCTAGTAGCTCCTAAACAGAAAAGTACGAAGCAAAAAGGTTGGAAACTACTGTAACAAGTCCTAATTTTTTTCCCACGATAGTCTAAGGAGTACTACTTGCTACAACAGTACGTTAGATCCATAGTGACTCATAGAATCGTGTTGCCTCTTTCTTTCTTCTTTGAGACTACAATTTAGTATCCAGGCACGTTCAACAAAGAATCCGACGAAAACACCATTTGGCCCATATAAGGCTCTCAAACCCCTTGGTAGGCGAAACACAGACCATACCTTTGGTATTTCAACAAAGCGTTGTTTCGAGACTTAAAGGACGCCTATCAGATACGGAAATGTCAGTTTTAGGCCACTGCACTATCGTCATTGTAATCACATGTGAGACCAGAATCGAGGTTCTGGGACAGCGTAATTCAGGTGTCTATCTAAATAACGATGTCAGAAAAACTGATGCACAGTGACTGAGATTTCGACTGAAAAAAGGCTTGCGGTCGGGCACTCGGTTTGGTTAAGATTTCGCCGAACATCACATCCACCAAGGCTGGGAAACGCTGAGCGAGTTTCCGTTGCATCGAACATCAGCACGGTCTTTGAAAAACAAAATAGCATAAAAAGGAGTAGTGGGTGTAGGGAACTGGAACTGGTAACAGCGGCGTAAGGCCAACGGTGGTTCAATCGCAATGTTGCTGGGGTCCTGGCAGCGTGCAGACATAACAAGAAGATAGCTGCGTCTGTCATCGAAAGATTATGCATAAAATTCAAGGAACAATACGGCGGGATTTCCGAAAGCACAGCATTGTGTAAGAACTTCACAGCAGGACAGGCATCTGGCCATAATTGCAAAACGAATCCTAACAAATCCTCAGAATAGTTCTCTGTGGAGCTTACAGCTGTTGCCGTTTTGGAATAGCAAGTTAATCTGTGGCTTAGATCGTTTGCTGTGTATGCAACACGAACGGTAGTGAGTATCCCTTCTCATTGCAGTATGGAGAAGGGATCGATGATTTCGTCATGGAGTTTATATCTTGAATTAACGTAGAAATATGTTCTTCCTTGTTTCTAAGACATACAAACAAAGTGGTAGCCAGTTAAAATGACAGGGGTATTGCGAAGAAAACTGAAGTTGATGGTGATGTGTTTCGGATGGTATCGTGTAAGATGCATCTAAGTGGGTTTACAGGGGGGATGTATGCAACATTGCAATACTTTGAAGAAAATCTTATCAAGTCCAAAGTTTTCAAGACAATGTATTTAAGTTTTACACAGTTGTTAAGAAATGTTATGTGCAGCCACATATAAGTGTTAATGGTTCTTGATGTTATAGGGTTTAATTATAAACAAATGAATTTTCCTAACAAGATGAGTAATAATGCTCCTAGTTTGACAAATCTGACAGAACTAAATTAATGTCTTTTTGTACAATTGATGTAAGTTTATTCCAAATATCTGCAGAACAGGATTTTGATATCCACTTTCGTTGGATTTTTACCGCACTTCAAGAATCCTGACAGAAAAAATATACAAAATTTTATTTTCTCATATATAAATGCCTCAATATTGTAGTAAATTTCAATCCCTTCCACATATTATTTCGCTGTAGTATCGACTAATTACACGCCAAATGCAAGTACTGTAACATCAGTAGTTGGTGAGGAAAGGTACATAAAGTTTCAAAAATGTACGTTGCGGAGAATCTGAATCAAAGTTTGTCAGTGATTGTGTTATTCCATATCTTACGTGGGTGAACTAGTGCAAACTACACTCCTGGAAATGGAAAAAAGAACACATTGACACCGGTGTGTCAGACCCACCATACTTGCTCCGGACAGTGCCAGAGCGCTGTACAAGTAATGATCACACGCACGGCACAGCGGACACACCAGGAACCGCGGTGTTGGCCGTCGAATGGCGCTAGCTGCGCAGCATTTGTGCACCGCCGCCGTCAGTGTCAGCCAGTTTGCCGTGGCATACGGAGCTCCATCGCAGTCTTTAACACTGGTAGCATGCCGCGACAGTGTGGATGTGAGCCGTATGTGCAGTTGACGGACTTTGAGCAAGGGCGTATAGTGGGCAGGCGGGAGGCCGGGTGGACGTACCGCCGAATTGCTCAACACGTGGGGCGTGAGGTCTCCACAGTACATCGATGTTGTCGCCAGTGGTCGGCGGAAGGTGCACGTGCCCGTCGACCTGGGACCGGACCGCAGCGACGCACGGATGCATGCCAAGACCGTAGGATCCTACGCAGTGCCGTAGGGGACCACACCGCCACTTCCCAGCAAATTAGGGACACTGTTGCTCCTGGGGTATCGGCGAGGACCATTCGCAACCGTCCCCATGAAGCTGGGCTACGGCCCCACACACCGTTAGGCCGTCTTCCGCTCACGCCCCAACATCGTGCAGCACGCCTCCAGTGGTGTCGCGACAGGAGTGAATGGAGGGACGAATGGAGACGTGTCGTCTTCAGCGATGAGAGTCGCTTCTGCCTTGGTGCCAATGATGGTCGTATGCGTGTTTGGCGCCGTGCAGGTGAGTGCCACAATCAGGACTGCATACGACCGAGGCACACAGGGCCAACACCCGGCATCATGGTATGGGGAGCGATCTCCTACACTGGCCGTACACCTCTGGTGATCGTCGAGGGGACACTGAATAGTGCACGGTACATCCAAACCGTCATCGAACCCATCGTTCTACCATTCCTAGACCGGCAAGGGAACTTGCTGTTCCAACAGGACAATGCACGTTCGCATGTATCCCGTGCCACTCAACGTGCTCTAGAAGGCCAGCAAGATCTCCGGATCTGTCCCCCATTGAGCATGTTTGGGACTGGATGAAGCGTCGTCTCACGCGGTCTGCACGTCCAGCACGAACGTTGGTCCAACTGAGGCGCCAGGTGGAAATGGCATGGCAAGCCGTTCCACAGGACTACATCCAGCATCTCTACGATCGTCTGCATGGGAGAATAGCAGCCTGCATTGCTGCGAAAGGTGGATATACACTGTACTAGTGCCGACATTGTGCATGCTCTGTTGCCTGTGTCTATGTGCCTGTGGTTCTTTCAGTGTGATCATGTGATGTATCTGACCCCAGGAATGTGTCAATAAAGTTTCCTCTTCCTGGGACAATGAATTCACGGTGTTCTTATTTCAATTTCGAGGAGTGTATAAGCGTACTCCTTTTCACCCTGAAGGAGGTTTTCCTTGATTTATCTTCTTGGGTTAACCTGATTTTTCAGTTCAGTAGCAATAACATCAGCTGTATCAATTCTCACCTTCTACGTATTTGTTTACTTACTTGAAGAGACCTCTTCATTGCTTATCACTGAACTAGTTTTCAAGTTCTGTTTATGGCATCGAGAAGAACAAAGACCTTAGTGCAACGAGGCATGTTGCAGATTTTAATAATATATACAGGATGGTTTAATGATCGTGACCGGACCAAATATCTCACAAAATAATCGCAAAACGAAAAAACAACAAAGAACAAAACTTGTCTAGCTTGAAGGAGGAAACCGAATGGCGCTATGGTTAGCCCGCTAGATGGCGCTGCCATAGATCAAACGGATATCAACTGCGTTTTTTAAAGTAGGAACCCCCATTTTTATTTCATTTTATTACACAAAGTTTAAAAATTTAAGGAAAGTGTGGTTCACCTATAAAGCGGACCGCATATAGTACGCTGGTGCTACCTATTCTTGCTTACTGCTCTAGTGTTTGGGATCCATACGAGGTCGGATTGAAGTTAGACATCGAAACAATTCAGAGGCGCTTGTTAGGTTTTACCGGTAGGTCCAAGGAACACGAAGGTATTATGGAGATGTTTCGGGAACTTAAATAGGATCCCTGGAGGGGCGAAGTTCTTTTCGAGTAACACTATCGAGAAAATTTTGAGAACCGGCATTTGAAGCTGACTGCCGAAAGATTCTACAGCCGCCAACATATATTCCGCCAAAGGACCATGAAGATATACTAGAAATTAGGGCTCGTACGAAGGCATATAGACAGACATTTTTCCCTCGCTCTATTTGGGAGTGGAACAAGAAAGGAAATCACTAGTAGTGTTACAGGATACGGTGGCCTGTGTACATCCTGTGAACATTTGGAGGTCTTAACCGATGTCCTACCAACGTGTGCCTTTTTCTTATCGGTATTTTCCATGTATTCCATCCCTCGCTGATTCGGCAGAGGACCTCATAAATAAATTTGCCTATGGGACCGATGACCAGGCTATATGGCCTCCTCCCCCCAAACAGATCAACAAATTTTTCCAATTTTCAACATTTATCTGTACCATCAAATCTAAAATTTTCCGATTTTTTCCTTTTCCGGTTTTGCCACAGTCCATATTTCAGAACCATAAAATTGTATGTTACAAAAGAAGGTAAACATAAATTTTTTCCTCAAATTAAGGCCTATGTTGATGCTACTAGATTTCTCTTGACCAGAAATATCCTCTTTCCCAGTGCTACACTTCTTTTTATGTTCTCCTTTTTCTGACCGTTGACGGTTATTTTGGTGCAGAATTGCTAAACCTCATCTACTTTGTGATCACCAACGCTGCTGTTAAGCTGATTGTGCAATAATTTTTGCGTTGTCGGCTCCTTGTATCTCCGGCATTGTGTTAAGGTATTTTTCCGGAAGTCAGATGGTATAATGCCAGACTCATAGAGTGTCACAATAATTGAACTGTATGTAAAAAATGCAAATTGGTGACGAACTACGGCATGCACACACTTTATTTAACATGTAAACGTCACTGCAGATCTTCGAATTTGTGACATGTACGATATGTGTGCCTCATTGGCGATGATGCGGCGCAGACGAATAGCACAATTGTGCGTGACTAGCGTAAGTGTCGAAACATCGATGCTGTCAATGACCTGTTGTTTCGCTGTTTACAGCACAGCAATAATTTTGGGGTTATTGCAGAACACCGTGTCTTTAATACAGATCCACAAAAATTTGTCGTATGTCTTGAGATCCGGATCCAATTGAGGCCCATGCCAGTGGCCTCTGTGTACCCCATAACCAGATCGCGGTCCCATACGTACTCCTCCAGGACATCAAACACTTTCCTGCTTTGACGGGGAGCTCCATTTTGCATGAACCACATCTAGTCACATTGGACAATGGTGATGAAATCAGGTTCCAAAACCTTCACATACCGTTCGGTAGTCACCTTGCCATCATGAAATATTGCACCGATTACTCCGTGACTGGACACTGCAAACTACACAGTCACCCGCTGAGGGAGAAGAGACTTCTCGACAGTGAAATGCGGATTCTCAGGCCCCCAAACGCGCCAAGTTTGCTTATTTACGATCCCATCCAAATGAAAGTGGGCTTCATCGCTAAGTCGAACCGTACAAACTTCCATCATGTCCCGCGAACTACCATACAGTTTGAACGTCCTAA
This sequence comes from Schistocerca gregaria, assembly GCF_023897955.1. Classification (NCBI taxonomy): domain Eukaryota; kingdom Metazoa; phylum Arthropoda; class Insecta; order Orthoptera; family Acrididae; genus Schistocerca; species Schistocerca gregaria. The sequence goes on from NC_064920.1 coordinate 795,147,061, forward strand.
CGCATACGGTTCAGAAGGTATGACGATTTTATTTCATATAGTTCAATACTTGTCACCCTGTCCATTCTATATACCAAACTGAATAGTCGTTTGGTCATAGAATAAAGGCTTTTACGGCAAGCGTTTTCATCACTCAACACTTCCGGACTGAGATACCCTGGTCCATACATAAAACTCTCCCCAGACGTTTCGCCTTGGACTGCGGAATGCATCCTCAGATGACAATGGGCGAACTGCTCGCAGTGAGTTGGAGAGTGATCTTCAAAAAAATGTGTTCCATTTAGGACAACATAGCTCGCAGAACAGGAGGAAATTTTTTGTTGTAGTTTTGGCAGTTTACAATAATATCCATTGGATGACCTCTTTAAGGCATCTTACTTCAGCCGGAAGGTTCCAGCTGAATTACATCGTGATCATACAGATATTGCGAAATCAGGTGTTGGATTGTAAGGCGAGCAGATATAGATTACAATTTAGCAACGATGAAGAAGTTCAAGAATATCGTTCGAAAGGAATCAATAGGTGAAGGAAGTAGGACACTGAATTACTGATCTGCGTTTGATGTTCACTAACGATGTGGAAATTGCAATAAACAACAGATTAGGCAGTTCAGTTGATGAGTAGTGGATGTCTCTGAAAAGGAATCTCACAGATGCTGGACAAACAAACATATGTAGAAGAAAGGTAACAACGAATAAACCTTGGTAACAGACGAAATACTTTAACTGATCGACGAAAGAAGATAGCACAAAAATGTTCGAGGTAATATAGGAATATAGCAATATAAATTCAATAGGATTGAAATAAATAGAAAAGGGCAGGCAGGCAAGGCTAAATTAGAAGTGAAAAAATCGAAAAAGAATGGTCATCAGGAGGGCTGATTCAACATATAGAAAAGTCAAAACAACATTCGACAGAATGAAAAGCAAGGGTAGCAATATTAAGAATTCAAAGGGAATTACACTAATAAACGCAGAATAGAGATGGGAAGAGGACACTGAAGGCCTCTAAGATGCAGAGGACTTTCCTGATTCCGCGTTACAAGAAGAAACTGGGGTCGAGGGGTATCAAATAAGGGATCCAGTATTCGATCTTGGCAATGAAATGACTATTCATCACTTAACACTTCCGGGCTAAGATGCCGTGGTCCATACATAAAACTCTCACCTAACGTTTCGCCTTCGACTGCGGAAGGCATCCTCCTAGGGCAATGGGTGAACTGCGAGCATTCATACCCTCTTTTCTCCTACTGGGGATTTCAGCACCCCCTGAGGGGAAGGACCACGTCGTCTGGTAGGAGACCTCTGATTCTCCAGCTTTATCCCGATCTTGATCTGTGTTTCCTCAATAACGATACTCATATCCATTACCAGCCATCTCACTTTCTCTGCTATTTCTATGCACAATCTGGTAACTCCGCCACAGCCGTCACTACATGATGGTCTTCGTGACAATGAGCACTTCTCTGCACCCGACGAACTAACTGCCACGTTGGGCTCTTAGAAGAGCCTGCTGGCAGCTTTATACCTCACCATCGTTCATTCCCTGCCAGGTAGCATGGACCTGGTTGTGGGAGACGTCTTGTGGCGATAAAACACACCGTTGGAACTGCTATTTTTCTACAGGCATCATACGCTGTCGGCCATTACCATAGTAGACCTGTACTCCTCATGCGACATCCTCCACAAACCAGTTTTAAGCTTCTCGCTATCTAAATAAATACAGCAAAGAGAAATGCTCGGAGCGTTAGTTTCCTCCTTTAGAATGTTTGCCTCTTTATCCAAAGCGTAGGCCAAGTTTCACCCTAAACTGGACCACCATAGAGCAACTACAACACCAGGCGTGTCCTTACATGGTGGTATTTCTACTGAATTAGCCTTCCTTGCTGAACACCATGCCACTCACTTGGCGACGACGTCGGCATCCTCTTCTTACCTGGCCGCTTTTTGAATGCTTAAAAGCCAAGTTTGTGATGTCTATCTATCCTTCATTCCCCGTCAGACCGAATTACACACATTTCACTAATAGGAAATGGCTTCCGGCTGTTGACTCATTACACAGTATGATCACAGGCCCTGATTAAATTCATAATCAGACGATACAACATCTAGATGTTATTCAAAGACTTCATCCACTCAGTGATTGGCTAGAAAGTGTTTTCTCTTCAAAATGGGGACGTAATATCATCTTCCACATCGTATTAGGACAAAATTATTTTTATTTTCGTTATAATTGAGTTTAGCGCAGTTCATCTCTAACATGAATCTTCTCTAGAACCTTCAAACATTTCATCTTATTGATAAATATCTGTGACTCGTAGACATACTCTAACGCTTGTCATTTAGTTGCAGGAAATTAATGCCGTATTCGAATGTAAGGGTGTGTGACACAAACCTTCATTGAACTTGAGGAAAATGTTTCAAGACTGATGACCTAGAATTCTTCCTTCTTTTTGTTTTAGCTCGTATTCTCTCTTGCATTTGAATGTCAGTTACAGCCTTAATGTACTCTGACATTACTCGCATTTTTTTTTTGGTGGACGGTTTTTCTGGCTAAAATAGTTGTATTATCATAAAAATCCTCTACCTGCTATGTAGTGACAGTTATTTTTATGAGAAGAGATTATAATGTTTTGGTCATTTTAATTGTGCTACCGATAACTTGCAGAGATATCTCAAATAACATTTGACGTCCTCTCAACAATATTAACTCCAAGCTACAGATAGGGCAAAAAAAGTAAAGAGAAACCCTGAGCTGATAAAGATAAAATATAGCGAAAAAGAATTGCTTTTACCGTGAAACTTTAGCTTTTCCACTGAATATGTACGAGCCGTCGAAATGAAGGTGGCTTCTACGTAGTTCCGTCAGTGTCATAATGCATTTCTTTTGCTTCTTGTGGAAAGGACGGAGTCGGATGGCGGCTGAAAGGGGGTTAGTGAGGGGAGGGGGAAAAGAGAGTGCGGTCGTTCACTCTCAGCAGATACGACAGCCATCGCATTTCTCACGGTGCCAGGTCTCAGGGTTCCAGAGCCCGTACCTCAAAATGACTCAGGGTATTACTTTGAGAACTTCTGAAACACCTGCGTAGAATATCTGTACTCAAGAAGGGACTACCCAAGAATAACAGATACGCCCCTACTGATCATTCTCTTTCGCAAGAAATCGTTATCAGTTTTTATCGAATCACCACTTGAGAAGTGATGTTAAGTATGTATCTCGGTACAGCGAATACTGGCATAAGACAGTATGAAACACTCACGACTCTGTATATGAAACTTAATTTTTATGAAATGTTTTCTTTTTAATTACGTTTCGTATCGTTTCATGGAAATAACTTACATCTTACCATTATGAATTTTGTGTGTTTATTTAATTACTTTCTTCAGTCAAAATGTCGACTTTTTTCGTTAGCAGACATGAGGCTATTCTTGAATCTCTCTTGGTTAGTAAGTTGACACAACAACAAACTTGTTAAAGTTGGTTCGCTTAACTATACTGAAACCGTGTTACACACTAAATCGCTGGAATTATGTCAGTTTTGCATTAATATTTAAGTAATTATATTGTAAGTTCAATATGATTCTTTTGGGTGTGTGACCACTTCGTGATAGCGGTAAGTGAAAACAACCGATGTTTTGGTTAGGTGCCTGTCCTTTCCACACAACAGACCAAAATGGAAGTTCGGAGCAGCTAAGGAGAAAGTAACAGCTGCTAATAACCGAGAAGTGACAATAATGTTTAGTTTCACTCTCAGCCAACTTCGGGCCAGCTTCAGCGATTTAGACACTGTAATTGCACATGATGACCTAGAATTCTTCCTTCTTTTTGTTTTAGCTCGTATTCTCTCTTGCATTTGAATGTCAGTTACAGCCTTAATGTACTCTGACATTACTCGCATTTTTTTTTTGGTGGACGGTTTTTCTGGCTGAAATAGTTGTATTATCATAAAAATCCTCTACCTGCTATGTAGTGACAGTTATTTTTATGAGAAGAGATTATAATGTTTTGGTCATTTTAATTGTGCTACCGATAACTTGCAGAGATATCTCAAATAACATTTGACGTCCTCTCAACAATATTAACTCCAAGCTACAGATAGGGCAAAAAAAGTAAAGAGAAACCCTGAGCTGATAAAGATAAAATATAGCGAAAAAGAATTGCTTTTACCGTGAAACTTTAGCTTTTCCACTGAATATGTACGAGCCGTCGAAATGAAGGTGGCTTCTACGTAGTTCCGTCAGTGTCATAATGCATTTCTTTTGCTTCTTGTGGAAAGGACGGAGTCGGATGGCGGCTGAAAGGGGGTTAGTGAGGGGAGGGGGAAAAGAGAGTGCGGTCGTTCACTCTCAGCAGATACGACAGCCATCGCATTTCTCACGGTGCCAGGTCTCAGGGTTCCAGAGCCCGTACCTCAAAATGACTCAGGGTATTACTTTGAGAACTTCTGAAACACCTGCGTAGAATATCTGTACTCAAGAAGGGACTACCCAAGAATAACAGATACGCCCCTACTGATCATTCTCTTTCGCAAGAAATCGTTATCAGTTTTTATCGAATCACCACTTGAGAAGTGATGTTAAGTATGTATCTCGGTACAGCGAATACTGGCATAAGACAGTATGAAACACTCACGACTCTGTATATGAAACTTAATTTTTATGAAATGTTTTCTTTTTAATTACGTTTCGTATCGTTTCATGGAAATAACTTACATCTTACCATTATGAATTTTGTGTGTTTATTTAATTACTTTCTTCAGTCAAAATGTCGACTTTTTTCGTTAGCAGACATGAGGCTATTCTTGAATCTCTCTTGGTTAGTAAGTTGACACAACAACAAACTTGTTAAAGTTGGTTCGCTTAACTATACTGAAACCGTGTTACACACTAAATCGCTGGAATTATGTCAGTTTTGCATTAATATTTAAGTAATTATATTGTAAGTTCAATATGATTCTTTTGGGTGTGTGACCACTTCGTGATAGCGGTAAGTGAAAACAACCGATGTTTTGGTTAGGTGCCTGTCCTTTCCACACAACAGACCAAAATGGAAGTTCGGAGCAGCTAAGGAGAAAGTAACAGCTGCTAATAACCGAGAAGTGACAATAATGTTTAGTTTCACTCTCAGCCAACTTCGGGCCAGCTTCAGCGATTTAGACACTGTAATTGCACATGATGACCTAGAATTCTTCCTTCTTTTTGTTTTAGCTCGTATTCTCTCTTGCATTTGAATGTCAGTTACAGCCTTAATGTACTCTGACATTACTCGCATTTTTTTTTTGGTGGACGGTTTTTCTGGCTGAAATAGTTGTATTATCATAAAAATCCTCTACCTGCTATGTAGTGACAGTTATTTTTATGAGAAGAGATTATAATGTTTTGGTCATTTTAATTGTGCTACCGATAACTTGCAGAGATATCTCAAATAACATTTGACGTCCTCTCAACAATATTAACTCCAAGCTACAGATAGGGCAAAAAAAGTAAAGAGAAACCCTGAGCTGATAAAGATAAAATATAGCGAAAAAGAATTGCTTTTACCGTGAAACTTTAGCTTTTCCACTGAATATGTACGAGCCGTCGAAATGAAGGTGGCTTCTACGTAGTTCCGTCAGTGTCATAATGCATTTCTTTTGCTTCTTGTGGAAAGGACGGAGTCGGATGGCGGCTGAAAGGGGGTTAGTGAGGGGAGGGGGAAAAGAGAGTGCGGTCGTTCACTCTCAGCAGATACGACAGCCATCGCATTTCTCACGGTGCCAGGTCTCAGGGTTCCAGAGCCCGTACCTCAAAATGACTCAGGGTATTACTTTGAGAACTTCTGAAACACCTGCGTAGAATATCTGTACTCAAGAAGGGACTACCCAAGAATAACAGATACGCCCCTACTGATCATTCTCTTTCGCAAGAAATCGTTATCAGTTTTTATCGAATCACCACTTGAGAAGTGATGTTAAGTATGTATCTCGGTACAGCGAATACTGGCATAAGACAGTATGAAACACTCACGACTCTGTATATGAAACTTAATTTTTATGAAATGTTTTCTTTTTAATTACGTTTCGTATCGTTTCATGGAAATAACTTACATCTTACCATTATGAATTTTGTGTGTTTATTTAATTACTTTCTTCAGTCAAAATGTCGACTTTTTTCGTTAGCAGACATGAGGCTATTCTTGAATCTCTCTTGGTTAGTAAGTTGACACAACAACAAACTTGTTAAAGTTGGTTCGCTTAACTATACTGAAACCGTGTTACACACTAAATCGCTGGAATTATGTCAGTTTTGCATTAATATTTAAGTAATTATATTGTAAGTTCAATATGATTCTTTTGGGTGTGTGACCACTTCGTGATAGCGGTAAGTGAAAACAACCGATGTTTTGGTTAGGTGCCTGTCCTTTCCACACAACAGACCAAAATGGAAGTTCGGAGCAGCTAAGGAGAAAGTAACAGCTGCTAATAACCGAGAAGTGACAATAATGTTTAGTTTCACTCTCAGCCAACTTCGGGCCAGCTTCAGCGATTTAGACACTGTAATTGCACATTTACGGGTTGAGTAAGGTACCGAATAAGAAATTGTAACTACAACTTAAAAATGCACTCGTATATATTTTGTGCTGTCTACTGAATCTTTTTTTGAGCCACTAACAACTGTAGAAATTTGTTTTCCTACTGTTGCAGCTGTGGATGCGTACATGAGGCAGTGAAATGAGAAGAAGACAGATGCAAAAAGATTCAGTAAACTGTTTATCAGTTGAAAAGTATTCCGCTGACTGTAATACATTTATCCCACTGTTAGCCAAGATTGTCAGTGCCTTCATGGAGATATGTTAGCGGTTCCCTACGGTACAGTTATTGTACCCAGACGTACACCTTTTCGAAACAAACTCATGGACGTGGATGTGTTTTTTTTCTTCAGCGCTCCAAAAATATGGAAATCTCACGAGGAGAGATCGGGAATGCATCAACGATATGTAAGGGCTTGAAAATGAAACTTTGTAGAGCGCACCCTAAACCACATTCGTATATTTTATTTCTGTCCTTTTTCCGGTTTTTGTATCCTGTTGCCAAATGAATGCCCAAATATATTGTGTCTGCTGATACTTTTAAATATAGTTTCTTTTCACTAGCAACTATGCCACTTTTCTCGAAATAGTTCCTGTTCCTCTTTCTCGTTTGCTCTGTAAACGTAATTAATTCCTGTTAAAATATGTATATGTTTTTAATTTTAGTCTAATTCAAAACACTTTCATTTTCCTGCAGCTATAAAAAAATGTTCAAATTTGTGTGAATTCTTATGGGACTTAACTGCTAAGGTCATCAGTTCCTAAGCTTACACACTACTTAACCTAAATTATCCTAAGGACAAACACACACACACACCCATGCGCGAGGGAAGACTCGAACTTCCGCCGGGACCAGCCGCACACTCCATGACTGCAGCGCACAAGACCGCTCGGTTAATCCCGCGCGGCTCTGCAGCTATAAACTCTTTCACTATTGTCCCATTACGCTAGGTCAACTGTCCGTGAAAGATGCATAAATTTTATAGTAACTGTGTTGCTATATTTCTTCTGTTTTAGTCGAGTTTAATCGTATAGATTTTAGTTCCGTATATACAAATTTTTCTTTGAAGACAATATAAGATGCTACTGAACGACTCTGGTGTTCGTATTTTTAAACTGTTGTAAGGGAATTACGTCCTATCTTGTAGCGCTGGCAAGCTCTTGAACGGTTATTCATTAATGAAATGAGCGGACGTTAGTATTTACTGTCACATCGACGTCAAAGTGATATGATGTGTAAGCTCAATTTTGACAAGGAAGGGGAAACAAATCGGCAATTTATCGTACCAAAAGTGCGATTTTGGCATACAGATGGAGTACGTTGTGGTAGATGTAGATCTGAATGGCTTGCATGAAATCTGAAACCTAGACACTGCTACCCCTTGACTTCTGCTTTACTGCATCACTAAGTGTATATCAGTGAACACATTTCATTATAACGTTGTCGGTCTGCTATGATCGGCAATTAACAAGAACAATACCTATAAAATCCAACAGCGAGAAAAGATTGTCAGTACCGTCATGGAAAAATGTTTTGCTTGTGTCTACTGATCCATGATTGTACCCAGGCACGCAACTCGTCGTCTGAAACACAACGACGGCCTCAGGTCTCCAAAAATATGGAAATCGCAAGTGGGAGATCGCGAGAGAAGATAGTGACTTAATGGAAGATGTTTAAGCGCTTCTTAGCATAACTTCCGCAACAAACAAGCTTGGCAACATGTAGGCAGTAGATACATCAAATGCACTCTATTAAAGCAGATCCCTAGCTTAGATGCATCGAGCATTTATGTTTAAGAAACTATAATGGTTGCCTGCAGTGTTTGCAATGGAAAATTTGGTTACCTGTCTTAATTAATCTATTAGTGGCAGTTCTAAGGCTGGTATAGCTGTGTCCTGTGTGTGTCAGTGTGTGTGTGTGTGTGTGTGTGTGTGTGTGTGTGTGTGTGTGTCTGTGTGTGTGTGTGTGTGTGTTCTGGAATTTACAAGAACTCAACAGCGAGGATATCAGCACCCTTGCAAATAGTAGAATGTTTAGAAAATGGCTAAAATTGTTGTCACAGAGTGAGGAGTAAACTTACACAATGACACACTTATTCCCACCTAACTAGCACTCATCCACACAGTCACTCCACGAGTATGTCACACGCAGTAAGACATCGGGTATTATTTAAGCGACAGAGGAACTAAAATAGTAGTACAGGCCAATGTGACTGGCTGAAACTTAAACAGAATTTAGGAGAACAAGGCAGTCCGTCAATACCTTAAGAGCGCAGACAACATTGTAGGTAGGACAACCACAGTTATGAGTAATCATCTTGGGTATTAGTGAACCGCTTCAGCTGTCTTTAGTACTTTATTTCTAAATCACTGTCGCTTTCATGGAGCTAAAGCTACACCTTCAGCTGAATACCTAACTAGAACATTAGAGTTAAAAATCTCGGAACTGAGCGTTTTATTTGTAACATTTTAGTCATATGTTCACCCGAGGATTTGGTTTTAGTGCCATGGTATCTGTTGTTACCTAAAAATTGAGGACTAAATACAGCTGAAGCGCTTTGTTAATATTCGAGACATTGAGAAAGTTTCGCCAAAATTTTAGGAAGCAAGTTGGATACATCACATAACCTTACCAATGTTCTTAGAACACATTACACTCGGATCCCAAACGGCATCGTTGCCCATGGACGATTGGTACAGAGTTCATCCATAGCTCTATGAGCAAAGGTATGGTGCGCGTGGGAAGTGAGAGTAGCGAGGAACTTACACACGTGACACGCCATGAGAAGTTGCAGCCGGATGGAAAGTGGTAGTTCACCAACCTCAGCACAGACTGCATATGCGGCTGGTCCTCTAAGCGCTTGTCTTTAGTTTGATGCACTCATGGTGTACCCGTCAATGATCTTGAGGTAAGAATGCTTTGCTGTCCCGCACACTGTACACCCATAATCCAGCCACGATCATACAAACGATCTATAAACCTGGAGCAGACACGCCCTGTCCACTCCTTAGGACCTATGGCTAAGGCACTTTAAGATGTTCAGTGCCTTCTGGGCCCTTTCCTTCAGGTCCTTGGGGGTGTGGTAACCACTACAGAGGCACAAGAATCTCACACTCTTTAAACGGGAGAGTGGTGTCCCACATACGCAACTGACACAAATTAAAAATACGACGAGAACGACTATAATGACCACACACACTTACCTGCGGAAAACGTAAGACTTCTTCGCTGTATGTCACAACTGACGACTTGCTGCTACGATATTGGAAAAAGAACAGAAGTGTGCAAAGCAATCCACAAATAAGGAACAATTGACAAGAGTCCATACTGTGGTTGTTATACTGTCAATGGCTATCGCTAAGAGGCTGACACGTAAAACGTTGCCCTGAGGACCACCATACTCCTGCACAAAACTAAGTGACGACACGTTACTAACTCTATACCTAAAAGGGTGTCCTGAGAGGAAGGACAGAATGAAGGGGGGGGGGGGGGGGGGAGGTCACGAAAACAGTTGGTATAGGTGACTGAGAATATTGTGCGTCCAAAGTAGGGCCATTCGGCATACTGATGTCAAAAAATACCCATAGACAATTATGTACGACTCAAATCACTTATATATCAAATAAGAGAACTTCCAGTCGGCTCCCTCATCTGGAGGAATGTTTTAAATTCTGAAGCACTTAAATTCAATTTTCTCAAATGTCATCATTAGGTTCACAATAAAACTTACAGTGAGTGGCGCCTCAATATGTCTGCTTCTATGATTTCATTGACGTGGTCATTTTGCAAGGTGTATGTAGGATTCATCTGAGAATCAGCTGTTAGATGGTGAACATAATAATATGTTGTCAAACTTTGAAGAAATACTAGGCACACGCTGAATATTTTAGAATATCTTGTTCAAGTTATTTCTGGCAGCGTAAACTGAAAGGGCTGGTGAAGTAAGTCTAGTCACGTAAGTATTGCAGTTGTCAGAGTTAGGTGTACCTTTCTGCATACATTCTTCTCATTCTTCTTCTAACAGTCCAAGATTAGGTGCTATGGCCGCACCTGGTCTCACCATCTCTTCCTTGGACTTCAACACTCCTTCTTCAATTGCGACTCTAATCTATAGCTTGTCGCGGAATTCCCTGACGTTACATATGCATTACATGTTCTTTCCCATCCTGCCTTTGTTGGATTCCTTTTCCGTTAATGGCTGTACCACAATCCATATCTTTTTTTCGACTCTTTTGCAGTCTTTCACTGAACTACTGAAATCATTTTTCATGTTTCAGTTTGCCTTAGGCCTTTTCATCTTAGTGTGCAACTCTATGTTCCACACAGGATGAACATTAAAACAACTGACAAATTTCTGGAACAGTGCCCTGACTCGAAATTGAGGAAAACAGAGCCTACGAACAAATATTCGCAAATGCATCGTTGCCACGGTAGATGGCGCTTACGAATGACAGCTGCTCTCACCATATGCAGTGCGCTCCTCGTGTGTTGCAGGCTGGGTGACTAACGCAGCACACTGCCAAGAGCAGCATGATCCGGTTTTCATGTTGGGAAGAAGCGGAGTGGTGTTCGTGTACGGCCAAGCTGATGGACAAGGTCGAAAGACAACATGGCTATGCCAAAATAATTACCCTCACAGACACTAACCACGTCACACAACACTTAAAGCCCTTTTGGGTGTTCATATGGTCATCGGTCCTTTCAGACAGACGAAGTGATGGACTGTACCAAATTTGGATGGCCAGGATCTACAGGATATTGAGACGAACCGTAGTACAAGCTCCAGGCAAGCTGTCCGGCAACATGATGTAAGCGAAAGTAGCGTTATGTGTAGCCTGTATGACAACCGTTACTATTCCTGTCACCTGCAATCCCATGGAGGCCACTTTGAACATCTGTTGTTCCAGCATGATTTGTTGTCATTGCACGTATAACGTCCATTTCTAGCAACACGTTCATAGGACGTTTTGCCCTCCATTTCCAGTTATCTGTCCCTGCAGTTTGGCGGTATTATTAATGTCTGCGCTGTAACCAATTTCCAATAGAAATTTTCGTTCTCGTCTTACCCTTCAATGTTCCCCTTATCATGCTACAGATATGTTGTAAGATATTAGTTTTGCTAACAGTAACAGTTTAACAACACACTTTCGGGGTATTCATGAAAATACTTTTATAGTTAACAAGGCTGGTCCGATGTACTATCCTCACAAGCTAAGTTGACACTCGGCTCATTGACTGACTGGAACGACTCTAAAGGCATTTCGCCACCACAGTCGCTCCTATAAGCCACCTGTTGAGAGTCAACGTAATTTGTACTAACGTTTACGTAAAGTTGTACTTTATTCACTAAGAGGCTGCTGTATCCCACATTGCTACCCCTGATGGGTAGTCCACTCTCTTACATAGCGACATGTCTGTGTGTGGTGGTGGTGACACAGCCGTCAGAAGAGTTCATCAGCACAGTTCGTTGTGAGTTCGGCAGAGTTAATCATTGGCGAAGTCAAGTGTCCCAGATTCCTTGACAACAAGCAATTTACTATCGGCTGCGAGGAGTCTGTTTTCACCAGTTTTCAATCAGAGTTCTCACTAGTTTGCGGTCAGAGGGCACAGGCCGGAGCTCACGTAAACAACAGCCAGAAGAGAGCTGCCATCAGCCCATCAGCCCGGAATATGCCGCTCACAAGTGAATCGCCCACAAGGATAGGGTCCACCATAGTCCGAGTGGTTACTAACTGCCTCTGGATAGCTGCCTACTGCAGATGACTGTTCGTTTATGAAAATGTGCTCTCTCCTGAACAAATTCGTACGTGATTTATCTGAACTGGACGTATGGTTTTTTGAAATTTGCAGTAATCAGATGTACTTATTACAGTCATGGTTATCGCCATTACGAAAAACATACAATACATACTATGCAGTATAGTATCGATCGGATTCCGGAAGTCAAGGGATAGGGCTTCAGAAGGGTATTGTCGTCTACGGTTTTCTCGCTCTCGTGGATGAACAGAACGAACAGGTTTCACGAGATCATTGATTTTGAGTTTCTTATTGTTGAAAGGTGGTGCTAATATAAAGGTGGTGCTAATATAATAAAATGAGTTCCGTCACTCTGCAGCAGATTTACCCACCAACAATACTGACCTATAATTTTGTACCATATATAGTAAATGTTTACTAGATTGAACTTCACTTTACTTAGAAGTCTCTTTCGTGAATCAGACACGAGACAACAGCACAACAACGTACTTAGTGGCCAAACGTGAAGAGTAGCAGAAGTTGTTACGCCGGGAAAGCCTACGAAATCACATGAACACTAATAGCTTTTCATGAAATGTGTACAAACGTTTGTTTTACGCAGAGAATGAGTGTTCTACGGGGTCCCTGAACCTGTTGTAGTTTTACTCATTACTACCAGTAATGTATTCAAAACCACAAGCTTTCCTACAATAATAGTTAATGAGGCTTGGGTAAAATTTTCCTGTAAAATTATTAAATCACTGAGACGACATAAAATGGGAGGGGCGGGAGGTGGGAGGGAGGAGGGAGAAACTGTTTCGTCTGGTAACCAGGCTAACATCACACATAACAAAACAGACGCTTAATCACAAGTGCACAAGCACTGTTACAAGTTGTAATATAAATAAGTCAGATGTAGGCCTTTGAAATGTTATGAAATGTACTTGGTTGTTTGTAACGTCTGTTTTATTATGCGGAATTTAAGTACTGTGAAGTGCTTTTAATAATAATTGAAGTTAGTCACTTCAGTTACACATTACGTCTTATTTCAGTTCGAACCGAATCGCTGAATGGAAATGTATTTGCATTGGGTGTGTTAGTTATAGATGTACTACGATTCAGTGACATGAAAATTTGTGCCGGATCGGGGCGCGAACCCGGATTTCTCGCTTATCACGAGTGGTCACTTTAACCAATTCGGCCCGTACATGTCTTCCGTACTGACTCAAACTTCCATGTGTCACACTGTCTACTTATTTGTGCCTTACTCCCTACATTCATGCCTTAACGTTCACAGTATTATTCAGGATTCCCGTGCTGTTGATAACGAGACTACGAGGGATCCTGATCATTGGTGTTATCGCCTTTCGCCCGGCTTTGCAGGTATTACTAACTTGCATGTCTGAAAGACTAGAGGTTTTCGACGATCGACAGCCGTACGAGATTATATCATGGCGTAGGCTGTAATAGTGTACTTGTAACACAGGAAAGTTAGTGCCGAACAGGGACTCGAACCTGACTATCGAGTTTATCCCAAGTGGTCACCTTCGGCTATCCGTGCACTCCTCCTGTACCAACTCCAAATGGTTTCGAACTAATACTCTAGCGCTGTCGATCGTCAGTAAAGTTTGTTCTTTCAGACATGCAACTAGATGCTACGTGCCAAGGCAGGCAAAAGACAATAACATCATTAGTCAAGATTCTTCATAATCTCACACTGACTCGTGTAGGAATCCAGAGTAATAGAGCTAGCGTGTCATGAATGTAACGGACTAAGACACACGTAAGTAGACAGTGCCACACATGGAAATTTTTGTTGGTCCGAGAGTGGTGCACAGGTAGCCGAAGTGGTTGACGCGATCATTCGCGATAAGTGTGAAACCCGATTCGAGTACCGCACAAATTTTCAAATGTCACTAATAGGTAGTATACTCATACCTCATATAGGCTTTGCAAACACACTCCTGGAAATTGAAATAAGAACACCGTGAATTCATTGTCCCAGGAAGGGGAAACTTTATTGACACATTCCTGGGGTCAGATACATCACATGATCACAATGACAGAACCACAGGCACGTAGACACAGGCAACAGAGCATGCACAATGTCGGCACTAGTACAGTGTATATCCACATTTGGCAGCAATGCAGGCTGCTATTCTCCCATGGAGACGATCGTAGAGATGCTGGTTGTAGTCCTGTGGAACTGCTTGCCATGCCATTTCCACCTGGCGCCTCAGTTGGACCAGCGTTCGTGCTGGATGTGCAGACCGCGTGAGACGACGCTTCATCCAGTCCCAAACATGCTCAATGGGGGACGGATCCGGAGATCTTGCTGGCCAGGGTAGTTGACTTACACCTTCTAGAGCACGTTGGGTAGCACGGGATACATGCGGACGCGCATTGTCCTGTTGGAACAGCAAGTTCCCTTGCCGGTCTAGGAATGGTAGAACGATGGGTTCGATGACGGTTTGGATGTACCGTGCACTATTCAGTGTCCCCTCGACGATCACCAGAGGTGTACGGCCAGTGTAGGAGATCGCTCCCCATACCATGATGCCGGGTGTTGGCCCTGTGTGCCTCGGTCGTATGCAGTCCTGATTGTGGCACTCACCTGCACGGCGCCAAACACGCATACGACCATCATTGGCACCAAGGCAGAAGCGACTCTCATCGCTAAAGACAACACGTCTCAATTCGTCCCTCCATTCACGCCTGTCGCGACACCACTGGAGCGGGCTGCACGATGTTGGGGCGTGAGCGGAAGACGGCCTAACGGTGTGCGGGACCGTAGCCCAGCTTCATGGAGAAGGTTGCGAATGGTCCTCGCCGATACCCCAGGAGCAACAGTGTCCCTAATTTGTTGGGAAGTGGCGGTGTGGTCCCCTACGGCACTGCGTAGGATCCTACGGTCTTGGCATGCATCCGTGCGTCGCTGCGGTCCAGTCCCAGGTCGATGGGCACGTGCACCTTCCGCCGAGCACTGGCGACAACATCGATGTACTGTGGAGACCTCACGCCCCACGTGTTGAGCAATTCGGCGGTACGTCCACCTGGCCTCCCGCATACCCACTATACGCCCTCGCTCAAAGTCCGTCAACTGCCCATACGGTTCACGTCCACGCTGTCGCGGCATGCTACCAGTGTTAAAGACTGCGATGGAGCTCCGTATGCCACGGCAAACTGGTTGACACTGACGGCGGCGGTGCTCAAATGCTGCGCAGCTAGCGCCATTCGACGGCCAACACCGCGGTTCCTGGTGTGTCCGCTGTGGCGTGCGTGTGATCATTGCTTGTACAGCCCTCTCGCTGTATCCGGAGAAAGTATGGTGGGTCTGACACACCGGTGTCAATGTGTTCTTTTTTCCATTTCCAGGAGTGTATATGCGCACTCAGCCAATTCATTTCTAAGTTATTTCGTACGGCTCTTGGTTGTCAGTAATATCTGTTCATTCAGGCATGCAAGTAAGTAACTTATCCTTTTGCTGCACTTGAACATAATAACTTTTATAATCACGTAGAACACTTCAGAGAAAAGACTGATCAACCACTTAAGAACATTATTGCTCTACTAACTTAAGCAACATTAGTAATTTTATTGGTTATATAGTTCATCACATTTGAGAAAAACTCAGAGTATCTCGGTAACGGGAAAGTAAACCCATTAAATAGTAAAGGATGTATCAGTGTTCGCGAAACACTAGACCATCTATTGTTCGTAATTTTGGCAGACGTCTGGTACATGTATGAAAATATAAAAAAAATAACGTATACTCTGCCTGAAGGTGGTTGCAGTGGCTCTCTTCTTGCCATCAATACAAAGCCGTAGTTTGCAAGTATGACTCCTGATGTGATGTGGTATGTAAAATATCTTCTTGGCGTTGGAATTTCACGTTTTAGCGGAAACCAGTAAATACTACGACGTAACAGCAAATAATAACCCAGAACCGGAGGCATATTTCTTCCACTTTAACTGGAATCCTTGCCTCGTTAAGCACTCGGGATGATAGCCCGTCGGATGG
This sequence comes from Schistocerca gregaria, assembly GCF_023897955.1. NCBI lineage: Eukaryota > Metazoa > Arthropoda > Insecta > Orthoptera > Acrididae > Schistocerca > Schistocerca gregaria. The sequence goes on from NC_064920.1 coordinate 795,163,386, forward strand.
CAGCCACGTACTGTGTGTGTGTGTGTGTGTGTGTGTGTGTGTGTGTGTGTGTGGGTGGGTGGGTGGGTGGGTGTCACAAAGGTTTCTCACGGCGTTTAGCGTCGAACCACCTTTTACACCTCGACTAAGACTTTTCGTTCCGAAAGGGATTTCCCCCAGCTTTTATTGTGTACGACACTACAGTCTCTAAGCACGAACCAGTTATTTATACAATAATTTTATAACTAGTTACCATGAAAGAACATAAGTTTGAAAATTGCTTTTACAAACTGGAAATTGGAAATTTGTGGTAATGTCTTAAGGGACAAAACTGCTGAGGTCATCGGTCTCTAAGCCTACACATTACTTAGTCTAACTTGAACTAACTTACGCTACGGACAACACACACACCCATGCCCGAGGGAGGACTCGAACTTCAGACGTTGGGAGCCGCACGGACCGTGACAAGGAACCTGAGACCGCGCGGCACCTTTAAAAAAGGTTTGTCGTTACAAAAAGTTACAGAATAAAAAATTAATTCCATACTTTGCAAGTCAAAGACTATAGCAATCCAGACATTGCAGTATCTGCGGGAAATGTAGAGGTTACATAAGTGACTCATCGTCGATACCAGATGTAGGTGTTACACAATCTTGTATTTAGCGAGTTTGCTAGTAGTTACACAGTTTCATGTAGTGTGGGGTATCGACAGTGCAGGTTGCAAGGAACCGAATGAACCGGGAACGGGCAACAGGGAAAGAAACAGAGAGGACAGCAGATAAAAACTTGGGCATCCACTTGCCTGAGATTTCGCAAAATTGTTCAAATTACTGTACGGTTTAAAAAAATACTGGCGGTGTTATATTAAAATGGAGTAGCTCAGGGTAAGAAAAGGAAAGGATACAGTAACTAACAATGGCCAGAACTAAGTTGAAGCTCTTTTAAAAAAGGGAAGGAACCTATTAAGCATAGTCCACGTGTATGAATATGACAATATGACAACAAATAGCTCTTGGTTCTAGAAATCATAAGGGAAATGAAGAGTGACATTTCCTGAAAGATTTAAAGTGTGACATGAACGACGCCTCGAAGTCTGATGCATAACTTTCGCGTGAACTGAGCTACCCTGTCGAGATTCAAAACTTTCAGCAACGGTCCAAGTTCCATGTGTTATGCGTCAATATAATAATCCTTCTGTCATCTGACAGCAGCAAGTACTTCATAGCATGCTGTATTCAATCCGAAACTGAAACTCAGTAAAAATCCAAGATAACGAAACTCTCGATAAACCATTTCACTTTTCGCGAAATGAACAAATTGCATGTTGTTTGCCATACTACGCAAAAGCTGAAGGCATAGCTTAAAATTCAGAAATAAGCCAGGTACTATATCGGTCGTCAGTGAGATAAACTGCTGAAAGGCAACGCAACTTTGAAGCTTCACGAGAGCGGAATTATAGTTCCAGGAACTGTTTGTTTCATGGATTCGCAGAAGCTCATTAAATTACCACAGATCTTAAAACTCCAACTGAGGCATCGTTCGCTTTTTGAGACAAAAACGACCTTTATAAAATATTCTGGATAATGAGACGTCACATATTACGCACAACAGTCTCAAAGCAGCTTACAAACTGATAATTATTTTTGTCATATAATTACTATCCTTCGAACTTAGATACAAGAAGACAGCCCATCTGTGTGAGCCATAGTAAAGTTGGCCGTTGTCGCAATTGAAGGCTTCGGTGTCTCCCTCTAGCAAGAAAGGGGAAAAGTGGGCTGTTTGCGAGGGTTTAAGAAGTGGCTGCATGGGCTCTTGTGGGGGAGTTGGCAGTCGGGGCATCAAGAAGTGAATTCTCTGTCGGTGCTAAGGGGACAGCGCGCAGACCGCAGCATCAGTGTAAGCGACGCGTGCAGCGGCTCCGTGGTATGGGGCGTTAACTGATCGTCGCGAAAGTAATCTTCCTGAGCGCGGGAAGATGGTAATATGAGTAATATGATAAAGGGTGGTCCGTTCCCCTTTTGAGGACGTGAAAGGGGGGGGGGGGGGAGTCAGAGTAAATCTCTTTCCCCTCCCACCTTACCTAGGGGCTATTCGACTGTTAGCCTCTCGCATGTCTGTAAAAGTCTAAGGCACCAATGGCTGTACTGTTTAAAATGCAAGGTACTAAGACCTGATCCATTCACTCGCCTGCTATAACTAGTATTACTAGTCTTACGTGTAAAAGTTACTCTAAGAAAGAAGAAGAATTCTTTTTTGCCTCGTGGTAAGAACTAGTCAATTGCGTACCGAATTCCTGCTCATCTTGAAGCTGTAACTTACGTAAATTTGTGTTTATGTATATTTAGCTATAATCAAGCAAGGTGGTTAATGTACGCCGTAGTCGATGTTTTTATATTGTTTCTAGTCAGCAAAAACTGTTGTGTTTTTTTCCAATTCAATATCTTTTAAGACTTTTACTCAACGTGCTTATGTGTTTTATACAGGTAGTTGGTTATTAGTGTGTTTTCTCGCCATGCAAAAGTTTTCCATTTCATTGCTGGTAGAAATTGTTGACTTGAAAGGAGGATGTTGTAGAAGTTCGCAAGTCCTACCTTGCGAGCGTGTGAGTTTGCCGTAAGTTAACTGGCAGAAATTTGTAAAATTTGTTCTTTTTATATTTGGAAATGTTAATGTTATCAAACTGTGAGTGCCCCCCCCCCTCCCCCCCGGAGTGCATGACTCATGCGTTTTGGTTTTTCTATTTTGAGAACTATTGTAAGCAGGATTGTCTTTATATGTTGCAAATAAGTTAGATTCTGCGCTATTTAATGAGCCTGAGTGAGGCTGTTGTGGGCGGCTGTTGTAACCAAATGGGAAATTTGTCTGCCCAAAAGTGAAGTCATATGTATTCAAACTGTATTCATTTATTAAGGTTTAAATTCACCTGTAATTTAGCTGGTCTTGAAATATTACACAGCGTCGCGTTATATACGTTAAACTGCTTGCCTATATTTGCCTTTTATTGCCGTGAAAATTTTTATGATAATTTAATAATTTAAAAGTCCTTCATATCGTAAATTGTCACTTACTCGTTAAATGAATGTTGGTTTCTGTTTTAAATATCGTAAAGTCTTGCATCAAATTTGAATAAAGAGTGTTACTGAAAATTGTGTGTAATTTCACCAGTTATTCCGTGGCACCTACTTCCACTTTACATTTTGTGTATTAATCGTGATTAATAACCTTTTGTGAAGCTGTAGTAATATTACTGTTCACTGTGTAGAACAGATTTGCTAGTGAGCTGGAAGAAGCGTTCTTTAAGGGCACAGAGAAAAAGACACGTCATTGTATCGACTATAATTATTACATAATATATAAGTAGCCGACATCCAGCGTGGTAGCGTATGAGTAGTTTTACCAATCTTACGAGAAGTTGTCAACATCATTGACATTGAGCACCAGACACCGTTTCCGTAAAATGTAAATTACGTGATAATTGTTTCTAATGTACCGGATGTTCATAGTTAAAGTTCCAATTTCAAAATGGTGTAGAAAGAGAACCACTTCTCAAAATGAAGTCAAATTTGAACAACATATTATAGACGCAATGGAAAACGTCATGGAACAAAAAGTATTTAAAGAAAATCTTACCAACAGTTGGTGCTGTAAGCATTTTAACGTAAATGGGATGGGCTACAAATGACAGATTAGCAGTAGTACGATGAATATGGTTAAGTTGCGAATTACAACATCCCTACTGTTCAGTGCGTATGTCTACACAAGTTCGGCAGTCAGCGGTTGTGGCACTTTGTGAATAGCCTTTATTTCTCACATATTATAGTAAATATAAACCTGAGAATGGTAACGGACATCCTAAGTTTGATACTGAGCTCAGAGCCCTATCACCTATATGAAATCGAAAAAAGTCCTCTGTGTGTGAAAACCGAACTCATTTATAAGTAAATAAATCAGCAAACCAAGACTTTCTCAGTGCGAACTGTTTGAAGAAAATGTAACTGTTTATATATATATATATATATATATATATATATATATATATATATATATATATATATATATATAGCCAACAGCAATGTCGACCTGTATAGGAATGTAATCTTAAACACACGAAAACTCCTGCACTGGTATATGCCCTGGTAAAATAAAGAAACCGATAGAACCTACAATGAGCAAAGGAAAGGAAAGAATGACGCATTATGAATCTCACCTGCAAAATGACGTACTGGTGCAAATAACAACACTGCAAGCTCCTCCGAAAAAAAAAAAAAAACACTACAGTTGGTCCATGGAAATTCAGTTCATAAAGGTCATAATCTTGACGCGGAATGCTACTGAAAATCATGATCAGTCCTCCTCGTAATAAGTCTGCAACTCACAAACTCCAAAAGTGCGCCCATGCATTACAGTGTACACTCAACGAACCCCCCCTCCCCACACGTGGTGTACACCATAGCTATCCAAAGATTCCACGACTCCACAGTGAAATGGTTCAAATGGCTCTGAGCACTATGGGACTTAACTATTGTGGTCATCAGTCCCCTAGAACTTAGAACTACTTAAACCTAACTAACCTAAGGAAATCACACACATCCATGCCCGAGGCAGGATTCGCACCTGCGACCGTAGCAGTCGCGCGGTTCCGGACTGTGGGCCTAGAACCGCTAGACCACCGTGGCCGGCACTCCACAGTATTGCCACCACAGACACAGACACTGTTGCCTAGCAACTGTTTCTCAGATCACTATTCTTCAAATATATCATTTTCCTTTACAAATGTTAACTAATAACATCATCAGAAAATATCCATCTTACAACTCTTTGCTAGGTACGCCCATCCACCACGGCAAGGTTGTCCAATTTTTGATGGAAAAAACCGGTTTTTAATTATCCTATGTCAGTAAACCGCATAGAAAGCCAAATGACATCAGTGGATAACTGTCCTGGGTCCACAAACCGTACAACGAGCAAATGAACACAAGTTTTTGGTTGCCCTGGGACACAAAAACGAAAATGACATAATGAGACTGGCAAAAGACACGTTCAGTATGTTGTCCACCGTTTTCTCCCACAGCCCGAAAGCGAGGTACAGCATGTTCCACAACTGATCGGAGTGTCTCGGAGGTCACGTTCAAAATGCGTTGTGAAAAAAAAAAATGCGTTGTGCACATCTTCAGTTCAGCTATTTCGTAATTGGAACATTGAGTACATCTTCCAGATAACCCCACAGTCAGAAGTCATACAAGCTACGATCGGGTGATGTGGACGCTCATAATTCTAGGATTTCCGAAATCCTACCCACACATCTACGCTGTTAAGGATTGGAATGACATTTGTGTGCAAAAGAATGTCTTAAGGTTTACCAGTGGTCGTACAGGTAAAGGGACCACCAGGACGGATCTCCTCGAAAATATACAGCCATACGAGAAATCATGCCGTCGCCCTGCAGAACGAAGTGGTATTGGGTGACGTGCGTGTGTGTTTTCTATTGTCCATATTCTGCAATTCTGCCTACTGACAGGTCCTTGGAGATGGACATGGGCTTCTTCTGTCCACAGAAGGCTCCATGGTCAATCATTGTTCGCTTCCAAGCGTGCAAGAAAATCCAGAGCGTATGTTTGTCTTGCAGGCAGGTCAACAGGGAGAAACCCCTGAACAAGGATGATTTTGTATCGATAGCAATGCAGGCTAATCGTAGGACTTTATGAAACGTGCTCACATGCATGTCCAGCGTTCGGGCAATTCCCTGTGCACTGCATGTTCGCACGTCACCGATCGACTCCTTCTGCAATATTGTCGTCCATCCTCGATAAGCGTCGGATCAACTATTTTCCACACTCTGCCACACTGCATTTCAAAAGACTTATAATTTCGAATTTTGTAAACATTTTCTACACATTCTGAGGAGTTCCTTATGTGCCCGGGTCTTCTGCAGGCCTAATGGCTCACAGTCACTACTCCTGTAAAAGAGCTTTACCAGCAGCGCACGATGCTTCAGGGAGACATGTAGGGTATCTCTTTCAGCGTTTTGAATGTGGAACTTTAACTGTGGACACACTATATATTACAAGTATATTATGTGAAAAGAAAAATGGTAAAAAACTCTGGTTCCCGGATTTTATAATGTTTCAATTTTAGTTGAGATGGTGCATATACGCATAGGGAGAAATGCTTATTTGTACATAAATTGCCCTCATCTCGTGGTTGTGCGGTAGCGTTCTCGCTTCCGACGCCCGGGTTGCCGGGCTCGATTCCCGGCGGGGTCAGGGATTTTCTCTGCCTCGTGATGGCTGGGTGTTGTGTGATGTCCTTAGGTTAGTTAGGTTTAAGTAGTTCTAAGTTCTAGGGGACTGATGACGTAAGATGTTACGTCCCATAGTGCTCAGAGCCATTTTTTTAAAACATAAATTCAGATCTTAACGAACTGTGCAGGTTGCGCTGTTGTTTTTGACCATGAAAAACATCTGTGCTGCCCACCTCTGAACTTTCCACTATTTTGCAAGAAAAATGGCAGAAGATAACCTTTAGAGCCATAAATATCCTGTACTTATGCACTTACAGACAACTGGAAGCTGTTTTGAGTGGAAATGGTTTACTTACACCATTCGACGTATGGTAATGTGTAGCGTTTTTGGAGTTTCCATATTTTTGTCCACCCCCTTGAGAGGCTTCGTGTCGAGCATGGTAGTCATAAAATGTTATATTCAATAAGAGTAGATATGCTAGTAGTATGTGCTTTTGGTCCAGTCTTTTAATTAATGTTAATATAACTCCTATTGAATGAAATTTAGTACTTCAGAGTTCTCACATTTCTTCGTGAGCTTACGTTTGTTGCAGTTGATCGAATTCCTCTAAAATCTGAATTAACTTTCTTACGAAGTATTCTAATTGAGTTTCAATCCCTTTGAAAACCTGTTACTAAATTTCACTCAAGAAACTGCAAAGCTATACTTCTAATTAATTTTCATTCTTCAACAATGATAATTTAATGTGTATTAATAGCTGGGGATTCGCAAGCATAGGATTCAAGTCATTCATATCTTGAAAACTGTTAGAGATCAGATCAAGATCAGATCACAAATCATAGTCCTGCACCAAAAAGGCAATAAATATCTCTTGATATAGAGTAACGTCTTCCTTTATCACCCGCCACTATAAAATGTGTGTCTGTCAGTTGGGTGTATTTTGCCGAGACATGATTGGTGCCGCGCGGGATTAGCTGAGCGCTCTGGGACGCTGCAGTCATGGACTGTGCGGCTGGTCCCGGCGGAGGTTCGAGTCCTCCCTCGGGCATGGGTGTGTGTGTTTGTCCTTACGATAATTTAGGTTAAGCAGTGTGTACGCTTAGGGACTGATGACCTTAGCAGTTAAGTCCTATAAGATTTCACACACATTTGAACATGATTGGTGTGATGGGCTTCTGCCACCTCACGCTTAGCACAGCGACTCGTCATCAATCGCTACCTGAAACACACACAAGTGTACAGCAACGGTAAAAACAATAGTGTAGCGGTCCATAACAAGCGTTTTATCGTTCATTTACTCCTATTTGAAGTTCCAGCTTTCGTCGACCAAAAATTACTTTAGTCGGAAATGGAAAAGGACATTGTGTTAATTAAGAAGAGAACACATTCAGAGATATCCTATTATGATGTTGTTACCGAACGTCCCTCCTTAACGTCAATGGGAGGGTATTGGTGAATGGTACGAAAGGCAAATACGTAAGAAAATCTATCCTTGAGTTGTTACAATGTTTGTTTCAAATTTAATAAATTGCATCTTCAGTATAATTTCGGGTGGCCAGGCGAAAGAGTAGGTATCTAACGATAATGGACAACAATGTATAAAAGTCTTGCCATTCCAAGACAATACAAGACAAGAATCCGTTTGTATTTTCCTCGAAATCACGGCAAGAAAACAGAAATATAAAGACAAAAATTGCTGAATAAGGATACTGGATCGTACAGCACTTTCCCAGGAAACCACTGTATGACGGAGCTTAGAGAAAAGATGTATTCTGAGAATACTTAAGAAGCGAGCGGTGTGTCTCCAACCGTGAATGGCACGATGAGGCTCTTGTACTCAATATAGTCCACAACCGGCCTTGAAGAACATTTTTAAGTTAACAGAGTGTGCGCGCTGTCACTTCATGGCACGTGGGCTTGTCAATAAGAAAGGCTGACAACCAAAGCAGTGCACACTACAGCGACGGCTTTTGACACTCGGCCATGTCTCAAGACACTTTAAAAAAATCTGCCTCGTAGTGATCAGCCGAAACCGGTAACACCAACTAACTGATTGTCGATCAGTTAAGCGATTGCACAGGTTAAATGGTACAGTGCGTCAGTCATTTTTTGGGTCTGTATCATCTGCGGATATTTACGACACCTATCGTTAGCGGCATTGGTTTGTGGACTTTGCAGTGTGAAGGCAGCATCGTCCAATCTATTGCTTAGTCCCGCAGTTAACATTCTCCTAGTCATCTCGTGAACCCCCTCCTGCAGGAGGAATGGGTAAACCAAACATAACAGGCTGCGATATATGTTGACACGGGCCCGACTGAGCCTAGATGGAATACTTATACTTGCAGTGCGTCGTCAGGAATTCTGCTCGCACACATGATAACCTGAGGAGGGACTCCGCTGAAAAAGAGGACAGAGTTAAACAGCAATGCCTCGAGACAGGTGGGTCAGCCTGTCAAGGGGGGTCCACGCACGTTACTTATTCGAAGTGAACAACTCAGACAAGGGAGGTAGTGAAATACTTTCTTGAAAGAAGGCACTTGTGCACAGCGGATTTCTTATTTGCAAGTACACTGCTACAATGTTATTAACATCTTGCATGTCTCCAACGTGAACTTAATGAAAGAAACGCAGACTAACAAATAAGGTAAGTATTATGCACGTTCATTAAAGAGAAAGATGAGGTCTGTTGCCAAATCTCGTTGTTCATAGCACTCTTGAGCCAAATCGTTATGATAAGAGCACACCGCGAGACTGGATGTCGTATGGTCGCGCTGCGGGCACATGGCATGGTGAGGGAAGTGTGAGAGACGTTCAATAAGTAATATACCACAGTTTTTCTGAAAGCAGATTGGATTTATTCTGGACTCCAACACACCCAAGTATTCCCCACTCTTTGGCTACAAAATCGTTTTCTACATAATATTCGTTCCCATATGGGAGGGCTTGTTTGCTCGCATCGTAGCATTCTACTATTCTACGTCGGAGCTAACGTCTTGCTCCTTCCCGTCGAGTGCATCCTTCGTTGCGTCAAACGGATGGCAGTCGGAAGGTGTGACATCTGGGCTGTAGGATGGATGGGAAATAATATCCCAACGAAGTTTAGCGAGCTCCTGTCGCGTGCGCGCAGTCGTATGGGGCAATCTGTTGTCATCGAGAAGTAGTAGTTCGTTTGCATTTTTGTGACAACGATTACTCTGATGGTGTTTCACCAGTTACCTGAGGGTAGCACACTACACTTCAGAGTCGATCGTTGCACCATGGCGAAGGACATCAAAGAGAATAACCACATCAGAGTTCCTGAAGACTGTCTTCCTTTACTTTAGAGAATGAGGGTTCGGCTTTGAATTTATTCTTCGGAGGAGAAGTGGTGTGACACGAAACTACAGACGGTGAAGCAGAAATATCGCACGATGCCACACAGCAAATTCTGTATGTTTACACCGAAAATTTAAGGAGTAAAAAAGTTTGTTGTCTTACTTACTAAAAGTCCATCGTACGTAAGCTACATAAAGGCGAAGAGAGTTCAAATGGTTGAAATGGCTCTGAGAACTATAGGACTTAAGATCTGAGGTCATCAGTCCCCTAGACTTAGAACTACGTAAATCTAACAAACCTAAGGACATCATGCACATCCATGCCCGAGGTAGGATTTGAACCTGTGACCGTAGCGGCCGCGTAGTTCCGGACTGAAGCGCCTAGAAACGCTCGGCCACCACGGCCGGCTTGGCAAATAGGGAAATGGAGGATCATTCCAGCGACGATACGATACAAATGCAGTGACGTAAGTGACTTTGGGCAGATTCCTATGGATATGTTCCTGAGAACTACCATCTCGGAAACGACGTAACTGGTCGGATACTCGCATGGTAATGTGGGGAGCATGTCTGGGAAGTGGAAGAAGGACGAGTATGCTACATTACCTTACCACAGATCGTAGAGATCGAAGGCTTGGTCACTCTGTAAGCCACAATATGCGGCCGTCAGTGGAAGATCTAAAGACAGAGGGCATTACTGGAGCAGGCACAAGTGTTTCGGAGCGCAAACCTTTCGGAGCATCCTGTTCAGTGCACAATGGCAGACGAGATTTCATGTAGACTCAATGACATAATCAACTGCGATAGCAGCGTGCACGGGATTCTCAGGATTTGATCGTAGATCAATAAATACATGTCATCCTATCAGATTAATCTCATTTCCTGTTACACTAGTTCGCTGGTTGTGTCTAGATGTGCCATTACTCAGGCGAACGGGTGCTCAAAACTACACCACGCCACAGACTCAGATTAGTGGGGGCAGTATTACGCTACAGGGGAAATTCGCACGGGTTTTCGTGCGGCCTGCGGTACTAATCGAAAGTACTTTGACAGGTGTGCACTACGTGAACTATATCGAGGACCATCTGCTTCCCTACAAGCTTGATGTCTTCCCTGACGGTATTGGCATCTCAAGCAGAAAAGCTGACCATCTCACGCGACAAGAATCGTGCTACAGTCATTTGAAGGGAGTGATGGTGAACTCACGTCAATATCTTGGCCACCAAATTACTCGCCTCTTCGGAACCAGCTGGGACACATCTGGAATGGTATTGAGTACCATCTGCTCGTCCACAGACAAAGGGAATTGCGTGATCCGTGCGTAGAAATCTGATGGTACATGCCTAGGAAAGCCTACCTAGGACTTGAAATCCGTGCCACGTGGAATCGGTGCTTAATGCTATCCATAGGTGGACCAATACGCCATTAAGCAGATTGTTATCATGTTTTGGCTCATCCATGTCAGTGGCGCAAATTGTTTCAAAATTTTGATACTGAGCGAGTTCTGTAGAGATTCGATTTCAGATTTCTGCGAGAATCTTGCTGACGATATATTAGGCTGTCGTAATACTTTTTGTCTGCAGCTTAACTATTGTTGTCTTTCCAGCGTTTTGCTTAGAAACAGTGCTCACCTTTACACTAGAAGAAATATTTGACGCCACCTTCGTCGATTGATGTACTGCTCATCGTTCTCTTCTAACCACGTCACAGTGTTTCACGAGATAGGAATGATGAAAGTTCGTTCGCACAGTTCTTTCAACTAACAATATCTTAGAAGTGCAACCGCTCCACTGCGGATAATTTCGCAAATAGCTTCACCACCAACAACTACCTTTCCTGATCCACTACCTCCACTTCTCCGAAGTTCCTGGTCTATGGCTCTGTCAACACAGAGACAATGCCCATAGATGTAGATAAAACAGGAAAGAAACCCAAAAAGTGAAATAAATGCTAAGATTGGTGATTTAAAGTCACGATGACGCGAGGCGAGAGAAGCGCACAAGTTTGGACTCGACATGGAAGGGGGAAGGAAAACCACTATGACATTCACAGTACCCTCTTTCACACTTCGTATGTTTCCAAGGCCTGTGTCATTTTTAATAAAATAATCTTTTGTATTAGGTTGCGCCAATATAAAAAAAAAAAAACAAAGCAACTTGTCGGCATTTAGATCGACTCGCTGCAGTCCTCTTAAGGACAGTTAACTGCTGGATATTGGATACAGGTGGATACTTATGAATTCATCAGTATCCAATAGTTAAAAACCCTGAAGAGGACCGCAGCAACTTGGTCTAAACGTCGACAATTTAGTTGCTTTAGTGTTTTTCAATGACGCGGCCTAATAACCAAAATTATTTTAGATTGAAAGCACAAAAAACCAAATTCGAGAGATCAGATGGACATTTCAATGCCTTTCATCTTTGATGTGATTCCTGTGTCAGGTGTCACGTTCAATGCCAATAGTTGCTATAGATAGAGAATTCAAATACGGTCTAAAAGTAAAACATTGTTGCACAACACCTCAAGGAGAGCGGTCTCGTCAGAGGTGAACCATGATGATACGTCTGCGGTGGGATGGGAGAGTGTGGGTAGCAGTGATTTCAGCTGTGGCCAGTCTTGTGAATCACACTGTTTCTGTAGGAACGCAACAAGTAAACAGAACAGGATGCCCGATCGGGGACACTAAGAACGATTAACTTGTTAGCAAAGGTTTGACGAGATAGTAGGCAAAATCAATCGTAAATCCACTAAACGTTCTTATTGCTGTTCAGTGCAGATGTATGTGTCCACGCCAGTGGAATCTTCTCGACCTCAGTTACGATGTTCATACAACTTACGAGGAAGCAAGCAGCATTTACGGTTAGTCGGAAATGCAATGGATGTACATTAGCTCCTGGATAATTTAAACAACATCTATAATGCAGTCCTCAGAATAAAGAATTTCTGCTAATCAAAGTTATGCATTTATTGACAAACAATGAAAAAAATTCATATTTGAGAACACCTAGTACATCAGTTAGGTTACTTTATTGTGTGCCATGTGCCTTTATCCCTAAAGGAAGTTTACCTAAGTATGACAAAACGGCTTTCCTGAATTCTAAGAAGCGTCAGATTTACTCTGTGTATTATTGCTGAGACAAATTTCCAGATGACGCTAGGCTACTTTAAGAGTTGAAGAGATGCTGCCATGAAATGCGAACACAAACTAGGGTTAGCACAAGAGGTCGGTGCGCAGATGTAAACAGTTATATGATGCTATAAATTGGAGATATGAACGTTACAGATCTGTATCTTTTTTATGGATCGGTTACAGGACAAAATTTAAAGAAAAAATTTATTTATTTCACGGCTTTTATTACAATTGATGTGTTGAGAGATATTCTGACAGCGTGTCGGACGGAAATGGCATCAGGCGTTTTCGAACATGTTGGCCGATAGTAGATACAACGGAGGTTGAGATCCTCAACAACGGTATTAATTTGACAGCAATACAGATACATAGAAACTATGAAACGGATTGGATTTCAAAACTCTTGTCCTCCGCGTTTTATGTGGTGACCAAGTAAATAGTGGTTGAATGTAAGGACGAATAGTACAGCCCTTTTCTGTCATATTGATAGGGCGATGGATAAAGATTAATTGATGAATTCATACGAAAACGATAACAGAAGCACGTATAAAACTCGTTGTATCATGCTTTAATTTGAAGATGCCACTACTGCTGGTAAGCTTGGCGAGGACCCGATGCCTAAAACAATTGGTCAGATGAGACTTTGTCGTGTTGTCGTCCTTCCTTCTGAAGAATGTCGGTAAACATTGCTAAAGGCAAGTATTGATGAAGTCAAAGTGCAGTTTGAGACGACTGTTTTCTTCTGTCATTACATGGCTGATATTGAAGTTCGGAATAGAATTCGACATTGACTTACCGTTTTTTGTACAGCACTGTAAATGTCAACATTTTTGTCATCGAATAATGTCGTAACTTCCTTACCTGTATGATCACTATGGTTAATTCGGCGTACAGAACAGAAAATAATTCGATTTTTTGTAGTAAATAAAATAAAAATGAAAACAACAACTCTCTTGCACACAAGAAAACACACCATTATTCTTCACGTTCATTTGACATTCTGCGCTTCTGATTTCTAACGGAAAGCATAATTCCCTATGTTTTAATCTGTAAAACTTTTGTCTCTTTCGAGGTCACCAAAACGATCTCTTCATTATGATTTTGTAGTCAGTCCCTGCTACACAAAGGAAGGTGAAGTCCTTTTTCCTCTCCTTGCTGCAATGAACGAAGGCAATTCAGCTACTGGGCCCTTTATTTTCGCCAAATAAATAATCAAGTGCGGCTCTAAATGATAAACCTAATCATGAAAGTGTAGGAGACGAACACGTAACAACAGAACATTTACGCAGATTGAAATTACATTGACTAGTGCCATTCACATTTGCTGGCTTTTGCTTGTGAATTGGTCTCATGCATTTAATCGACAAATAAATTCCACAGTTAAATCACAATGGCACACAATGCGTTAACGCTGAAATAAATACGACCACATTGCATCGATTAAATTGACAAAAGGCTTCAGAGTAATGCTACTTCGACAAGGTCCACTTTACTCCGGTCCGCTAATGGTCATCAGAACAAAATCTAAACGAGCGAGTACTCGATATTACGCTTTGCTTGTAATATGTGAACATGGAACAACAAGCACTCCATGATTCAATTAATCAGCGACAGTATGTAAAATATTGCGCTTATCGTGAAGAGACCACTCTAACGAAATTCGGTATTCACGGAATCATTACGAAACTGGATGAGAATTTGAGGAGGATAAAGTGTAAATATCTCAAGAGACTCTTCTCAGTAATGAAATGTATGGAAATAGTGCAGCTCATTAATACACTTAATATGTGCTTTGCACTCCCCCCCATGAACCATGGACCTTGCCGTAATGAAATGTATGGAAATAGTGCAGCTCATTAACACACTTAATATGTGCTTTATAGACGCAAATGTCAAGTGCCATTGAGAACGAGCCCTTTATACAGGGAGCTATCGTTTAATGTAGACCCCAAACGCCGTGCGGTGTGGCCGAGCGGTTCTAGGCGCTTCACTCGGGAACCGCGCGACCGCTACGGTCGAAGGTTCGTATCAGTCCAATCTAAAAATCGCAAATTTACCTAAGTACCTAGGTATTACAATTACGAAGAACTTAAATTGGAAATAACAAATAGAAAATGTTGTGGGGAAGGCTAACCAAAGACTGCGTTTCATTTGAAGGACACTTGTTACAAATGTAACAGACCTACTAAGGAGACTGCCTACACTACGCTTGTCGGTCCTCTTTTAGAATACTGCTGCACGGTGTGGGATCATTACCAGGTAGGACTTACGGAGTACATCGAAAAAGTTCAAAGAAAGGCAGCACGTTTTGTATTATCGTGAAATATGGTAGAAAGTGTCACAGAAATAATACAGGATTTGGGCTGGAAATCATTAAAAGATAGGCGTTTTTCGTTGCGACGGAATCTTCTCACGAAATTCCAATCACCAACTTTCTCCTCCGAATGAGAAAATATTTTGTTGACACCGACCTACATAGGGCGGAACGATCACCACGATAAAATAAGGGAAATCAGAGCTCGCACGGAAAGATACAGGCTATACAAGATTGGAATAATAGAGCAGTGTGAAGGTGGCTCGATGAACCCTCTGGCAGGCACTTAAATGTGATTTACAGAGTATCCATGTAGATGTAGATATAGATGAGTCCAGCCTCGGGCATGGATGTGTGCGACGTCCTTAGGTTAGTTAGGTTTATGTAGTTCTATGTCTAAGGGACTGATGACCACAGATGTGAAGTCCCATAGTGCTCAGAACCATTTGAACCATTTCGAGACCCCAAACCACGGCGTCAGGCATGACAGTTCATTTTCAGAGGTTAAACTATAAGCAGCTAAAAGAAAAAATCCTGTGGATGACCGAACATCCAAATCTTGGGCTTGGTATTTGAAGACTTCCATACCTCTCCTCATAGTTCATCCTTTCGCTCGACATGATGGTATCTCCGGCTATCGTGAACGAAGTTTTTATTTCCTTTAAGAAGCTGGGATCTAGTGGCTAGGTGCAGTGTGTCGTTTTAATGAACAGAACCAAAAAATTTATTTTAGGTATGCGTAACTGCAATGAAGTTCGTATTATGAACTCCTTCTGTGTGTCAACTATACAGTGTTTCTCGTTACCCACATTTTTGAAATGTACTGCTTGACCAGTTAAGTAAGAAAACTAAGTTAGCAATAACACGGTGGGTATGTAGTATCACATTTGGAAAAGTCTGGAAGTGTGAGGTTTCAGTACCCCCATACGTTGCTGTATGAGAGTTTTTGTGTAATTTTTGCTCTAGTTTTTTCGGTTACTGACATCGCTAGTGAGCGGTATGCCGTGCAGTGCCTGGCATAGCTTTTTGTAACAACAACGAAGTGTAAGTCGACAACACTGCGCGCGTCTCACGAGACTGTAGTAGCGTACGATACGGTAACATAAGAGGCGGTTCGCTAACCTGATAGGGTCCAATGATTGTTGATATACGGGGTGAACTTTCTGAATAAATACTAAGTTGCTAGAAACTTTATGGTGAGTAACTTCAGACTACAACATTTGTAAGACTGGCCTTAAATTTAAAGAAAACAAATAATGCCGGTCCTAAATAAGATGTCTAACAATTATTACTGCCGCGCCTCGTAGCCGCGCGGACCAAGGCGTATTGCCACCGTCGGAGATTGGGCATGGGCTGTGTGTGTGTTGTCCTTAGCGTAAGTTTAAGTTAGATTGAATAGTGAGTAAGCCTAGGGACAGATGAGCTCTGCAGTTTGGTCCCATAGGAACGTACCACAAATTTCCATATTTCCAAATAATTTGTGGTAAATACAGTCACGTTCGTTAGCTGTGTTGGTGAAGGAATTAAAGTGCTGCTGTTCAGCAAGTAACAGTGATGGATAACGTCATAAAGTGCTTCCTGGAACCCAACTAGGGTTACCATACGCCTTGGTTTCCGCGGATTCTTATTTTTTAATTCTATTTACGTTCTTCTTGTTTAGTTTTACAAATGTAAACGCAAAGAAACTTAGTTGTTCGGGAAAAAAAGGTTTTAGTAAATAACTGTTGAAATTCAGTAAACGAGATTCGAGCGCAAGTACACTAATGTTCAGAAAAAAACAGAACACCTTGAACGACTAGAGATAGGACGTTCGTATTCACAGCACGTGTAGATTCGTATGTTCTGCAGAAACCATTATCATTTGAACCACGTCGGCCCGCGTATTCAAGATCAACATCGATATTACCGTGCAACACCACCTACGGCCCTCGGTGTCGCTATAAACTGAACGTAGTGGATCAGTGTTACTTGAGCAGACGTGCAGGATGCCACGCAGACGTATGCGCCAACCGTATTGTCAAAACAGTGAATTTGAAAGAGAACGCATAATTGGTATAAGAAAGTACGACGCATCCATCCGGGAAACTGCTGCACGTACAGGACGAGATGTTTCGGAAGTGAAACGAGTGAGTACAGAATGGTTCACGGAAGACTGTAGAGCACGACGAGATGGGTGAGGTCGCATCACCCAGACCACTCCCGTTAAGATCGACACCTCATCCGAATGGCATTGGAAGACAGATCTGCTATCTCCTCGGCCCTGGCTCCACAGCGGAACAGTGTAACACGTCGTACACGGTTAAGGATGACTGTCCGTCCTCGTTTACCACGCCATGGGTTACGTGCACATTGTCCACTTCCTTATGTGCAGAAAACTGCTACACGGTAATGGTGTATGGACCGACATCACTGGGGACAAGAATAGCATCATACGAATTCACGTTCTGTTTGTTTGAAAATGATGGCCACATTTTGGTTCGCAGCAGAGAAGGGGAACGACATCACAGTGACTCCATTCGCACAAGACGTATCATGACAACTCGAGGCCTAATGGGGTGAGGTGCTATTGGGTAAGACCATAAATCACACTTACTTGCGTGTCCAGGGCACTGTGACCTACATGAATGACATCCTACGACAGCAGCCATACCCTTTCTGCACAACACTCCAGACGCCATTTTTCAGCAACACCATGCACGACCACACACTGCACTTTCTCGGTGTCACAATAGGTCAGCCTTTTCCCTGGCCCGTCGGATCACAAAACTTTTCACCAATGGAAAATGATTGGGATATGGTGAAAGACGTTTGCAGCCTGTGACCCAGTGCCAATCAGAACAGATGTAATTCGATCCAGGTGAATGCAGCATGGACGGTATTTTCGCTTTATACAAGTCGATGCCATCACGTATGGAACATTTTACACTGAACAACCAATTTGAAGTGAAAGTGGGTAAATTGCACGATTTTGAGTTAGTTATGCTTATTTCAGTATGAAATGATGCAAAATCACCATCTTCATAAATGTTTAGTTCTAGTTTTTTTTTAAAGGAATCTACATTGTTGTAGATGTAGATGTACAAACAACGCACTAAATAAATATGCAATCATGTTCAATGATTCAGCATAACAGATTTTTAGTGAATAATTACTTGAATTATGTTATGTGTTATGCATTGATAAATTTCAGTGCCATTCTGGAAGTACAAAAGTAAAGTATTAAGAAAAAATGAAGATAATATTACATGAGTGAAAATACTTTGTAAGTCTTCATTGTATCAGAACTATGTGAAGCACAAAAGAAAATATATAAACTAACTGGTCTAAAATTTATATAAAGGACTACAAATTTTAAATATTCTTATGTACATTATCTACAATTACATATTTTGTTCAGAGATAAATTCAGAAGATGACCGTTTTCGCTTGGCTTGACGTTTATATACATACTCGGGAACATCCCTGATGACAGTAATTTGCAAAAATTGTAGGGCTCCACTTTCCGGCATACCACTTCTCAAATGTGGCATTATCTTGATGAAATCGGTCCCCATGTTCATTACTTGCTGGACCGCAATCTCTGGGGAAGAAGTCAAGATAACTATGTAAGAAATGCATTTTCAATGATGTGGCAACCAAGTTTTTCATAAGATGACCACATGTTATCTACAATTTCCATGTAATTTATTGCTCGTTTGTCCCCTAACAGCTTTAAACAGACGTCTTTAAACATTCCCATCCATGCTTCTCATAACCTTGCGTGATTTCATCAAAAGTATGGCCTCCAAAAACTTCTCGAATTTGAGGACCTACAAATATGCTCTCCTTTACTTTGGCATCACTTGAGTAAGGGAATTTTTGCCTTAAGTACTTAATCGAGTCACCATCTTTGTTCATTCCCTTATCAAAGTTTTCCATGAGAGTGAACTTGATGTGCAAGGGCGGGAGCAGAATCTTTTCGGTCTTAACGTTATATGTAACTGGCTGGAGAGATTTTCTGGCCTATCATTCATGTTTACTGTAATGAGCTGCACGAGCTAGGCTATCCCATTCAAGAGAAAGAAGTAATACTTACAGTATACCCTAACTGCATACCTACTAGAAGTGCAACCACTTTCACTACAGATCTGCCATTTAGAGTCATTATACTTGATGGCTTCTAGTAAAATGTTTATGTTTTGGTATGACTCTTTCATATGCACACTGCGCCCAACTGGAGTAGAAGGAGGCTCATTACCGATATGTAAAAGCACTGCTATTTTAAGTTCAACTTTGCGGAATCAATAAAGATTCTCCACTCATCAAGGTTGTAACTAATTCTGAGAGCCTTCATTAGACCATTTATGTCCACACACGCCACAAGACTATCTTGCATCTTTAAAAAAGGAGTGATTGTTGCTCGCTTCTGCGGCAGAATGAAACATTTACATTGCTTTCCAGAAAATAGCACTGCTGTAAACTTGAAACTAAAATCTCAGACGTAGCTTTAGAGAGCTCTAAATCTCTAATGAGATCACTTAACTAATTTTGAGACAGTTTTTGTGGGGATCATCACTTGATGATATATTTGAGAGAAACTCTAGACCTCGTCACGTGCATGGTTCAGGACATTCAGAATCCCCATCAGAAGTAATCTTGAACTCTGTCGGTGGTTCAGGTATTGGCAGTCCTTCCCCATGTAGAACTGGACGTATGACAGATGGATTGATGGGATAGATGAATGTCCGCTTCGTCTTCTTAGATATTACCTTCTTGATAAGAGAAACCATACAAAAGTAGCAGTCACTGACATGGTTAGTTGGTTCACGTCAGATCATGGGCACTGCAAAGGGCATTGAACGCCCTTTATCACGCATCCAGTTTCAGAGGTGGCTGGCACAAGTGTTGCAGATCACATGTGGAGCCCAGGTTTTATAATTAACTATTAAAGAACTAAAAACCCGCCCCAATTGCGGAAAAAGCACCTATTGTTACCCCAGGTTTCGGCGTAGATAACTACACCTTCTTCAGAACAACAATAGAACCCACAGGTGCCTAAGAAGACCTTTGTAAATGATTAAAAGATCAACATAGCTATACATTTATAAACGAAAAAGAAAAGGAAAACACAAACAGTGCATATGTACAAAGTCAAAACCACTACTTAACTTAATAGTGTACGCTCCACCTCGCACCGGCCTATGTTCGATGGGCCATTTATGGCGGGTCATGGCTGACGCGCTGTGATGTTGAAGGTTCTTTATCCTGATCACCTATTTATCACCCAAAATAACGACTTTAAGCTTTTTAATCAATGGAGTTATTTGCTGCTTTTCTGCAGAAAATGTCACTTCTCCACACACATAGCAAAATGTGTCAGCACTGTTAACATAACCTCGTGGCATTTTTGTTCACTATACTAGCAGTCAACTTGAGCAACTGGTATTTAATCTGGAAACAAATGTGCAAAAATTATTGCATGCATTAATAAAGTCACTGAAGTTGAAGAGGAGAGAGGCAAAAAGATCACTAATATTGGTAATAAAGTGTTTATGTCCAAGACATTGCGCACAACTAAGACCAGGGACAACAATATAATCCATTGTTACTAGTTGTTATGACTTCGACAAACCAGTATAATATTTGATTTTAAACTTAACATCGAAAATCGTATATAATTATCTCACCGTAATAAAACAGTGTAAAATGAAAACTAGAGCTAATTTGGAGTTGTCTTTGTGATATTCGCGATCAGCACATTAGAATTGATAGGAACTGGTTATTTTCATTCGATTTACGTTTTCATTCTTGCACAGTGTTATCAGGCCCCATGGCGGACCGTGTGCCTACTAGCCAACAGGACACATGCTGAACCGAGGTGACTGAAGTGATAATCAAATCTACAGAATATAGTAACGTACATAACCGTCGAGTGCGAACGTCCTACCTCTAGTCATTCAGAGTGTACTGCTTTTTCTGAACGTGGGTGTTGCTTCATTCGTTTGATATTAAAAAAGCAGCGTCAAGCACGATTCTACACTCTCCTACAAATGTAATTTTTAATGCTTCTTTTCTGATAACAATGAGAAGCGCCGATAATCCACAATTGCACGCACCGCGTTGCTACCGCTCTTCACACACCGCCGGACAGTAGTGCAGAGGTGAGCCAGTTGTCCAAGTGAAGATTGTACTCTGCACGTCCGTGTCGCAAACGTAATATCTCGATACTGCAGTATATCGACTTACTGAAGTTTGTATCATTTGTGTTAACATTTTGTAACTCGTGGTTATATTTGTATTATAGCTGGTGACCGGTACGAGGCGCTCACGTGCTAGCATTGTCAGCACTGAAAGACAAACGAGGAAACAACACCCGCCTCTTGTATCCGCTACCCACTGCATACTGTGGACAACGGATAACTTACCGTCACCAGACCCGCCCGGTTAGCCGTGCGGTCTAACGCACTGCTTTCCGAGCGGGAAGGCGTGCTAGTTCCCGACACGAATTCGCCCGGCAGGTTAGTGACGAGGTCCGGTGTGCGCGCCAGTCTGTGGATGGTTTTAAAGGCGGGTTTCCATCTGACTCGGCGAATGCCTGCTGGTTCCCCTTATTCTGCCTCAGTTATACTTTGTCGGCGATTGTAGGGCAAACACTTTGTCCACGTACGCGTACACCATAATTACACGGCCACGCAAACACTGGGGTTACACTCGTCTGGTGTGACATGTTCTCGGGGGAGGGCGAACCGTCCACTGGGGGCCCGAACCCCACAATAACCCTGGGTTTGATGTGGGGCGGCGGTGGGGTGAGTGAACGGCGCCTGTTGTGGGGTTGTGTACCACTGCGGTATACGGCGGGGACCAAGCCTCTCCGTCGTTTCTAGGTCCCCTGTTCCATACAATACGATACAGTACCGTCACCTGACTGTCTGTGTTCGGGGAAACAAACAGATTTAACCCAAATGTCCGCTGTTATCGAAGTTTTTGTCCCGGGTCGGCAATTTAAGTGATGGAAGGCCTAAGCTTAGCTCGTATCTGTCTTACAGCTGTGGATTTTCGTCGTCAAGGTATAAATTTAAGTGTAGTAACACAGGACAATTGGCGGTGCGTGTATAGAAGGTGAAATGTCCTATCACCCAGGTGTAGCTGTTTTGCATTGAATTAGGAAACATGCATCATTCGAGCCGCAGCTTGTAGGTAATGTCGACCTGTCTGGCATGTGTAGACTATTGAAATAAAGTCAAAGGCGTAACGTAATGTGTGTACTCGTTAAGTCAAAAAAATGGTTCAAATGGCTCTGAGCACTATGGGACTTCACATCTGAGGTCATCAGTCCCCTAGAACTTAGAACTACTTAAACCTAACTAACCTAAGGACATCAGACATATCCTTGCCCGAGGCAGGAGTCGAACCTGCGACCGTAGCGGTCTCGCGGTTCCAGACTGAACCGCCTAGAACCGCTCGGCCACATCGGCCGGCCACTCGTTACGTCGCGCGACTGCCGGAAAGAAATTAGAATACCCTTTCAGAGGTCCCCAAAACATTCAAGATTTATTGTCGCGATAGTGCATATGGAGTACCATCTATAGCACCAGCGGTTCGGAGGTACCATGTATCGGCCCATGCTGAAACACCCATATTAGCACATGATGTAGGCTGCTCGGACGGCAGTGCTGGCACTGACTCTGGCATTCGGTGGATCGTACAGGTGGCGAAAACCGTACGTTTTGCCACGCCTCCTCAACCTGTTCACGTAGTTCTGTAAGAGTTATTGGTTGACAAGTCTTGTCCCGTCGAATGCCACATGTACTCGATTGGAGACAAGTCCGGAGATCGTGCTGGCCAGGGAAGTTGCTACGCATCTTCCAGAGCACACTGAGTTTCACAGGCAGTGAGTGGGCGAACATTAACCTCTTACAGCAACACATCACCATACTTCTGCAAGGTTGGTGAAAGAACAGATCTTACAACATTCTTCACGTACACACCGCTGGTTAGCATCCCCTCCAGAAACACCGGAGATGTACGAGAATTGTAACTTATCGCTTACTAGGCGATAAGCCCTAATGTGAGACCAGTCTCTCTTGGACGAATGCACGCTATGAGTCAGCTCTCACCAGGTCTACGTCGTACGCGCAAACGGCCATCAGCTGCGTGGATGCAGAATCTGCTTTCATCGCTGAAGTTAGCGGCGCCCAATCTCATCTTCCAAGTGATCCTCTGACGGCTCGAGACCTGCCGTCCAAGTCGGTGCTGTGACGTGAGTGGAAGATGGGCTGGAGGTGTGCGTGCTCGTAGTCCCACTGATAATAGCTAATAAATGGCTCGCAGCAGTTGTGTCGACACTTAACAGCGTTGAGAACTACCAGTAAATTTATAATGCATCATGTGACATAAAGTTGGTAGATAAGCTACCGAAAATGGTCATCACTTTGTAAAAAAGATTTTTAATGTTACATGCTTTTGAGGAAATAAATAGGAAATTGTAGAAAATTATATATATATATATATATATATATATATATATATATATATATATATATATATATATATATATATATATATATATATGGAATTTTTTCAAACACACCTCTGGAGCCCAGCACCACCATCCCCTTTACCATCACATTTCGGCAGCGCACCATGGTTCTGGGTTTCGGTGAGGTGTGGGTAACTAAAATTTTGAATGATTTTGGGTGGGGAGGGGGGCGTTGAGCTAAAAACGTACTTTTTGCTGGATTATAGTAAGTCGTCTTCTGCGTTACCCGTCTTGGCTTCTGGATATTACTGTTTGCTAATTGTGTTTCAGAACTTCTGTGAGTAAGATGCTTGGCGTCGCTGAAATCCTCAAGCAGGAAGTTATGTACTAATTGGCAATTAGAAGGTGTCATGTTTCCGAGAGCGCGGCCGAGTTTGCGCATCGGTTCAGGGACGTAGCCGACCGAGCTGCCCAACACGGAAACGGCCGAGGCGAGTAACAATGTTCCCAGGATTTATTGTGCGCTACGGGAACTTGTTTCGTTAGTATCCTTTTTCGAAGCTGGTGAGTCTTCACGCTTGCACATCGGTATAATTTGGGCATCGGACGTGCATTTGGCTAAGAGAGTTTGAAATTTTCGTAGCGTCAATATGGAGGATACATGTGGTACACAGTTACAAGACCTAGTTAACGATTAGGTCGTGACAATACAAAAACTAAGCAGTGGTACCTGTGACTATGATGTGGAGGGGGCAGCCTTAAGTGCGCAGGGCAAATTAGGGAATTTGATTGACGTGATCCAGCAGAAAGGCACGGTGCTGCTGATGAGATCACACAGCTGCGGCAATGACTATCTCAGTGGTGTCTAACTCGCTGCTCATAGGCCGGATGCGTTCCAGCGGAATTATCAATGCGGCCCAAGAAGTGAGCATCTGTCAAAAGATCGTTAAAAAATCCGTATACTTTTATTTTGAAATTCCCATCATAACACGATGCAATTCTCTCTTTAGTCAATTGTCGCTCCACCCCTACCCAAACCCCTTTTCTTTTCATAAGTAGTTATTATCAGTGTTAATTATATTATATGCAGCCCCATGTGGTCTAAGTAAGGTTAACGATTGAAAACACCTAGTCTATCCAGCTCCACAAACCCTGGACCCTCCCCATCATTATCCGCAGAATCAGAAGGTGATGAACGCATTGGCCTAGAATTTTGTGCGAATCTCTGAAGCTCATTTACCAAACCATCTAATCCATAAGCAGAATTGCTGCACGAAGAGGGAATGTTATCAGTAGCGAGGACATGGGAGTGTGATGTCGTTCATATTATTTTACAAGGGATGCGCTCCAGTGACTGATCTCTGGCTGTATTCGGTGAACAACCCAGGATCCAACAATTGGATCGATTAATTTCATAGGTGCTGATATCACATGTGCAGGGAGGGGGCGGAGGAGAGGACAGTTAAACGAGAATAGGTGGCCGGTAATGGATGGTATCTACCTGCCATCAAGTATTAATGGAGTCAGGTTAAGGATCCCTTGACAAGGAATTGTTCAGAGCCAAGGATTCATTTCAAAGAGGGAAAGACGGTCGGCCAAGAATACCGTTTTGCCAAAGGATCGTGATGGCCTAGTTAAAGTGTGTTATTCGTGTGTGGGAGTGTTAACGAAAAAACAGCAGGCGCACTTTTGGATTCAGGGTGTTCTCTGCGTTTGCTTAACGAAGACTGGTATTGCATACACCATTCAATAAGAATGTTTCCTCAGCTTTCTTGCAAGATTGAGTTATGCAAGGTAGGGAACTTTGGAGAAATGCAACTGTTAGGGGAGTTTCCCATTAACGTGCAAATTAAAAAAAAATTCTGGGTAATTAAAGTCAATGTGTTTCGCATTTGTCAGTTCCTGTCATTCTGCGATTAGCTCGTCTCCACGCCTGCAGAATGTGAGAGGAGTGGCTTGTTTCGTGGGCGTAATCAATAATTAGTAGAAAATTTATTTCCAGCTTTGCTCAGCTTGTGGTGCCACTACATGATTTCGGGAAAAAGGGGAGGAAATTTGATTGAGCGGAATCCCAGCTAGCAGCATTTGGGGCCTTGAAGACACCTTTGGCTAGTGCCCCAGTGATGGAGATGCGTAAATTTAATAAGGAGTTTATAGTCCACACTGACGCGTTAGTAGTGGATATTGGTACTGTCCTTACGCAGGAGGATGCAGGAGAGTGGGGGTGGCGGCGGGGGTGGGGGAGGGCGGGGGGTTACGCAAGCGGCCTTCTAATTTGACTTTGAGCGCCCTGTCCGCGCTGGAAAGCAAATAGTTTGTGTAGGAGCTTGAGGTCCCAGCAGCGTTTGCATTTGAGGGGTTTAAAATCTATCTTGAACACCATCTGTTATTAGAATCGAACAATCTGGCCCTGCACTTGGTTCTGGCAAGATCTAAACGAACCACACGTATTGCTAGATAGGCTGCGAGAATTTTTCCGTTTCAATTCAGAGTTAAGCGCATACGGCGTACTGAGAATATTGTCGTGGAAGGCTTCAGTTTTATGTTCGAGGAGGAACAAGATCTCTTCCTGAATGAAAGGGCCTGTGTACCCAAAGCACGCTGTGCACCAGATCTTTTTGTTCCGTATTAAGTGAGTGCCTTCTTGTCTTTCAAGATGTTGCAGAATAACAGGATTCAGGCCTGGAACTAAGTGAGCCTAAGGACAAAATAGGGAAGGAGGAAACGGTTCTGCCGTATTTTATAAAGCAAAAGATTATGTGTTGCACCGTTTGTGAAGGTCGTGTAAATAAAATAGTTTTACCCAAGCATTTATTACATCAGATTTTTAAGTACAAGTTGTCCATAAAATATCCTTACATCTTAAGACGTTGATAACTTTAATATTATACTAGATGTTAACAAACGTAACACTAATGATTTTCAGTAACTGGTAAGACAACTCTCTTTTTGTTTTTTGGTTTTTGTTTGTACCTTCCAGGTGACGCAATTTTGAAGCAAAATTGAACTTGGAAACCTGATAAAATGTGGACGACACGGGAGCAAGCTTAGTGTGTGGCTTGGTTTATACAGACGACGTACGATACTCAAGTGCAACGAAACTTTCGAACACGGTATGGATGGTAACCACCACCCCGATCAACTAATAAGGCTTGCCATACATCATTTTTGGATACAGATAGCGTTCTCGATATATGCGGGTCGCAGATCTGTTCTCTGTATATTGTTCTCTGTATATTCGGGTCGGCCATCTGTTTCAAACGCCAACGTGGACAAGATTTGGCAAGGTTTTGCAAGGAATATGACGAAATCGGTGTATATAGAGACCGGAGAGTTGGAAATGACGCGATCAGCAGCATAGGTTACGGCTGTATCACGTAAAGGTGCAGTTGCTTCAGCCCTATTTTTTTTTTTTTTTTTAAATGTACTGGTGAACCAAATGAAGCTTAGAGACCTCGAAATAGGACAGGAGTTTACTACACGCCGCAGGCGGCTAAACGGGTAGGAGGGTCTTCGTGGAGTGGACTGGTCACGTTTTTAGGTTAGGGGGTCTCGGGGTATCACGAAAATGGCTTCAGTCGCTAAGGATGAAGGTCATCTTCAGTGCTGTACAAATTAAACTCAGACACTGAAGATGATCACTATGTGATCGAAAATCGATTCTGCAATCAATAAAACATCAATATTACGGCCAACGCTGACCTTCTTTTTAATTTAATAGTTGGTAGTGATTTCAAATCGTGCTAAACACACTCTCTGAAACTGATTTCGAGCTGTTGGTTCATGAGCCCACTAGAATAGTAAACGGTTGTGAAAATACACTTGACTTCTTAGCAATAAATAAATCTGAGCTAATAACGAGCATCAAAATATTTCAGGGATTAGTGAACACAGGATTGTCTTTCTGAGACTGAATATTGCAGCACCCAAATCGTCCAAAAATCAAAGAAAAATATACCTATACAAAGGAGCTGGAAAAATTCACTTTGCGCCTCCCTGAGACACCATCTCTACTCCTTGCAAATGAAAAATATACCAATAAATGTGAGCCAGATGTGACTTGAATTCAAAGAAATGGTATTGACGGCAACTGAGAAGTTCATACTAAATAAATTTAAAAACGACGGAACTAATAGTCTTGGTGTATAAAAGGGGTCAGAATTCTGTTACAGAAACAACGACAAAAGCATGCCAAATTTATACGAAAGCAAACTCTCCAAGAATAGAGATCTTTTACAGAAGCTCGAAATTTAGTGCTGACTTCAATGCCTAATGATTATAGTAGTTTGCACATGTAAACTTTGTCTCGAAATCCAAAGAGATTCTGATAGTATGTGAAGTATACTATCGACAAGACACAATCAGTGCCTTCTCTGCGCGATAGGAATTGAAATGCTATCGACGACAGAGCTACTAAAGCCGAGTTACTTAATACAGCCTTCTGAAATTGCTTCATCAAACATGACAGAGTAAATATTCCAGAATTCGAATCAAAAACAGCTGCCAGCATGAGTAAATTAGATCTCCTCAGAGTACCGGAGCAACTTAAAACACTTCATAAAAGGAAGTCTTCCGGGCCAGACTGTATACCAGTTGGGTTCCTTTCAGAATATACTAGAAAGTTGCACAGGTCATACCAATACTCAAGAAAGGCAGTATGAGTGATCCACTAAATTACAGGCCCATATTAATATCGATATGCTGCAGCATTTTGGAACATATATTGTGTTCGAACATTATTAATTACATCGAATAGAACGGTCTGTTGACACACAGTCAATATGGATTTGGAAAACATATTTCTTGTGAAACACAACTAGTTCTTTACTCACACGACGTGTTGCGTGCTATTGACAAGGGATTTCAAATTCATTCCGTTCTTCTAGAATTCCAGAAGGCTTCTAACACTGTACCTCACAAGCGGTTTGTAGTCAAATTGCGTGCTTATGAAATATCGTCTCAGTTATGGGACTGGATTCGTGATTTCCTTCCAGAGAGATCACAGTTCGTAGTAGTTGACGGAAAGTCACTGAGTAAGGCAGATGTGATTTCTAGGGTTCCCCAATGTAGTGTTTCAGGCCCCCTGCTGTTCCTCATCCACATAAGCGATTTAGAAGACATTCTCAGCGGCCGCCTTAGGTTGTTTGCAAATGATGCTGTCGTTTATGGACTACTAAAGTCATCAGAAGATCAAAATAAATTGCAAAACGATTTAGAAGCTATATCTTTTCTGTGCGAAAATAGTCATTTGACCCTAAATACTGAAAAGTGTGACGTAATCCACATGAGTGTTCAGATGTTTCAAATGCCTCTAAGAACTACGGGGCTTAACATCTGAGGCCATCAGTCCCCTAGACTTAGAACTACTTAAACATAACTAACCTAAGGACATCACACACATCCATGCCCCATGCAGGATTCGAAATAGCGACCGTAGCAGGCACGTGGTTCCGGACTGAAGCGCCTAGAACCGCTCGGCCACCGCAGCCGACCACATGAGTGTTAAAAGGAATCCTGTAAACTTGGGTTACACGATAAATCAATCAAATCAATAGGCCGTAAACTCAACTAAATGCCTAGGAATTACAATTACGAAGAGCTTAATTTGGCGATAACACATAGAGAATGCTTTGGCGAAGGCTAACCAAAGACTGCGTCTTATTGGTAGAACACTTGGAAGATGCAACAGATCTACTAAAGAGACAGCTTACACTACGCTTGTCCCTCGTCCGTCCTCTTTTGGAGTACTGCTGCGAGATGTCGGATACTTACAGATAGGATTAACGGAGAAATTCGAGAAAGGTCAAAGAAGAACAGCACTTTTTATATTATCGAGAAATAGGGAAGAGAGCGTAATCGATATAATACAGTATTTTTAGTGGACTTCATTAAATCAAAGGTTTTTTGTTGCGGAGGAATCTTCTCACGAAATTTCAGTCACCAGCTGTCTCCTCCGAATGCAAAAATATTTTGTTGATGCCGACCTACATCGGGAGAAACTATTATCACAAGAAATAAGGGAAATCAGAGCTCGCACTGAAAGTTATATGTGTTGTTTTACCCACGCGCTGATCAAGACTGAATCTTTGGCAGGAAGAGCGGATGGGCGTGACGGAAAATAAGTTGCGATCAATAATAGAGACTGTGAGGACATGGTGCACTTCCTTTTAGCAAGTTAGAATTGATGAAGTCTGTTTAACGCGACCTCGAAAAGGATACATCCACCTGATCCATGCCTTCCTTCTCAGACGTGAAGAGCCTCCAGTTTTTGATGCATGTGGTGTGTTGATTACGGTTTGCCACATTTTAACCGACTGTATTTTATACAATGACGGGAGTGTTCAATCTGGTTTACCTACAGACCTGCTCTCAATGAACTGAATGTGGCACGTGTTTTGCGATTTTTTGTTTCGTCTTCACTTCTACCTAAGCCTTTAGGTCGACGCTTTTAGAATGTTAGAGAACGACTGGCTCATCCAATTACTATTTGTATGATACGACAATCTTCTTTTCGGGACTTTGCTCTTAGTGGCTGTCCAGATCAGATATCATTGTTTGTAATGGTCTGCCTCGATTCGCTTGCTCCATTGTACCGTTCAGAGGAGTCGGTATGTGTTCGTTAAAAAAAAGAGTGCAAGGGAAAGTATGTGGTCTTATGTTGTATTTTAGGCTATCGTCATTTTGCGTCCTGTAGCCCCAGTCGTCTCACACAGCGTACGTGCGCTGATGTCCGAGATTGTGAGCACTCTCCAGATGCAACAACAACAACAATCAAACTGGAATAATACAGAATTATTGCGAAGGTGGTTCGATGAACTGTCTCCCAGACATTTAAGTGCGATTTGCAGATTATCCATGTATATCTACGGGACTTGATGGCATGCACTTGTAATTCATTTCAGCAGGTCGCCGTGGAGATCTTGAGTGGTACGAGGAGAGAAATTGATTCTGACAAGACACAGTCCATGCCACTAAGGGTGCACAAAATGATGTATATATATCAGTTATATCACATACTGAAAACCATCTCTTAATATCTAGTAGAGGTTCAAAGACGAAGTTCCTGAAGTGGGTCAACGGGGCTTCTTTAAAACCAAGATGAAGGTTAGGGAGCATTTTATCTGAAAGGGCATGGAGAGACAGATTATGGATCTTGTATCGAGCTGTAAGCCAGCATCGAATATTCATCTAGAGTTCCTGGCGTCTGAAGTAACCAGTCATCTCATGGAGAGGAAGTATGTTCATTATGGAGGGACGGGGTCGGGGAGCGGATAGCTTCAACGCGGTGCAATGACATTTTACTGGGAAGCAAGCATTGTTCCATGCTGAGCTAGTGTAAGTGTTGTCAGCCGGTTGTAAGCTAGTCCCTGGTGCATAGCTACAAGTTTCAGAGTTCCTTCCTCACCCAGGACCTATGAGGCTATGGGAGGATGCGACGGTTCAGACCTGTCACTCTCTGCGAGCCGATGTGAAAACCCGCCCAACCGTGCCGTCGCAGCCAGTGCACGTTGCCAGAAAAGTGTCTACACTGTCAAGAGGGCGTTCCACGGCTGCTTCGGTGCTGCTGTCTTATCGCTAGGTCTCATTTCCTGTGTGGCGGCCAACGACTGGAAACAGCAGAGACAACTTTGGATACTTGGGCACGTCTTGATGTATTTGTCGACCTGACGACATTGCGACATTGCGACATTGACTCGCCCTGTTTAAATTGTCTACGTGCATTGTTTGGCTTGCTGAAAGGTTTTAGAGTGGCAAGATGTACTATGTTACTTACGCTGTCGCTCAGTTATACAAGTTGAAGGTGTACACCACAGAATGTAGCCGTTTATCATTAGTAGACTTTAAGGAGACTCGTGTTACCTTGTGTTGGCTTTTCGATGATAGTCACTTAGTGTTTGTTAGGGAAGTTGATTTACTTGTAAGATTCATTTTGATCGCTGTATACATTGTTGGGCCCTTTTACTTAAACTGATGTTCAGTCACATTTAACGTGGTGCCGATTTGTAGTTGTCTGTGGAGTTGTAAATTTGATATGTGAGCTGTGTGAGAATGTTGTCTACTGTCCTTGTTTTAAGGGAGTATAGACGTTAGGTTATTTCTTTTGCGAGTGGGGGTCAACAAGTTATACAAAATTTTCGTTTTCTATCCATTTAGTGAAAGAAATGTAGAAGTTGAAACGTCCCCTTAGAAAAATTTATACAAGACTGTGTTTAAACTGACACAGAATAATTTTAGCGCAACGCAATCTGACTTTCAAAAATCCCTACAAAAGAATGGGCCTGACTAACATTAACCTATACGTTTCACAAATCACTTACCTCACAAGAATCTTCGTTACTCAAGCTACTGCTATACCGCGAGCGCCACTACTGCCAGCTAAATAAAAGATTCAAACTATGGAAGGCACTAACTACTGATAGGTATAGTTAGCAAATGAAAGATTTTAATGGAGAACAATCAATGCATTTACCTTAGTACTCAGAATATATATATCACTTTATGACACCAATTCATACAAATTTCAAAACTCCGCCATCTCTCTACCCACGTCCACCACTGCTGGCAGCTCACCTCCAACTGCGCAACGCTACGCGCTGTTAGCATCCAGCTGCCGCTGCCCAACACTACAATGGCAGACAACAATGCAGACTAAACACAGACTGCATACGGCACAGCCAGTGATTTCTTCATACCGAGCGCTATGTGGCGTTACCAATAAGAAAACCTAAACAGCCTAGTTACATAGCCCCCATGCTCCCCACAAAAATTTTTTACAAATTGTTTTGGGCAGTGGCCAATAATGATTTGATAAAAATTTTCATAATTACTATAACAAAGATATCAAATACACACACTTATTGATACAATGTTGGTCAGAAGCTAAAATTTTCTCACAGTCCATAAAGACAGTCCTGATCGTTCATCACAGTAAAATTGCAGTGTTTTTTTCAAAGTCTGAGCAATAAAAGAAATTGCACTTGGAAGTAGTGGATTTCTAAGCAGTCTTGAAGAAGTAGTGTTGTCCTTCCAACGAAAGACAGTGCTGACTCTTGACATGCAGACAGGTAATGGGCCACAACAGAGCAAACCCACAGCAGAGTCAGTCGAAGTTTTGAAGAATATTGGTAGGTAGGTCATCACAGAGTAGACCCCTTGTAGTCCTGGTAGAGATTACGGTATTGGTGGGCCACCAGAGGTGCAGAACCACTGCAGTCCTTGTAGAAATAATGGTATTGGTGGGTCATCAAAGGTGTAGACCCACTGTAGTCCTTGTAGAAATAATGGTATTGGTGGGTCATCAAAGGTGTAGACCCACTGTAGTCCTTGTAGAGATGGCCAGCAGCCATCTGTTTGACTGTGCAGGTGCACAATCACCATTGAAGAGTCTTGCGGATAACATAGCAAGTCCATAACCCACCACTTGTCCACTCACAAAGTTTTTGGAATTGTCCTTAGAACCAGCAATGCTGTTAACCAGTCCCTTGCTGAATTATCAATACACTTGCAAACACTATCAATCCCTACTTCTCACATATTGTCCATATACTATGACCAACAGAAACGTGTGCAGTGAAATGTAAGTTACAAGTTACTTAATTTGATGAACTGGTGTCAATTACAATTTTATAACATAAGAATACAATAACAAAGGAACAAAAAATATCATTAAAGAACATAATAGTACAGATAACATTTGCAGTAATACAGGCTTTACAAAAGAATCGAAATAACATATACATCAGTGTTACAGGAATTATGACCGGAGCATATACATAAAAAATCAGAATAAATTTCGAAACATCAACTTCACACATGAGCATTAGAACAAAACAGAATAAATAATGTGTAAACATCTTTACAAAGTAAATAACATGTTATTAATGCAAATTATATTTGAGGATAACAGTATTCCTCATCATAGTGAATGTAGCTTAGTATTAGAAAAATTCTGCAACATAAGTCTTATCAGATAAACATCTTAAGACAGGAAGAACATAAATACACAAGGGTACACAAACACATAGTGGGATAACACAAGGAAAGGACAGGGTTTGTTTTACTGCAGTATTTTGCAAACAAAACTTTCTTTACTTCTTGGAGATCTCCCTTCGTTATTCATTATTTCCAAAAAGTCCTATCTATACCTGATTTCTGTACTTTTTTCGTATAACTTCTCAATGCATTTCTTCCAATATATCGCAAATCATTCTCTTATATAGGCTACCCCCTCTTAAGCTAACTTAAATCTACCGAGCTCAGATGCTTAAGTAAGGGATGAGGCAATGCAGCAGCACAAAACTAATTACACAAACAGCAATGTTAAAAAATGGAAATTGGCAATGAAGGCAGCAATATTACAACTAATATAAGGCAATGCGCAGCAAACAAGAAAAATAAATCAGTAATAAAATTGGCTTAACCTAGTAATACAATGTGACATTCAGTAGCACTATGAATGGCAAACAGCCGCAGCAAATGCTATAACTTATACCTAAACATGACAAAGCTCAATCAGAAAAAATGTTACACTAAAGACAACAATGCAGATAAGGACAATGTCTATTCACATCTTAATGTCTATGCAATTAAAGTGGTGCACCACAAAAACTAATGCTACAACAAATTACCAAGTACTTGAAAAGAAAATTATATATACAGTTACTGTTATTAGTCGCTTCTTATTGCTCTTTCCATTCCAAGAGCTCCTTTTTCGCAGAATGTGGATCATAAAATAATTATTTAATAGATCTGTCGACAGAAAGTGTTCACATTAGCAAATGCATTTAATTTTATAAAACCAATGCTGAAACACAGCTGGAAAACAGATATCAAATGAAATAAGCAACTATGGACAAAGCATAAAAATATCATTCAATAGTCATGTGACATTTCATAAGTTAGTAGAATTCTCTCAACTCTCGTAGAAAGACGTTTGTTATAATCAGGTGTCACATGTATCTTTCTCAGTAATGAGCGTGTCGTATTTGCGGTGCTTTCTACAAAGGAATGTCAATAGCGAGGATAATGGCCTTTTTTTTTTGCCTGTGCCTCTGAAAGGCACGCACTAATGGCTTTCTTTTGTCAGGTGGTTGTCGCGCAGCTGGGTGCCCACGACGCATTACATGCAGGTGGTCACTTAACTGTCTTATCGAAATATTTACGACACCAGTTTCCGCTACAGTGGAATTCTCATATAAAAAAAATTCACAGGTCAAGAATTTGCGTTACAAATCTGTAGAAATAAAATCATTTAAACATAGTTGTGTCCAAAAATTTTCGCCAGCATAGTGACACATTCACGCATAAACACTCATTTCATAACTCTTAAAGTACGATTCTCGGTTTCCAACATCCTTTTTCACAAATCAGAGTCGCTAACCACTACTAATTATTTCTTACCTTATTACACATATATATATTCGTCGACACTTCTTCAATATTTCATCATAACAGATACGTAGCATAACCAAATAACTCATATAGCATCAGTTTAAACATACCTCAGTAGCATAATTCACATCGTCGTCGTAATAATAACATCATAACACCACAGTCAAATTCTCAAAATCTCCGTAGCTTCCTCCAATAATTTCAAAACCTAAAAAAAAAAATCTCTGCTCATGTCAAAAGTGTCATCTGCCTCAAATGTACTTTAAAAATCGTGATCCCATACCCAATATGTCATTCAAAGCTCTCATAGTATCACAATGGTTCCGAAAAAATATGAACAGTTAACAAAGTACAGACAAAATACAACTTCGTAAGTGTGAAGTTATCCAATGGTGTAATTACGTAAACATCTGTCACTGATGTAGTAAAGTAAATGTTTGTCTCTCTCAGTTAAATGATCAGATAGCTGTGTAATTTATGTGTTAGAGAAATATGGTACCGATGTGTAAAGTTGTATAAACAAATACCATATTACCTAGGGCTCCTTGTGCTTGCCAAACACATGGTACACAAAGTAAGCGTGTACCCCCCTGAGGATTAATGTAATTATATCCTCAGGTGTTGCAGATTACAGCAATGGAATGAAATGTATCATGGAAAACCTTTGTATCATTGTACTTCAAATATCTTTAAGAATAAATGTTTAAGTACAAAATTAATCACTCAAATACGTGTAAGGGTAGCGCTAAACTGTGCGTCTTGTTGTAAGATAATCTCTGTGGAAGTGTCGTAGTTATCGTCCTCCGAAAACTAAGTTCTGCCTAAGTCAATGTACTTACCTCATGATAAACAAAAGTGAAATGCTTTGCGTATAGATATCGTAGTTACTACGCTTATTGCCGTGATGAAGTAAGTACTGTACTGTAACGTATTGTTGTGCTACAGAAAAGGCTGTCTCATTGTAGCTATATCACAAAAGTTACTAGTAAAACATGTTTTACTTTCCAGAATTATTCAGAAAAACTGCAGATATAAAACAGATACACCGCAAAAGCAACATTGTAAATTGTCACTCATTAGTAGCGTCGTGATATAATCGTGTAGCTGTCACATATACTAACCACTGTGTCATCTGGTATCTCACAGAAAGTACTTTAAATCCAGAATGTATTTGCAAGTAAACCAAAATGTTGCATTAAAATCTCATTAGTAGTACTGGTAAATGTTCTAAGTATGTCAGCCTTATGGTCGTTACATAATTGTGCGACTAACAAGCAAGAATGTACACACACACAATGACACTGTGTCATCTGTTCACTGTAACAATGCATTCGTAATTTCTGTTTAGATAAGTTCTCTTGGTTCTTGATTGGATATTTAACTTAAATATTGCTGCATGTTAAGAGATTATAAGTCTGACAAAGCATACTAGTAATGTGAAGTGAAAAGTTATATGGCAAATACCAAGTTAAAAAGCAGATTATCTTTCAATAAACGGTTTTACATGTGAAATGTGGTGTAAACCTTTACTCTTCCTAGTACGCAGAGTTTCAACTTCAACGCAATTATCATGTGGTATACGTCGGATTCTGTAAGGTCCATTGTAAACTAGAAAGAATTTGTGACTCAAGTGTTTCTTCTTATGTGACAATGGATGAGCTTTAATGAGAACTTTCTGACCAATATATAATTTCTTTGCATTTGCTTTACCGTGTAATTTTTTCCTTTTGTCTGCAGCAGAATTTATATTTTTAATAGCCAAATCAGTTATGTCTTTTTGTCGAAGTTTACGTGTATTCGGAAAAGGTACAAGCTCTATGATTCTGTTTGGTGGTTCTTTATTCTTCAGTACAAGAACAGGTGGTAAAGCAGTGGAGTCATGAGGCATTTCATTCAGCACGTTTTGAAATAAGTGTAAATATCTGTCCAAATGCTGATGCTTTCTGTGACAATAAAGTCTGCAAAGCTTATTGATTTCTTTCATAATCCGTTCAGACGGGTTACAATGTGGTGAGTACAATGAAATAAAAACAGATTTGATTTTATGGTTACGAAGCATGCGTGACCAAACAGCAGATCTGAATTGCGGTCAGTTATCTGAAATTACTTTACTAACGTGTCCAACTTCACGTAAGAAATTTCTAACAAAGGCGTTGGATACAGACCGTCCAGTGGCTTTACGTAACGGAGTGAAAGAAACAAATTTTGAAGTAAGTTCAACAGCGACTAGAACGTACGAAAATCCATTAGATGTTCTGACAAGCGGTCCCAAGAGATCAACAGCAGCAAATTCTTTTAATTTAGAAGGAATGATAGGAAACAATGGAGCACGTTGAGAGACAGTAGATGGTTTCGCCTTTTGACAAAGTTTACAAATAGACAAGCCTCTTCGAATTCTCTTATCCATATTGTTAAAATAACAAGTCGTTCGAAGAATATGATAACATTTTCGTGGACCAAAATGTGCATAGCTGAAATGAATGTACCAAATGAGCTTATTAACAAAATCGTCTGGAATGCAAAGTACCCATAGCTTGTCATCAACAGTGCATCGTTTGAAGAGTATGTTGTTTCTAACCAGATAATAATGCCGAATCTGTGTGTGTGTCTTTTCATGCCATTTACTTTTGATGTCTTTCCAAATCGGATCTTTATCTTGTTCATGAGCAATGTTATTTAAAGATGTGGTGATGAAGTTTTCAAAGGCGACTTTCTGAATATAAAGAATACTGAAATTTCTCTCGAGGTTGCTTTCTGTGTTACTTTTCTCAAGCCCAGCCGGTGCGCGTGACAGTGCGTCCGCAACAATGTTCTCCTTGCCGGGAATGTAGACTATTGTGAAGTGGAATTCTTGCAGAAACAATGCCCAACGTTTTAACCTGTCATGGATTTAATTTTGAAGACATAAGAAATTGTAATGCACGATGGTCACTGTACACTTTTACGTGCTTACCATAAAAAAAGAAACGGAATTTGTTAAATGCCCAAACGATAGCTAATGCTTCTAATTCAGTAACGGAATAATTTTTTTCAGATTTTGTTAGCACTCGGCTAGCAAAAGCAATGGTTTTCTGAACAGTAATGTCATTTTCTGTGGCTTCTTGAAATAAATGGGCACCAAGACCGACTTTAGAAGAATCCGTGCTAAGGCAAAAATCTTGTGAGAGATCTGGATGAGCTAGTATTGGCGCGTTAAGTAACGATTCTTTCAAAGAATTGAATTCCAACTGTGCTTGTTCGTCCCAGTTCCTAATAGTATTTTTTTCCAGTGAGAGAACAAAGTTTTGGTGTAACTAGAATTTTCATATTCAGAAAACGACGGTAAAAATTTACTAGACCCAGAAAACTGCGGACTTTTTTTGTGGATGGAACTGGAAAGGCTCTGATTGCTTCTAACTTTTCAGGATCTGGCTGGATGCCTTCAGAAGAAATAATATGTCCCAAAAACTTCACTTTTGTCCTACCGAATTCAGACTTTTCCAAGTTAACTGTAATTCCAGATTCTGCAAAATATGTAACACGCTGTTGAGGATGCGATTATGTTGTTCCCATGAGGCTTCTGCTATCAGAATATCGTCCACATATAAGGTGATGTGACGTTTTAAGAGCTCAGGTAATATGAAATTTAGCCCGCGAATGAATCCTGCCGAGGAAATGTTCAAACCAAAAGGAAGTTTCCGAAACTGATAACAAACGCCGAAACAAAGGAAAGCTGTGTATTTTCTACATTCTGGATGCAGTTCGATCTGATAAAAGCTGGATCTGAGATCAATGGAAGACAACACTTTTACACCATAAAAATTTTGAAGAAGTTCTTCCAACGTTTGCGGCCTGTCTGTTTCAGGAATAATGATAGTATTGATTTGTCTCGAATCTAAGACAAGCCTGATCGATCCATTTTTCTTCTCAACAACATGTAATGGATTGTTGTATGAGCTTACTGCAGACTCAATAATGCCCTCGTCAAGCATAGATTGTATTTCTGTTCTAACACTGTCCCTATAATGTGCTGGAATTACGTATGGTCTAACACAAAATTTAGTATGCTCACGAACACGAAATTGGTATTGAAATCCCTTGATTGTTCCTGTTTTGTGAGTAAAAACTGTGGAATGTGCTTGTAAAATCTCAAAAAGGTCCTGCCTATCAGTGTCATTACAATTCTCAATTGTTTGAATTTTATTCTGAATTAACTCATTAGTTTCAAATGTGCCGTCGATATCATCCCTGTCAGTACTTGCAGAGCGACTGTTAGTGTCTAGTTCTGTAGAAAATTACGAACTGTTGTCTAACAGAAGGTAAAGCCGATTAATTTCCTCGTCATGGTTTGAGAGCCAATCTTCAAATTTCAAAGGTATTGACTTACCTTCTTTCTCTAAACTTATTTCAGCATCGTGAAAGTTTAAGATTGCTTTGTATTCATTCAAAAAGTCTACTCCCAGTATAATTTCCGTCGACAACAATGGAACAATAAGAAAGTTCATAGCGAAGCTGTGGCTCTGACAAAAGAATTCTAAGTTGGTTTGTTGGCGTACATCTACACTTTTTCCAATGACTGCACCTTGTAATTTAATCTTGCGTAACGGAAGTGTGGGGCAATCGTTCGATTTGTAGCATTTGCTAAAAGCTGTTTCACTAATTACTGAAATGGGACTTTACGTTATTTACAGTAATGTGAATCACAGGATATGCAATGTTGTTATGTTTTACGTCGTGTTCCTGGAGTAATATGTCCCTAATGTCTTCCATTTTAACGTAATTACTAGCTACAGCAGCTGCGTCGTCAGTTTCATAAGTACGTTTTGAGGCTGCCAGCGGTATGAGTCATTGCCTGTTGTGTCTTTGTTGGCGCGCGTCGTTATTGGGATTTGGAGACCTAACTTCTACAAATTTACCTTGTCGAGAGGGCCCTGCTCTGTTTGATTCCCGCCAGTTCTGCTGCAAATCAGGTCTGTCGTTACGATCATATCGTCTGTCGTCATGTCGGTAGATTCCATAGTTTCTTTCTTGTCGGTCACGTGGTGGAGAATTTCTCTGAATCGTAACTGCGCGCTGGACCGTTGCGTCTAAAGTTATTCTGTCTCCCTTGATAGTAATTATTTTGGTTCCCATATTGTCTGTTTCTCTGATTGTCTCTGTGATAGTCACTACCGCGGAGAGGTGACCTTTCCCTGTAATTATTACTACTCTGCCAACGGTTGTCATACGGGTGGTGTCTGTCTTGGTCACGATTTGTATTGTGAGAATAGACTTGTCGTGTCCAGTTATTATTTCTTTCATCGCGGAATTGCGAGGGATGTGACCTGTAATTGTTGTGTTCCTGTTTTCGCGTTCCGCGATTGTCAGTGTCAATTTCTAATTATTGTAAGAGTCCCTGAAAAGCTTCAATGTCGTCTTTGCAACGGCCTGCCAAAATAATATGCCGTAAATGTTCAGGCAATTTGATTAAGCAAATGCGGATGAGTTCTGACGTGCTGTATGGGTTTGACAGGTACTGATTCTTGTGCAACATGTCTTCAAAATATTTCACAAGACTGGAAAATTCAGATTGTTCGAAATGTTTCATCATCATGATGCCATGTTTTACTCGGTCTTGTGTGGATTGGGACCAATATGCTGAGAGGAAGGCATGGTAAAATTCTCCTTCGCTGTGGCAATCGTGAATGACCGATCGCATTCTTACAGCTGGTTCATTCTCTAAGTAGCCACACATAAATTCTAATCTGTGCTCTAGTGACCAGTTGGGAGGAAAACAATGAGAGAATTGATGGAGCCACGCTTGTGGATGAATGTCGTTGCCAGAATTCTTAAATGTTTAGAATTTACGTGTAGTAATGAACAGCTTATAGTCAAAATCATCGTGTCGGCGGGTCGCATATCGGTCATTGTTACGTCGTTTCGGCGGTTCAATCCCAAAATTCGGTGTACTTTGCCAATTTCTTTCGTAATCTCCAAAGTGCCCTGTGTTGTTATTTTGTGGCAGTTACGTATTTTTATGTCCCTCTTCCCGTATTGGAGTGCGAGTGTCCTCTGAAATACGTAATTCTTGTATTACCTGTGTCAGCTGATCTTGTACTTCCCGGATTTCTCTTTGCTGTTGCGTATTAATCTGATTCTGATTTTGTTTGAATTTCCTAATTTGTTCGAACTCTTCTGTGTCATTAAAGACTACCGGTTTTGTGTCATTCAGATTATCATCTACCTTCGTAGATAAATTATTTAGCTGATCTGAAAGTTCAACTACTTTTTCTGATAATAAACTAATGTCCTCCATGTGTCTTTCTGAACCAATTTTCACAGTATCTACTGTGTCCTTTAAGTTTTCTTGAGTTTTTGCAAGTTGCGTAACCGAATCGGTAGATGCAACTGAGTCAATTTTAGTTTGCAAGGTCTCATGATTTTCATGAACAATTGTTTGCAGTTCTTTTATGGCTGCTTCGTGATTCTGTAATGCATTTTCATGCCGCGAAAAAATAGGTTGGAAATGCTCACAAATTTGTGTTTTTACGTCATTACAGACTTTTTGACATTTCGATTCGATTTTATGTAATTCAGTAGTTAAATCTTCACGTGTTTGTTCAAGCGTATGTTCCTCTGAGTCTAACTTTTGAAGCTTTTGCTCAATTGCGTCTAACTTTTGCTGTGTTTGTCTCTGATTTTGTTCCATTGTAACTTTTGAAGATTTTGATCCATTGTGTCTAACTTTAGAAGCTTTTGCTGTATTTGTCTCTGATTTTGTTCCATTGTGTCTAACTTTTGAAGATTTTGTTCCTATTGTGTCTAACTTTTGAAGCTTTTGTCCCATTTGTTGCATTAATTGTAATAACAATGCACTGGTGTCTGAAACATGTTCCTTAGTGCTATTCGGCAATGCATTTGAACCGGAAATATTCGCAGTTTGAAAAACAGAAAATGTGTCTTGACTTATTCGAGAAAGCGGTGAGGACGCAAAACCTGAATCTACAGTATTTGCAAGAATGTGTCCTGTCATTTCGGAATCCTGAGGCGAGCTGTTGCCGACTGATCGATCGATAATTGTTCCCTGTTCACTACTTATTTCACTGTCTACACCACTGTTTGCATCCCGCTCCATTTCCCTATGTACAATTACCAAATTACTACTTTGAAAATTAGTTAATTCATTACTCGGTGGCGCTAACACACTGCTTTCGTCTTCACTGTCATTTCTCAGTTTACTTTGGAGCCTAGTATTACGTTTTTCACACGCCATTATTGTCACAATATT